>NC_069504.1:811972610-812322610 GCF_027579735.1 Bombina bombina
CTTTTTTTACCAACTGCAGAGTAAAAAATTTATGAAAATTAGCTTTTTAAACTTTATTTCTGTATATTAAAGCTCTGATTTTGTGTTTTGAAGTCACAGCCTAATAAAATAGGTTGAGCTTGTAGGTATAATGAGATCTCATTACTGTATCACATTGTGCACATATACCTGCTTCTTTATCTTATATCTGTCCTTAAAACAATCACCAATACTTTGAGAGAACAATGGAAAATCAACATTGTATTACCTTATCTCTGCTTTATCACACTGGGAGTGTAATTTCTTCTGCTGGCTGTGTTTACAAAGCTTATCTATAGCTGGTACGCGCGGCCACAAACTTTCAGAATAGGTGGGGATACCACATGCTAAATTAACAATTTCAAATGCCAATATAAGGGTAAAGGAGCTACTTGTAAACAATTTAATACACTCCAGCAGGTAAAGTGGATCATTGGGAACAAATTAAAGGGGAGAAAATTTTTGAGTAAACTGTCCCTTTAAAGGGAATTACATTTTTGAATAGAAACATATTTGCAATTAACATGTATTGGCTATTTATTTTAGTGTTAGCATTTTCTCTGCTAATACAGGTATATTACAAGAATGCTTCTATTAAAAACTGAAATGCATCCACGTGGATTCCAATTTAGGCTGGAATGTCCCTTTAATTTATCACAAAGATCTGTACATTGGCAATGCTATATTATTTTCACTGTGAAGGCCCAGTGAAGATATTTTACAATTGTGTTAAAAAACCATACATATCACCTATATTTACACATTTTCAAATCAGTGGTATTATTTTAGCCTAGAACTTCTATTCCTGCCTGTATGGCTGCAGCAAATATTAATGGGGTGGTCCCATGGTATGATGCCTTTTATCTATTAAATGTTTTAATTATTAGTTTTATAGCAAATCAAAGATCACTGGTTTTGTAGTTGAGGGTGCATTAAAGGGAAAAGAAACCTGAATATCTTCTTTCATGATTTGGATAGAACATGCAATTATAAACAACTTTCCAATTTAATTCTTTTATCAAATTTTCTTAATTATCTTGTTATCCTTTGCTGAATGAACAGCATTGCACTACTGGCAGCAAGCTGAACACATATAGTTAGCCAATCACAAGAGACAAATGTGTGCGGGTACCAATCACCAGCTAGCTCCCACTAGTGTAGGATATTTGCATATTATTTTTCAATAAAGGATGCCAAAAGAACAAAGCACATTTGAAAATATAAGTGAATTTGAAAGTGTCTTAAAATGACATGCTCTATCTGAATCATGCAAGTTTAATTTTGCCTACAAGACTGAACTATACAAGAATTTGAGAAGCACTTGAGCGGCAGCAGTAGGTGCATAAATAATGTTTATTGTGAATTCCAGCAAAGGACAAATACAGAAAAAAGTGCAAAAAGCAACAATGTAAGGGTAACTAAACCCCGGTAAAACAGAGACACAAAAGAGCTGGAGTGTCAAAACACGGCTTACGCGTTTCGGCCTAAGCCTTACTCATAGCCATTTAAAATGAGCACGGTCTTTACGTGCTATAAAACCTCACTCCGGCGAGGATAGGCTCATAGGTTCCCCACCTATCTATCTCTGGGCCTATCAAATCAGCATTCATAAACACCCCCCCACTACGCATAACTGTGTCAAAGGATAACAAGCGCATGTAAACACACACATACTTACTCTTACTCGTTTATTCTCGTGATCTGGCAACCAATAATACGTCCCCTAGAGATAGAAGTAAAGTATCTCTCAGTCATCCCGCCGTGTGCTATATATAACTTGCTGGGCGCTTAAGTAAAGACGTGGATATCACAAATCCCGTAGTGCTAAAGAGATATATGTCAAAATGAAAATGCAATCCAGCACGGATGGCTGAGAGAAGGGCAAGACAGACACAGAAGAAGCACAAACAGTAAATAATCAGCCTCCCTCACAAATGCCGAGGAAAATGTAATTTAGAAATCTCCTTTGAACAGGGAAGAGAAATACTCATGCTTACTCACACGGCAAAAAAAGAAAAAGAGGGAATAGTCATATTAAACAAGAAACACATAACTAAGAGGGGATGCAAAGATCCATTTCTCATACATCTAATAAAGTGGGCAATAATTTTGCCTACCCCTTTCATCTTCCATGTGTCTCTGGCCTCCTGTATTGTAAGCAATTTAAGGCAAATGTAGTTTGGAGATGGGGGTTTGGGGACAGCAGTTTTACCAGTGCCTAGGGCTGCACAAAATCTAAATACACTGGGTATAACACAGGGGTTGACAAATACCAGGAGACACAGCCCTTATTATTTTACCGCTTGCTCATTTTTTTATTATTTAGTTTAAATCTATATAAAATTCTTACATTGTCACTAAAATGTGTATCATGCTCCTCAATATCCTTGGATGGCTTAAAAATATACAAATGTGTTTAGTCCTCTGTAAGCAACATGTATGGTATTGCTTGTGCTTCTTGCTGAAGTATCATAAACCTACATAATACTCACAGACCCAGTAATACAGCTTGATCGGATCTTATGGAGTAATGGAATGAGGCAGTGTACTTTAGGAGGAAGCTGTTTCCTAATTTCAGCTTTCAGCACCACTTGTGAGTTTTGTACAGCACTGAATATGTTGCAAACGGTGAGAGGCAGAGGAGTATTTATTCACAGTTAAATACAATACTATAACTACATGCACACAAGCAGATTAGGGCGATATTCAGTCCCAGTTAAAAGGATGCTTAATATTTCTATAGTGATGTGGAGGATCAGATAAAATAAACCGGAGGGACATATTATGGTAAATATTTCTAGATTGCTAGGCTTTAGAACAGTTGTAGCCAATTGGGAATCTTTGAAGCTTCCTCTTTGGAGCGAGGGATAATGTTCAGAAACTGTTCACTAACGCCCGGCTCTTCTATGATATGAATGAAAAAAAATAGCTCTAATTCTGGGTAAATCTTCTAGCACTATATACGTATGAGAGCATTTTTTTGTCAAAAGCATAATTATAGCTATACAGATGGCATTTTAATGGTTGGTTGTATATACAGAGATTGAACAATTCAGGATATAAACAATTACAAAATTGCATCCCACAAATTTCATATTTCCACTTTTAACTTAAAATTTGCGTCTGTTATAAGTGACTTTCTGCAGCTTTCAGTCTTGTGTGTGTCATTAAAAACACTAACATATTTCAACTACAGAGTTCAAAGACGAGGGGCACACACTAAAAGTGTAGAGAGAACAGTTATCAAACAGTAGATAAATGTAAGATCAAAATTGTTAAGTCCCCTTGAGGTATAAGATAACTGTGCATTGACACTTTAAAACCATACAGATAAGGAAAAGTGGGCAAACAAAATATCTGCATTAACAGGATTAGACAAATGTAGTTAGAGTGGCCTGAGTAAAGTAATACAGTCAATACATTTAAAGAAATATTGAAAAAAATAAAAATAGAAAAAGTATTGATAATAGACAAATAAAGAAAAATAATACCATAGGACATTTTTCTTTGTGTGCTCCAGGCTAGTCAGTGCACACAGTGCTCTTTTAGTAACAAGAAATATGTTAAATCGAAGTAAACATAAAAAGAAACACATAGGGCCAGATTACAAGTGGAGCAGTATTTAACACTCCCACTCGAGCACTAACTCCTCTAGAAGTAAGCTTTTTGCGCGCGTCAGGTAGAGCTTGTATTACAAGTTGAAAGTAAACTGTTTTCGCTTCCTCGCTAACCCGATGCGCATAAAAAGAATACTGCTTGTGCGATAACGTATTCCCCCATAGAAGTCAAGAGAGCAGAAAAAGTGGGGAAAAAAACTAACACCCTACTTGGGCGCATATTCTCAAGTGCACTAACCTGACATGAACATATGAATATTTCACATTCCAATGTTCTTCACATAGCAGATTATGTTCTATCAAACGAAAAGACAGGTTACACAGCAGGACTTTGTAGATCTGGGTCTACATCTGATATTTTCAGGCTTGGTTAGGTGTCTGAAAATCAGCACAATGTTATTAAAAAATAAGCAAAACTACATTGTTACAAAAAACATTCTTAGATGGGAATGGGATATATAAATGAATCATCTACAAAACATTTATGCAAAGAAAAATCTAGTGTACAATGTTCCTTTAACAGCAAAGGTCTCCAATGCACTTATATATATATATATATATATATATATATATACAGTATCCCACAAAAGTGAGTACACCCCTCACATTTTTGTAAAATTTTTATATCTTTTCATGTGACAACACTGAAGACAGGGCCGGCATTTGGGCAAGGCGAGCAAGGTGGCTGCTTTGGGCCCCGCAATCAGGGGGCCCCGCCGCACCGGTTAAAACAAAAAAATGTATTTTATTTTTTCTGACATTTTTTTTTTTTAATTTTAAGGGTTTTTTTGGAGACATTTTTTTAATTTTTGGCGCAAATTGTAGCCTGGGAGTGGGAAGGATACGAGACACGACGAGTGGAGGAGGCATGAAGGAGGGCATGCACAGGGTGACTGGTGCTGAGAGGGGAGGAGGCGGAGCACCGGAGGCTGTCAGTCAGAGTCAGACCAGTCAGTGCAGGCTGAGGCAGCAGACAGTCACAAAGTCAGTCAGTCAGCAGAGTGGGGGTGTCACAGGCAGCGCAGGAGTCAGTCGACGACAACGAGAGTGGTGAGTCACTGTCATACAGTGGGAGTGTGTCAGAGTGTGGGAGTGGGACCAGGAGGACGGAGGATACAGAGCAGCACACAAAAAAAACACATCTAGAGCAGCTGTATGCAGGATTTGCTTTAATTCCCTCCCCTCCTTTTCTACTCTGCTTGTTTCTCAGTGAGCTCCAGTGACAGAGCAGTGCTAAATAAATGTGGTGAGCATCACATTGGAGAGAGTATTGTAAAATGTGCAGTAGATAGTGATGTAGCAGTGCTAAATAAATGTGGCGAGCATCACACTGGAGAGTGTATTGTACATTGTGCAGCAGATAGTGACACAGCAGTGCTAAATAAATGTGGTGAGTATCACATTGGAGAGAGTATTGTAAAATGTGCAGTAGATAGTGACATAGCAGTGCTAAATAAATGTGGTGAGCATCACACAGGAGAGAGTATTGTACAAATTGTGCAGCAGATAATGACATAACAGTGCTAAATACATGTGGTGAACATCACACTGGAGAGAATATTGTAAAATTTGCAGTAGATAGTTACATAGCTGTGCTAAATACATGTGGTGAGCAGCCCACTGGAGAGAGTATTGTACCTTGTGCAGCAGATAGTGACATAGTAGTGCTGAATACAAGTGGTGAGCATCAGGTTGAAAAGAGTATTGTACATTGTGCAGCAGATAGTGACATAGCAGTGCTAAATACAAGTGGTGAGCATCACACTGGAGAGAGTATTGTACCTTCTGTATCAGATAGTGACATTGCAGTGCTAAATACAAGTGGTGAGCATCAGATTGAAGAGAGTATTGTACCTTGTGCAGCAGATAGTGACATAGCAGTGCTAAATACATGTGGTGAGCAGCACAATGGAGAGTGTATTGTACATTGTGCAGCAGATAGTGACACAGCAGTGCTAAATAAATGTGGTGGGCATCCCACTGGAGAGAGTATTGTAAAATGTGCAGTAGATAGTGACATTGGAGTGCTAAATACAAGTGGTGAACATCAGATTGAAGGGAGTATTGTACCTTGTGCAGCAGATAGTGACATATCAGTGGTAAATATATGTGGTGAGCATCACACTGGAGAGTGTATTGTACATTGTGCAGCAGATAGTGACACAACAGTGCTAAATAAATGTGGTGAGCATCAAACTGGAGAGAGTTGTGTACATTGTGCATTAGATAGTGACACAGCAGTGCTAAATAAATGTGGTGAGCATCACACTGGAGAGAGTATTGTAAAATGTGCAGTAGATAGTGATGTAGCAGTGCTAAATAAATGTGGTGAGCATCACACTGGACAGTGTATTGTACATTGTGCAGCAGATAGTGACACAGCAGTGCTAAATAAATGTGGTGAGTATCACATTGGAGAGAGTATTGTAAAATGTGCAGTAGATAGTGACACAACAGTGCTAAATAAATGTGGTGAGCATCAAACTGGAGAGAGTTGTGTACATTGTGCATTAGATAGTGACACAGCAGTGCTAAATAAATGTGGTAAGCATCACACTGGAGAGAGTATTGTAAAATGTGCAGTAGATAGTGATGTAGCAGTGCTAAATAAATGTGGTGAGCATCACACTGGACAGTGTATTTTACATTGTGCAGCAGATAGTGACACAGCAGTGCTAAATAAATGTGGTGAGTATTACATTGGAGAGAGTATTGTAAAATGTGCAGTAGATAGTGACATAGCAGTGCTAAATAAATGTGGTGAGCATCACACTGGAGAGTGTATTGTACATTGTGCAGCAGATAGTGACATATCAGTGCTAAATACATGTGGTGAACATCACACTGGAGAGAATATTGTAAAATTTGCAGTAGATAGTAACATAGCAGTGCTAAATACATGTGGTGAGCAGCCCACTGGAGACAGTATTGTACCTTGTGCAGCAGATACTGACATAGTAGTGCTGAATACAAGTGGTGAGCATCAGGTTGAAAAGAGTATTGTACATTGTGCAGCAGATAGTGACATAGCAGTGCTAAATACAAGTGGTGAGCATCAAACTGGAGAGAGTATTGTACCTTCTGCATCAGATAGTGACATTGCAGTACTAAATACAAGTGGTGAGCATCAGATTGAAGAGAGTATTGTACCTTGTGCAGCAGATAGTGACATAGCAGTGCTAAATACATGTGGTGAGCATCACACTGGAGAGTGTATTGTACATTGTGCAGCAGATAGTGACACAGCAGTGCTAAATAAATGTGGTGAGCATCACACTGGAGAAAGTATTGTAAAATGTGCAGTAGATAGTGACATTGCAGTGCTAAATACAAGTGGTGAGCATCAGATTGAAGAGAGTATTGTACCTTGTGCAGCAGATAGTGACATATCAGTGGTAAATATATGTGGTGAGCTGCACAATTGAGAGTGTATTGTACATTGTGCAGCAGATAGTGACACAGCAGTGCTAAATAAATGTGGTTAGCATCACACTGGAGAGAGTATTGTAAAATGTGCAGTAGATAGTGACATAGCAGTGCTAAATAAATGTGGTGAGTATCACACTGGAGAGAGTATTGTACCTTCTGCAGCAGATAGTGACATAGCAGTGCTAAATACATGTGGTGAGCATCACACTAGAGAGAGTATTGTAAAATGTGCAGTAGATAGTGACATAGACTGCAGAGATTGTATTTTGCCACTTTAGAGGTGGCAAAAGATTAGGGAAGCAGCGGCCTGATGACCGCTGCTTGTTAAATACGGCGTGCAGGTTCTCTTGTGAGAACCTGCAGCCGTAGTGGGTTGAAATGCTTGCGAAACCTTTGATAAATCGACCCCTAGGAGCCAGCCCATTTTAGGTTCTGCACCCTGGATAGCACTTGCTTATTGGTGGCTACATTTAGCAAACCAATAAGCAAGCATAACCTAGGTTCTGAACCAAAAATGGGCCAGCTCTTTATATAAATGTATATTACCGAGGGCGGCAGCGGCATGGGCGTGGCTTGAGCGGTGGGGCTTTGGCGGCGGGTGCACGCTCAAGTATGTTGTAACACACTGACAGTGTAACACTGTGGAGATGGAGAGAATTCAAGGCGCTAGGGGCTGGTGCTTATGGGGGTTACAGGTAGGTGCTGAGGCTTATGGGAGTTAAATGGGGGGCCTGGGGCTGATGGTAATTATATGGGGGGCCCTGGGGCTGATGGTGGTTACAGGGTGGTCCTGGGGCTGATGGGATTTACAAGGGGGCTCTGGGGCTGATGGGGTTTATAGGGGGATGCTGAGGTTGTAAACCTCATCAGCCCCAGGGCCCCCCCTGTAACCGCCATCAGCCCCAGGGCCCCCCTTGTAACCGCCATCAGCCCCAGGGCCCCCCCTGTAACCACCATCAGCCCCAGGGCCCCTCTTGTAACCGCCATCAGCCCCAGAGCCCTCCTTGTAACCACCATCAGCCCCAGGGCCCCCCTTGTAACCGCCATCAGCCCCAGGGCCCCCCTTGTAACCGCCATCAGCCCCAGGGCCCCCCCTGTAACCATCATCAGCCCCAGGGCCCCTCTTGTAACCGCCATCAGCCCCAGAGCCCTCCTTGTAACCACCATCAGCCCCAGGGCCCCCCTTGTAACCTCCATCAACCCCAGGGCCCCCCGTGTATCCATCAGCCTCAGCACCCCCACCCTGTAACCCTCATTAGCCCCAGGGCCCCCCCTGTAACCACCATCAGCTCCAGGGCCCCTCTTGTAACCGCCATCAGCCCCAGGGCCCTCCTTGTAACCGCTATCAGCCCCAGGGCCCCCCTTGTAAACCACCATCAGCCCCAGGGCCCTCCTTGTAACCGCTATCAGCCCCAGGGCCCCCCTTGTAAACCACCATCAGCCCCAGGACCCCCCTTGTAACCGCCATCAGCCCCAGGGCCCCCCGTGTATTCATCAGCCTCAGCACCCCCACCCTGTAACCCTCATTAGCCCCAGGGCCCCCATTGTAACCCCAATCAGCCCCAGGGTCCCCCTTGTAACCCCAATCAGCCCCAGGGTCCACCATGTAAACCCCATCAGCTACAGGAGTAGCCCTCACAGGGTGCATGAACTGCCCCTGATTAGTAATGTTCAATTATGCCCCTAAGTTCCCTAACACTATACATTCTCCAGTAGGACTTGCCCTCTGGGAGAGGGGGGGGGGGTAAGGCAGATCGATGTTTGGGGGACTATAAACTACTATACTTCATGTTAATCCCTTTGAAGTTCATCCTTTTTTGAGTAATTATCCTAATATTTTCCATAAAGCTTATATGTGGGATGCTTATCTATGATGCCAAGAGGTTTATTTCAGTGTCTACATAAAAGGACTGTTAACATCTTTACCTATACACAGTTTGTCATATACAGATATTTGAATCTCTGTGAAGCTGGAGCTTTTATTTTATCTTCTCTGGGCAATTTGTATGTATTTGTGTTTTTGTACTTTGTTTATTTCTTATTTTATGTAGGATAATAATCATTAGAGTCCCTTTTTAAACAATAACAATTCTACTCCATAATTGTTATTGTTAAAAAAGATAGATAATTCATTTATTACCCATTCCCCAGTTTTGCATAACCAACACCGTTAATTTACTTTAAACCTCTGTGATTACCTTGTATCTAGGTCTCTGCAGACTGTCCCCTTATCTCAGTTATTTTAACAGACATGCATTTTAGTCAATCAGTGCCCTCTCATACGTAACTCCACGGACGTGAGCACAATGTTATCTATATAGCACACATTAACTAACACCCTCTAGATGTGAAAAACTCTCAAATGCATCCAGAGAAGAGGTGGCCTTCAAGGCATATGAGCCTACCTAGGTTTAGTTTTCAACAAAGAACACTAAGAGTACAAAGCAAATTTGATGATAAATGTAAATTGTAAAAGTTGTTTAAACTGACATGCCCTATCCGAATCATGAAAGTTTAATTTTGACTAGACTGTCCTTTTAAATAAGAAATTGTGAGCGGAGGGGGTGGGGGGAGGGGACCTCTTTGCCTTAAAATGCCCAGGCCTCTTTTTGGTCCCAGTCCGGCCCTGAGGCTTATCACCTAGTATTAATATAAGCGTGTTGGTTATGCAAAACTGGGGAATGGGTAATAAAGTGATTATCTTTTTAAACAATAACAATTCTAGAAGAGACTGTCCCTTTAAGTGTTGTACAGCATTTACAATGGTATTAAATAGATTACACACAAAAGGAATTTGTAACTGTTTCATGATAGCCTTTTCCCTTCTCTGTGTATGTGAACAGATATATGAATCTGTGTATGTATAAAAGAAGCATATTTGTGTGTTTATAACATAGTAACAATAAGGACCTAATAGTATGAATAAGGATTATGATTTGTATCAGGAACATCTTTAGATATATTTAATTTTTTTAAGATAACATTTTAATTAAGTTAACAAAAGCTTACAAAAGTAACTTGAATTAGCTGCCTGTATAAAAAAATATATTGAAAAAGGAAATAAATAAACAAATAAAAGCTGTTGTCGGATACAAAATCACACTCACAAAAAAGAACTCCCCTTTCCACTCTCCTATTTTACGTACTGGTAAGCTGTCAGACAATTAAGGGGCCGGCATATCATACATAATGTTGGGGCATAATCAAGAAAAATATTTCAATGTAAACACATTTAACCCCTTAATGACCGGACCATTTTTCAATTTTCTTACCCTTAATGACAATGGCTATTTTTACATTTCTGCGGTGTTTGTGTTTAGCTGTAATTTCCCTCTTACTCATTTACTGTACCCACACATATTATATACCGTTTTTCTCGCCATTAAATGGACTTTCTAAGGATACCATTATTTTCATCATATCTTATAATTTCCTATAAAAAAAATATAAAATATGAGGAAAAAATTGAAAAAAACACACTTTTTCTAACTTTGACCCCCAAAATCTGTTACACATCTACAATCACCAAAAAAACACCTATGCTAAATAGTTTCTAAATTTTGTCCTGAGTTTAGAAATACCCAATGTTTACATGTTCTTTGCTTTTTTTGCAAGTTATAGGGCCATAAATACAAGTAGCACTTTGCTATTTCCAAACAACTTTTTTTCAAAATTAGCGCTAGTTACATTGGAACCCTGATATCTGTCAGGAATACCTGAATATCCCTTGACATGTATATATTTTTTTTTAGAAGACAACCCAAAGTATTGATCTAGGCCCATTTTGGTATATTTCATGCCACCATTTCACCGCCAAATGTCATCAAATTAAAAAAAAAGTTCACTTTTTCACAAATTTTGTCACAAACTTTAGGTTTCCCACTGAAATTATTTACAAACAGCTTCTGCAATTAAGGCACAAATGGTTGTAAATGCTTCTTTGGGATCCCCTTTGTTCAGAAATAGCAGACTTATATGGCTTTGGCATTGCTTTTTGGTAATTAGAAGGCCACTAAATGCTGCTGCGCACCACACGTAAATTGTGCCCAGCAGTGAAGGGGTTAATTAGGTAGGTTGTAGGGAGCTTGCAGGGTTAATTTTAGCTTTAGGGTAGAGATCAGCCTCCCACCTGACACATCCCACCCCCTGATCCCTCCCAAACAGTTCTCTTCCCTCCCCCACCCCACAATTGTCCCCGCCATCTTAAGTACTGGCAGAAAGTCTGCCAGTACTAAATAAAAGGAGTTTTTCTTTTTTTTAATAAAAAAAAATAAAATGTTTTAGCTGTGATGGACCCCTGCCTTAGCCCCAACCTCCATGATCCCCCCCCCCAGCTCTCTAACCCTCTCCCCTACCTAATTGCCGCCATCTTGGGTACTGGCAGCTGTCTGCCAGTACCCAATTTGCCCCAAAATCAAGTGTTTTTTTGCAATTTTTTGCAATTTTTAATGTTTTCTGTAGTGTAGCAGCCCCCCACAATACCCCAACCCCCTCCCCCTCCCAGATCCTTATATATTTATTAATTTTTAATACATTTTTCCCCCCTCTACTTTCTCATTGGTGTCAGTGGCCAGCTAATCGCGCACGCACGCGCGCCCCCCGCACGCTCCCGGCACCCGGCGTGCACATAGCACTTACAGGAACCGGATGCCGGGTAGCGATGGGCCGCCCACCCGCCTCCCTGATATGCTACCACCCACCAACGAACCGGCACCATCGCTACCGGTGCAGAGAGGGCCACAGAGTGGCTCTCTCTGCATCGGAGTCTTCTGAAAAGGTATTGCAGGATGCCTCCATATGGAGGCATCACTGCAATACCCTGAGAGCTGCTGGAAGCGATTGCGATCGCTTCCAGCACTCTCTTAGACAACTGACGTACCAGGTACGTCTATTGTCATTAACTGTTAGTTAATGCATGACGTACCTGGTACGTCAGTTGTCATTAAGGGGTTAATAAATATTTGCCTTTGTAATTAAAGGGACAGAAACCACTTATTTTAATATACAATCTTTGTTATACAGATAGACCTTACAATTATAAATAACTTTAAAATTTCCTTCCATTATCTTATTTGCTTCATTCTCTTGATATTCTTTGTTGAGGAAGCAACAATGCACTACTGGGAGTTAGCTGAACACATCAGATGAGCCAATAACGTGACACATGTGTGCATCCACCAATCAACAGCTAGCTCTGAGTAGTGCATTACTGCTCCTGAGCCTTCCTAGGTATACTTTTCAACAAAAAAGATACCAAGAAGAATCGGAAAGTGGTTTAAAACTGCATGGTCTGTCTGAATCACAAAGAAAAACAAAATTGAGTTTCATGTCCCTTTAATTTTGTATAGTAAAACAACTTTGCAATATATGTTTATTATTTATTTTGCCCCTTTTCCTGTCATTTAAATATGGAAATTAGGATTTTTCTAATTCTGACAAGTGGAAGGGTACACGACAGACCTTTTCCTGTCAGATATTTGTACCAAATTAGCGCCAGTAGTGATTATCAGCCAAAGAACTACTAAACAGTAGTTCTTTTTTCTAATGGAATGACTGTTGCTAGCCTTGTGTACCCCAGTAACAAATACAGATTGGATCTTCTAAATAAGGCAACTGGTGGGTGGAGTTTAGCTTTGTGTGCAATTATGGCACAAATGGTTATAAAAGCTTCTCTGGGATCCCCTTTGTTCAGAAATAGCAGACATTTATGGCTTTGGCATTACTTTTTGGTAATTAGAAGGCCGCTACATGCCGCTGCGCACCTCACTTGCATTATGCCCAGCAGTGAAGGGGTTAATTAGGTAGCTTGTAGGGTTAATTTTAGTGTAGTGTAGTAGACAACCCAAAGTATTGATCTAGGCCCATTTTGGTATATTTCATGCCACCATTTCACCGCCAAATGCGATCAAATAAAAAAAAAAATTGTTACTTTTTCACAAACTTTAGGTTTCTCACTGACATTATTTACAAACAGCTTGTGCAATTATGGCACAAATGGTTGTACATGCTTCTCTGGGATCCCCTTTGTCTTTGGCATTGCTTTTTGGTAATTAGAAAGCCGCTAAATGCTGCTGTGTACCACACTTGTATTATGCCCAGCCGTGAAGGGGTTAATTAGGTAGCATGTAGGTTTAATTTTATCTTTAGTGTAGAGATCAGTCTCCCACCGGACACATCCCACCCCCTGATCCCTCCCTGACCCCTCTCAAACAGCTCCCTTCCCTCCCCCACCCCATATTAAGTACTGGCAGAAAGTCTGCCAGTACTAAAATATAAGGCTTTTTTTTTTATTTTATTTTTATATATATGCTGCAGTGTTGGATCCCCCCTTAGTCTCCAGCCTCCATGATCCCCCCCAAACAGCTCTCTAACCCTCCCCTTCTACATATTTGCTGCCATCTTGGGTTCTAGCAGCTGTCTGCGCCCCCTCTGCCGTGCACTCTCAGATCTGGAACTTCCCTCCAGCAATGGGCTGCCCACCCGCCTCCACGCCACCAACGATCGGCACCATTACTGGCCACAGAGTGGCCCACTCTGCATAGGTGTGCTTAAAAATGGTATTGCACAATGTCTCAATATTAAGGCATCGCTGCAATACCCTGAAAGCGATCACAATGCCAGACACGTCCTTGGTCGTTAACAACCTTTTTGTAGGACGTGCCTGGCGCGTCCTTGGTCTTTAAGGGGTTTAATGTAATTCCAAAGTGTTTCCTATCCCTTTAATTAAGAATCAGCAAAGCAATTTATATAATGAAACCATAAAATAAGTGAAATACAGCTCTAACTAGAGAGGATGCAGTACATTGCTAAGCAATATGCTGAAAGACTCATTGGAAGTGTAGAGGTTAAAACACAAAATACTATGTAAACTGTATTTCTGTATGGTTACAGCCTACATACTAATTAACTGATTTAATAAAAATTACAACTGTGAATAACCCCATGTAATTCAATACAACAGAACTAAAATAAGACTGTATGTTTAATTGCAAGAGGAGTGAAAAGGTTAAATATTATCTGTAGGCATCTTCTCAAGACTAATTTAACTGATAATTTATGACCTAAGCCCCTTCTGAGAGGTGAAGATGTAAATTTAAAGGAAGTGTTGCTGCAGTTTAAACAAAACACAGACCTAGAGGAGAAGTAGTGAGCAGCATGGATTTTGACATGTGGAAAGATTATCTTGGCTTAAACTCACTGGTGAAGAAGTTAACAACCGAGAGAGCCATGCTGGATTCTGAAGTACACAGTCATTGCACAGAGGAAAAGATACAGACAGCTGTTCCACCTCAAGCAGGAAAATACAGTGGGATACCAGCAACACAGCAGAGATTGGAAGTACAGATTTACCCACTTTCCTATCAAAAGTTTAAGGCATCAGCTGCAGAGGCAACACAGCAGAGATTGGAAGCACAAATTTACCAACTTTCCTATCAAAAGTTTATCATGGCCAAGGCATCATTAGAGGCAACACAACTGAAAGGATCAATGCAACAGATACCTGGGGATGCTGAATATATTGGCCGAGTACAGTTGGACACAAGCATTTTTTGCACCTTTTGCAAGCATAATGGGGAATCGAAGACTGTGTACAGCAGTCACACGCTGAAAGATAAGCATGGCATCGTGCAATGCCCTATACTTAGAAATTACATTTGTCCGCAATGTAGGGCCACCGGAGATAATGCACACACCCGGAGATTTTGTCCAATGACAGAGAAAGGATATTCTTCTGTATACCAGATAGTCACACGGAATGCAGTAGGCAAGAGGAACAGAAGAACCCGAGAAGATGGGGACAAATTGTAAAAACAAAATGCTGTTTTTTTAAAAAGGTTACTATGCACTTGACTGTTTTAAAGTTCAGCACTTTATGAGAGCACAAATAATTTTGTTCTGACTTGTTTTTTATTTGATTTTTTAATGTTAAAAATATATTTACATTACAAAATATTTTCATTTTTAGTAAATACTTTTAAAAACAATGTTCTAATGTTTGTCTGTGTTTTTTTATGGTTTGAAAACTCCCAACACACCGAGCAAAAGCCAACGTATGTAGTCATAATACAATTAATTATACATTAAAGGGACACTGAACCCAAATTTTTTTCTTTCATGATTCAGATAGAGCATGCAATTTTAATCAACTTTCTAACTTACTTCTATTATCAATTTTTCTTCGTTCTTTTGCTATCTTTATTTGAAAAAGAAGGCATCTAAGCCAAGGAGCCAGCAAATTGTTGGTTCAGGACCATGGACAGCATTTATTTATTAGTGCTGTCCAATCAGCAAGGACAACCCAGGTTGTTCACCAAAAATGGGCTGGCATCTAAACTTACATTCTTGCTTTTCAAATAAACATACCAAGAGAATGAAGAAAATGTGATAATAGGAGTAAATTAAAAAGTTGCTTAAAATTGCATGCTCTATCTGAATCACAAAAGAAAAAAATTGGGTTCAGTGTCCCTTTAAATATTGTACAATTTACTAAAAATTTCCTAACCGCATATTTGCATATACATTAATTTGTGTTACTTTATATATCTCTGGTTGGTCACTGCCTATTCATGTAGCTGGGTGTTTTTTTTCCTTTCTGTCTCTGTGACTAAGATTGGAAATCAATTACATTTTAATAATGTTGATCCTTCATAAATATTGATAAATGTGAGCTATAGTTTTCTCCAATTATTAATTTGCATTTATTTAAAAAGAAAAATATTGACACATTTTCATTTTTACCAATATCCTCTAAAAGAGTGACAATTAACTTAAATATTTTAAAACTTTATTCACTAAATATGCGGTAATATTAGTTAGTGAGCTATTTTTCCCCTCTTGAATCAGTGTAACTTAGTTTAGTTTTTCTTTCTGTTATGTAAGTTAAAGGGAATTACATTTTTGAATAGAAACATATTTGCAATTGACATGTATTGGCTATTTATTTTAGTGTTAGCATTTTTCTCTGCTAATACAGTACATGTATATTACAAGAATGCTTCTATTAAAAACTGAAATGCATCCACGTGGATTCCAATTTAGGCTGGAATGTCCCTTTAATTTATCACAAAGATCTGTACATTGGCAATGCTATATTATTTTCACTGTGAAGGCCCAGTGAAGATATTTTACAATTGTGTTAAAAAACCATACATATCACCTATATTTACACATTTTCAAATCAGTGGTATTATTTTAGCCTAGAACTTCTATTCCTGCCTGTATGGCTGCAGCAAATATTAATGGGGTGGTCCCATGGTATGATGCCTTTTATCTATTAAATGTTTTAATTATTAGTTTTATAACAAATCAAAGATCACTGGTTTTGTAGTTGAGGGTGCATTAAAGGGAAAGGAAACCTGAATATCTTCTTTCATGATTTGGATAGAACATGCAATTATAAAAAACTTTCCAATTTAATTCTTTTATCAAATTTTCTTCATTATCTTGTTATCCTTTGCTGAATGAACAGCATTGCACTACTGGCAGCAAGCTGAACACATATAGTTAGCCAATCACAAGAGACAAATGTGTGCGGGTACCAATCACCAGTTAGCTCCCACTAGTGTAGGATATTTGCATATTATTTTTCAATAAAGGATGCCAAAAGAACAAAGCACATTTGAAAATATAAGTGAATTTGAAAGTGTCTTAAAATGACATGCTCTATCTGAATCATGCAAGTTTAATTTTGCCTACAAGACTGAACTATACAAGAATTTGAGAAGCACTTGAGCGGCAGCAGTAGGTGCATAAATAATGTTTATTGTGAATTCCAGCAAAGGACAAATACAGAAAAAAGTGCAAAAAGCAACAATGTAAGGGTAACTAAACCCCGGTAAAACAGAGACACAAAAGAGCTGGAGTGTCAAAACACGGCTTACGCGTTTCGGCCTAAGCCTTACTCATAGCCATTTAAAATTAGCACGGTCTTTACGTGCTATAAAACCTCACTCCAGCTAGGATATGCTCATAGGTTCCCCACCTATCTATCTCTGGGCCTATCAAATCAGCATTCATAAACACCCCCCCACTACGCATAACTGTAAACATGTAAACACACACATACTTACTCCAGGGGAGATCACAGTTATTCTCGTGATCTGGCAACCAATAATACGTCCCCTAGAGATAGAAGTAAAGTATCTCTCAGTCATCCCGCCGTGTGCTATATATAACTTGCTGGGCGCTTAAGTAAAGACGTGGATATCACAAATCCCGTAGCGCTAAAGAGATATATGTCAAAATGAAAATGCAATCCAGCACGGATGGCTGAGAGAAGGGCAAGACAGACACTGAAGAAACACAAACAGTAAATTATCAGCCTCCCTCACAAATGCCGAGGAAAATGTAATTTAGAAATCTCCTTTGAACAGGGAAGAGAAATACTCATGCTTACTCACACGGCAAAAAAAGAAAAAGAGGGAATAGTCATATTAAACAAGAAACACATAACTAAGAGGGGATGCAAAGATCCATTTCTCATACATCTAATAAAGTGGGCAATAATTTTGCCTATCCCTTTCATCTTCCATGTGTCTCTGGCCTCCTGTATTGTAAGCAATTTAAGGCAAATGTAGTTTGGAGATGGGGGATTGGGGACAGCAGTTTTACCAGTGCCTAGGGCTGCACAAAATCTAAATACACTGGGTATAACACAGGGGTTGACAAATACCAGGAGACACAGCCCTTATTATTTTACCGCTTGCTCATTTTTTGATTATTCAGTTTAAATCTATATAAAATTCTTACATTGTCACTAAAATGTGTATCTTGCACCTCAATATCCTTGGATGGCTTAAAAATATACAAATGTGTTTAGTCCTCTGTAAGCAACATGTATGGTATTGCTTGTGCTTCTTGCTGAAGTATCATAAACCTACATAATACTCACAGACCCAGTAATACAGCTTGATCGGATCTTATGGAGTAATGGAATGAGGCAGTGTACTTTAGGAGGAAGCTGTTTCCTAAGTTCAGCTTTCAGCACCACTTGTGAGTTTTGTACAGCACTGAATATTTTGCAAACGGTGAGAGGCAGAGGAGTATTTATTCACAGTTAAATACAATACTATAACTGTATGCACACAAGCAGATTAGGGCGATATTCAGTCCCAGTTAAAAGGATGCTAAATATTTCTATAGTGATGTGGAGGATCAGATAAAATAAACCGGAGGGACATATTATGGTAAATATTTCTAGATTGCTAGGCTTCAGTTGCAGCCAATTGGGAATCTTTGAAGCTTCCTCTTTGGAGCGAGGGATAATGTCCAGAAACTGTTCACTAACGCCCGGCTCTTCTATGATATGAATGAAAAAAATAGCTCTAATTCTAGATAAATCTTCTAGCACTATATACGTAGGAGGGAATTTTTTTGTCAAAAGCATAATTATAGCTATACAGATGGCATTTTAATGGTTGGTTGTATATACAGAGATTGAACAATTCAGGATATAAACAATTACAAAATTGCATCCCACAAATTTAATATTTCCACTTTTAACTTAAAATTTGCGTCTGTTATAAGTGACTTTCTGCAGCTTTCAGTCTTGTGTGTGTCATTAAAAACACTAACATATTTCAACTACAGAGTTCAAAGACGAGGGGCACACACTAAAAGTGTAGAGAGAACAGTTATCAAACAGTAGATAAATGTAAGATCAAAATTGTTAAATCCCCTTGAGCTATCAGATAACTGTGCATTGACACTTTAAAACTATACAGATAAGGAAAAGTGGGCAAACAAAATATCTGCATTAACAGGATTAGACAAATGTAGTTAGAGTGGCCTGAGTAAAGTAATAAAGTCAATACATTTAAAGAAATATTGAAAAAAATAAAAATAGAAAAAGTATTGATAATAGACAAATAAAGAAAAAAAATACCATAGGACATTTTTCTTTGTGTGCTCCAGGCTAGTCAGTGCACACAGTGCTCTTTTAGTAACAAGAAATATGTTAAATCGAAGTAAACATAAAAAGAAACACATAGGGCCAGATTACAAGTGGAGCAGTATTTAACACTCCCACTCGAGCACTAACTCCGCTAGAAGTAAGCTTTTGCGCGCGTCAGGTAGAGCTTGTATTACAAGTTGAAAGTAAACTGTTTTCGCTTCCTCGCTAACCCGATGCGCATAAAAAGAATACTGCTTGTGCGATAAGGTATTCCCCCATAGAAGTCAAGAGAGCAGAAAAAGTGGGGGAAAAAACTAACACCCTACTTGGGCGCATATTCTCAAGTGCACTAACCTGACATAACCCGCTGCACCGGTTAAAACAAAAAAATGTATTTTATTTTTTCTGACATTTTTTTTTTAATTTTAAGGGTTTTTTGGAGACATTTTTTTAATTTTTGGCGCAAATTGTAGCCTGGGAGTGAGAAGGATACGAGACACGACGAGTGGAGGAGGCATGAAGGAGGGCATGCACAGGGTGACTGGTGCTGAGAGGGGAGGAGGCGGAGCACCGGAGGCTGTCAGTCAGAGTCAGACCAGTCAGTGCAGGCTGAGGCAGCAGACAGTCACAAAGTCAGTCAGTCAGTCAGCAGAGTGGGGGTGTCACAGGCAGCGCAGGAGTCAGTCGACGACAACGAGAGTGGTGAGTCACTGTCATACAGTGAGAGTGTGTCAGAGTGTGGGAGTGGGACCAGGAGGACGGAGGATGCAGAGCAGCACACAAAAAAAACACATATAGAGCAGCTGTATGCAGGATTTGCTTTAATTCCGTCCCCTCCTTTTCTACTCTGCTTGTTTCTCAGTGAGCTCCAGTGACACAGCAGTGCTAAATAAATGTGGTGAGCATCACATTGGAGAGAGTATTGTAAAATGTGCAGTAGATAGTGATGTAGCAGTGCCAAATAAATGTGGCGAGCATCACACTGGAGAGTGTATTGTACATTGTGCAGCAGATAGTGACACAGCAGTGCTAAATAAATGTGGTGAGTATCACATTGGAGAGAGTATTGTAAAATGTGCAGTAGATAGTGACATAGCAGTGCTAAATAAATGTGGTGAGCATCACACTGGAGAGAGTATTGTACAAATTGTGCAGCAGATAATGACATAACAGTGCTAAATACATGTGGTGAACATCACACTGGAGAGAATATTGTAAAATTTGCAGTAGATAGTTACATAGCTGTGCTAAATACATGTGGTGAGCAGCCCACTGGAGAGAGTATTGTACCTTGTGCAGCAGATAGTGACATAGTAGTGCTGAATATAAGTGGTGAGCATCAGGTTGAAAAGAGTATTGTACATTGTGCAGCAGATAGTGACATAGCAGTGCTAAATACAAGTGGTGAGCATCACACTTGAGAGAGTATTGTACCTTCTGTATCAGATAGTGACATTGCAGTGCTAAATACAAGTGGTGAGCATCAGATTGAAGAGAGTATTGTACCTTGTGCAGCAGATAGTGACATAGCAGTGCTAAATACATGTGGTGAGCAGCACAATGGAGAGTGTATTGTACATTGTGCAGCAGATAGTGACACAGCAGTGCTAAATAAATGTGGTGGGCATCCCACTGGAGAGAGTATTGTAAAATGTGCAGTAGATAGTGACATTGGAGTGCTAAATACAAGTGGTGAACATCAGATTGAAGGGAGTATTGTACCTTGTGCAGCAGATAGTGACATATCAGTGGTAAATATATGTGGTGAGCATCACACTGGAGAGTGTATTGTACATTGTGCAGCAGATAGTGACACAACAGTGCTAAATAAATGTGGTGAGCATCAAACTGGAGAGAGTTGTGTACATTGTGCATTAGATAGTGACACAGCAGTGCTAAATAAATGTGGTGAGCATCACACTGGAGAGAGTATTGTAAAATGTGCAGTAGATAGTGATGTAGCAGTGCTAAATAAATGTGGTGAGCATCATACTGGACAGTGTATTGTACATTGTGCAGCAGATAGTGACACAGCAGTGCTAAATAAATGTGGTGAGTATCACATTGGAGAGAGTATTGTAAAATGTGCAGTAGATAGTGACACAACAGTGCTAAATAAATGTGGTGAGCATCAAACTGGAGAGAGTTGTGTACATTGTGCATTAGATAGTGACACAGCAGTGCTAAATAAATGTGGTGAGCATCACACTGGAGAGAGTATTGTAAAATGTGCAGTAGATAGTGATGTAGCAGTGCTAAATAAATGTGGTGAGCATCACACTGGACAGTGTATTTTACATTGTGCAGCAGATAGTGACACAGCAGTGCTAAATAAATGTGGTGAGTATTACATTGGAGAGAGTATTGTAAAATGTGCAGTAGATAGTGACATAGCAGTGCTAAATAAATGTGGTGAGCATCACACTGGAGAGTGTATTGTACATTGTGCAGCAGATAGTGACATATCAGTGCTAAATACATGTGGTGAACATCACACTGGAGAGAATATTGTAAAATTTGCAGTAGATAGTAACATAGCAGTGCTAAATACATGTGGTGAGCAGCCCACGGGTGCACGCTCAAGTATGTTGTAACACACTGACAGTGTAACACTGTGGAGATGGAGAGAATTCAAGGCGCTAGGGGCTGGTGCTTATGGGGGTTACAGGTGGGTGCTGAGGCTTATGGGAGTTAAATGGGGGGCCTGGGGCTGATGGTAATTATATGGGGGGCCCTGGGGCTGATGGTGGTTACAGGGTGGTCCTGGGGCTGATGGGATTTACAAGGGGGCTCTGGGGCTGATGGGGTTTATAGGGGGATGCTGAGGTTGTAAACCTCATCAGCCCCAGGGCCCCCCCTGTAACCGCCATCAGCCCCAGGGCCCCCCTTGTAACCGCCATCAGCCCCATGGCCCCCCCTGTAACCACCATCAGCCCCAGGGCCCCTCTTGTAACCACCATCAGCCCCAGGGCCCCCCTTGTAACCGCCATCAGCCCCAGGGCCCCCCTTGTAACCGCCATCAGCCCCAGGGCCCCCCCTGTAACCATCATCAGCCCCAGGGCCCCTCTTGTAACCGCCATCAGCCCCAGAGCCCTCCTTGTAACCACCATCAGCCCCAGGGCCCCCCTTGTAACCTCCATCAACCCCAGGGCCCCCCGTGTATCCATCAGCCTCAGCACCCCCACCCTGTAACCCTCATTAGCCCCAGGGCCCCCCCTGTAACCACCATCAGCTCCAGGGCCCCTCTTGTAACCGCCATCAGCCCCAGGGCCCTCCTTGTAACCGCTATCAGCCCCAGGGCCCCCCTTGTAAACCACCATCAGCCCCAGGGCCCCCCTTGTAACCGCCATCAGCCCCAGGGCCCCCCGTGTATCCATCAGCCTCAGCACCCCCACCCTGTAACCCTCATTAGCCCCAGGGCCCCCCTTGTAACCCCAATCAGCCCCAGGGCCCACCATGTAAACCCCATCAGCTACAGGAGTAGCCCTCACAGGGTGCATGAACTGCCCCTGATTAGTAATGTTCAATTATGCCCCTAAGTTCCCTAACACTATACATTCTCCAGTAGGACTTGCCCTCTGGGAGAGGGGGGGGTAAGGCAGATCGATGTTTGGGGGACTCAGGGGCCAGGGGCTCCTGGTTAAACTATAAACTACTATACTTCATGTTAATCCCTTTGAAGTTCATCCTTTGAGTAATTATCCTAATATTTTCCATAAAGCTTATATGTGGGATGCTTATCTATGATGCCAAGAGGTTGATTTCAGTGTCTACATAAAAGGACTGTTAACATCTTTACCTATACATAGTTTGTCATATACAGATATTTGAATCTCTGTAAAGCTGGAGCTTTTATTTTATCTTCTCTGGGAAATTTGTCTGTATTTGTGTTTTTGTACTTTGTTTATTTCGTATTTTATGTAGGATAATAATCATTAGAGTCCCTAATAAATAAGAGGCTGCTAGCAATTTTTAAACAATAACAATTCTACTCCATAATTGTTAAAAAAGATAGATAATTCATTTATTACCCATTCCCCAGTTTTGCATAACCAACACCGTTAATTTACTTTAAACCTCTGTGATTACCTTGTATCTAGGTCTCTGCAGACTGTCCCCTTATCTCAGTTATTTTAACAGACATGCATTTTAGTCAATCAGTGCCCTCTCATACGTAACTCCATGGGCGTGAGCACAATGTTATCTATATAGTACACATTAACTAACACCCTCTAGATGTGAAAAACTCTCAAATGCATCCAGAGAAGAGGTGGCCTTCAAGGCATATGAGCCTACCTAGGTTTAGTTTTCAACAAAGTACACTAAGAGAACAAAGCAAATTTGATGATAAATGTAAATTGTAAAAGTTGTTTAAACTGACATGCCCTATCCGAATTATGAAAGTTTAATTTTGACTAGACTGTCCTTTTTAATAAGAAATTGTGAGCGGAGGGGGGACCTCTTTGCCCTAAAATGCCCAGGCCTCTTTTTGGTCCCAGTCCGGCCCTGAGGCTTATCGCCTAGTATTAATATAAGCGTGTTGGTTATGCAAAACTGGGGAATGGGTAATAACAGAATTTATGTTTACCTGATAAATTTCTTTCTCCAACGGTGTGTCCGGTCCACGGCGTCATCCTTACTTGTGGGATATTCTCTTCCCCAACAGGAAATGGCAAAGAGCCCAGCAAAGCTGGTCACATGATCCCTCCTAGGCTCCGCCTACCCCAGTCATTCGACCGACGTTAAGGAGGAATATTAGCATAGGAGAAACCATATGGTACCGTGGTGACTGTAGTTAAAGAAAATAAATTATCAGACCTGATTAAAAAACCAGGGCGGGCCGTGGACCGGACACACCGTTGGAGAAAGAAATTTATCAGGTAAACATAAATTCTGTTTTCTCCAACATAGGTGTGTCCGGTCCACGGCGTCATCCTTACTTGTGGGAACCAATACCAAAGCTTTAGGACACGGATGAAGGGAGGGAGCAAATCAGGTCACCTAAATGGAAGGCACCACGGCTTGCAAAACCTTTCTCCCAAAAATAGCCTCAGAAGAAGCAAAAGTATCAAACTTGTAAAATTTGGTAAAAGTGTGCAGTGAAGACCAAGTCGCTGCCCTACATATCTGATCAACAGAAGCCTCGTTCTTGAAGGCCCATGTGGAAGCCACAGCCCTAGTGGAATGAGCTGTGATTCTTTCGGGAGGCTGCCGTCCGGCAGTCTCGTAAGCCAATCTGATGATGCTTTTAATCCAAAAAGAGAGAGAGGTAGAAGTTGCTTTTTGACCTCTCCTTTTACCTGAATAAACAACAAACAAGGAAGATGTTTGTCTAAAATCCTTTGTAGCATCTAAATAGAATTTTAGAGCGCGAACAACATCCAAATTGTGCAACAAACGTTCCTTCTTTGAAACTGGTTTTGGACACAGAGAAGGTACGATAATCTCCTGGTTAATGTTTTTGTTAGAAACAACTTTTGGAAGAAAACCAGGTTTAGTACGCAAAACCACCTTATCTGCATGGAACACCAGATAAGGAGGAGAACACTGCAGAGCAGATAATTCTGAGACTCTTCTAGCAGAAGAAATCGCAACTAAAAACAAAACTTTCCAAGATAATAACTTAATATCAACGGAATGTAAGGGTTCAAACGGAACCCCCTGAAGAACTGAAAGAACTAAATTGAGACTCCAAGGAGGAGTCAAAGGTTTGTAAACAGGCTTGATTCTAACCAGAGCCTGAACAAAGGCTTGAACATCTGGCACAGCTGCCAGCTTTTTGTGAAGTAATACCGACAAGGCAGAAATCTGTCCCTTCAGGGAACTAGCAGATAATCCTTTTTCCAATCCTTCTTGAAGGAAGGATAGAATCCTAGGAATCTTAACCTTGTCCCAAGGGAATCCTTTAGATTCACACCAACAGATATATTTTTTCCAAATTTTGTGGTAAATATTTCTAGTTACAGGCTTTCTGGCCTGAACAAGAGTATCGATAACAGAATCTGAGAATCCTCGCTTCGATAAAATCAAGCGTTCAATCTCCAAGCAGTCAGCTGGAGTGAAACCAGATTCGGATGTTCGAACGGACCCTGAACAAGAAGGTCTCGTCTCAAAGGTAGCTTCCAAGGTGGAGCCGATGACATATTCACCAGATCTGCATACCAAGTCCTGCGTGGCCACGCAGGAGCTATCAAGATCACCGACGCCCTCTCCTGATTGATCCTGGCTACCAGCCTGGGGATGAGAGGAAATGGCGGGAACACATAAGCTAGTTTGAAGGTCCAAGGTGCTACTAGTGCATCCACTAGAGCCGCCTTGGGATCCCTGGATCTGGCCCCGTAGCAAGGAACTTTGAAGTTCTGACGAGAGGCCATCAGATCCATGTCTGGAATGCCCCACAGGTGAGTGACTTGGGCAAAGATTTCCGGATGGAGTTCCCACTCCCCCGGATGCAATGTCTGACGACTCAGAAAATCCGCTTCCCAATTTTCCACTCCTGGGATGTGGATAGCAGACAGGTGGCAGGAGTGAGACTCCGCCCATAGAATGATTTTGGTCACTTCTTCCATCGCTAGGGAACTCCTTGTTCCCCCCTGATGGTTGATGTACGCAACAGTTGTCATGTTGTCTGATTGAAACCGTATGAACTTGGTCCTCGCTAGCCGAGGCCAGGCCTTGAGAGCATTGAATATCGCTCTCAGTTCCAGAATATTTATCGGTAGAAGAGATTCTTCCCGAGACCAAAGACCCTGAGCTTTCAGGGATCCCCAGACCGCGCCCCAGCCCATCAGACTGGCGTCGGTCGTGACAATGACCCACTCTGGTCTGCGGAACGTCATCCCTTGAGACAGATTGTCCAGGGACAGCCACCAACGGAGTGAGTCTCTGGTCCTCTGATTTACTTGTATCTTCGGAGACAAGTCTGTATAGTCCCCATTCCACTGACTGAGCATGCACAGTTGTAATGGTCTCAGATGAATGCGCGCAAAAGGAACTATGTCCATCGCCGCTACCATCAACCCGATCACTTCCATGCACTGAGCTATGGAAGGAAGAGGAACGGAATGAAGTATCCGACAAGAGTCTAGAAGTTTTGTTTTTCTGGCCTCTGTTAGAAAGATCCTCATTTCTAAAGAGTCTATAATTGTTCCCAAGAAGGGAACCCTTGTTGACGGGGATAGAGAACTCTTTTCCACGTTCACTTTCCAGCCGTGAGATCTGAGAAAGGCCAGGACAATGTCCGTGTGAGCCTTTGCTTGAGGAAGGGACGACGCTTGAATCAGAATGTCGTCCAGGTAAGGTACTACTGCAATGCCCCTTGGTCTTAGCACCGCTAGAAGGGAGCCTAGTACCTTTGTGAAAATCCTTGGAGCAGTGGCTAATCCGAAAGGAAGCGCCACGAACTGGTAATGTTTGTCCAGGAATGCAAACCTTAGGAACCGATGATGTTCCTTGTGGATAGGAATATGTAGATACGCATCCTTTAAATCCACCGTGGTCATGAATTGACCCTCCTGGATGGAAGGAAGAATAGTTCGAATGGTTTCCATCTTGAAAGATGGAACCTTGAGAAACTTGTTTAAGATCTTGAGATCTAAGATTGGTCTGAACGTTCCCTCTTTTTTGGGAACTATGAACAGATTGGAGTAGAACCCCATCCCTTGTTCTCTTAGTGGAACAGGATGAATCACTCCCATTTTTAACAGGTCTTCTACACAATGTAAGAACGCCTGTCTTTTTATGTGGTCTGAAGACAACTGAGACCTGTGGAACCTCCCCCTTGGGGGAAGTCCCTTGAATTCCAGAAGATAACCCTGGGAGACTATTTCTAGCGCCCAAGGATCCAGAACATCTCTTGCCCAAGCCTGAGCGAAGAGAGAGAGTCTGCCCCCCACCAGATCCGGTCCCGGATCGGGGGCCAATATTTCATGCTGTCTTGGTAGCAGTGGCAGGCTTCTTGGCCTGCTTTCCCTTGTTCCAGCCTTGCATTGGTCTCCAAGCTGGCTTGGCTTGAGAAGTATTACCCTCTTGCTTAGAGGACGTAGCACTTTGGGCTGGTCCGTTTTTACGAAAGGGACGAAAATTGGGTCTATTTTTCGCCTTGAAAGGCCGATCCTGAGGAAGGGCGTGGCCCTTACCCCCAGTGATATCCGAGATAATCTCTTTCAAGTCAGGGCCAAACAGCGTTTTCCCCTTGAAAGGAATGTTTAGTAGCTTGTTCTTGGAAGACGCGTCAGCCGACCAAGATTTCAACCAAAGCGCTCTGCGCGCCACAATAGCAAACCCAGAATTCTTAGCCGCTAACCTAGCCAATTGCAAAGTGGCGTCTAGGGTGAAAGAATTAGCCAATTTGAGAGCATTGATTCTGTCCATAATCTCCTCATAAGGAGGAGAATCACTATCGAGCGCCTTTATCAGTTCATCAAACCAGAAACATGCGGCTGTAGTGACAGGGACAATGCATGAAATTGGTTGTAGAAGGTAACCCTGCTGAACAAACATCTTTTTAAGCAAACCTTCTAATTTTTTATCCATAGGATCTTTGAAAGCACAACTATCCTCTATGGGTATAGTGGTGCGTTTGTTTAAAGTAGAAACCGCTCCCTCGACCTTGGGGACTGTCTGCCATAAGTCCTTTCTGGGGTCGACCATAGGAAACAATTTTTTAAATATGGGGGGAGGGACGAAAGGAATACCGGGCCTTTCCCATTCTTTATTAACAATGTCCGCCACCCGCTTGGGTATAGGAAAAGCTTCTGGGAGCTCCGGCACCTCTAGGAACTTGTCCATTTTACATAGTTTCTCTGGGATGACCAACTTTTCACAATCATCCAGAGTGGATAATACCTCCTTAAGCAGAATGCGGAGATGTTCCAACTTAAATTTAAATGCAATTACATCAGGTTCAGCTTGTTGAGAAATGTTCCCTGAATCAGTAATTTCTCCCTCAGACAAAACCTCCCTGGCCCCCTCAGATTGGGTTAGGGGCCCTTCAGAGATATTAATATCAGCGTCGTCATGCTCTTCAGTAACTAAAACAGAGCAGCCACGCTTACGCTGACAAGGGTTCATTTTGGCTAAAATGTTTTTGACAGAATTATCCATTACAGCCGTTAATTGTTGCATAGTAAGCAGTATTGGCGCGCTAGATGTACTAGGGGCCTCCTGAGTGGGCAAGACTCGTGTAGACGAAGGAGGGAATGATGCAGTACCATGCTTACTCCCCTCACTTGAGGAATCATCTTGGGCATCATTGTCATTATCACATAAATCACATTTATTTAAATGAACAGGAATTCTGGCTTCCCCACATTCAGAACACAGTCTATCTGGTAGTTCAGACATGTTAAACAGGCATAAACTTGATAATAAAGTACAAAAAACGTTTTAAAATAAAACCGTTACTGTCACTTTAAATTTTAAACTGAACACACTTTATTACTGCAATTGCGAAAAAACATGAAGGAATTGTACAAAATTCACCAAATTTTCACCACAGTGTCTTAAAGCCTTAAAAGTATTGCACACCAAATTTGGAAGCTTTAACCCTTAAAATAACGGAACCGGAGCCGTTTTAACACTTTAACCCCTTTACAGTCCCTGGTATCTGCTTTGCTGAGACCCAACCAAGCCCAAAGGGGAATACGATACCAAATGACGCCTTCAGAAAGTCTTTTCTAAGTATCAGAGCTCCTCTCACATGCGACTGCATGCCATGCCTCTCAAAAACAAGTGCGCCACACCGGCGCGAAAATGAGGCTCTGCTTATGCTATGGGAAAGCCCCAGAGAAATAAGGTGTCTAATACAGTGCCTGCCGATATTATAATATCAATAAACCCAGATAAAATGATTCCTCAAAGCTAAATATGTTTTAAAACTGAATCGATTTAGCCCAGAAAAGTCTACAATCTTAATAAGCCCTTGTGAAGCCCTTATTTACCATCGTAATAAACATGGCTTACCGGATCCCATAGGGAAAAATGACAGCTTCCAGCATTACATCGTCTTGTTAGAATGTGTCATACCTCAAGCAGCAAGAGACTGCACACTGTTCCCCCAACTGAAGTTTATTGCTCTCAACAGTCCTGTGTGGAACAGCCATGGATTTTAGTTACGGTGCTAAAATCATTTTCCTCATACAAACAGAAATCTTCATCTCTTTTCTGTTTCTGAGTGTCAGTATATTTATGAAAATCTTAGTAGTGCTATCCAAATAATATATATAAGTTTATGGCAGGGTTATAAACACAATACAAAGAAGTAGAAACCCTTATCAACCATGCACCTACTAGACCATACAATTAATATAAATATCTGAATTCTTTTATTTAGTTAATATCCATAAACATATTGAAGTATATTTGCAATAAAAGGAAATGAAACAAAATGTATATGCGTTTAAACCAACTCTTAAGATATGCTATCCTTCTTACAAAACCCAGAAAAATATACCTTCACAATTTAGCCTTTTATTTATTTAACACAATGGGACTAAAAACCTTTAACATCCAAGCAATACAATTCTAAACAGTGTTTATAAAACAATAGGATAATATATATTCTGCTATTTAATTGCAATTTATCCTAATACAAAATTAACTGACAATACCAGAACTTGTATAGATGAGTTACTTAGCCAATCAGACGCAGATTTAAACAATATATGTATATAGGCTGTGAAATGCTAACTTGAGAAAAACACACTGCTTCTTTAAATCTATTAAATACAAATTATATATGCATATAACTTATCTTACAAAACCTTGAGTACGTTACCAAAGTAAAAAGCAGTCGATATCCGATGTTCCTTGGTAGGAATTATTTTACCTCAGATCACCAATAAGTGTATATCGCAATCAATGAGAAGGGTAGATTCGCTTTGCTCAAGTAAAGTGGTATCTCACACCAGCGGGAACCAGTTACAAGTTTTAGCTTCAGCAGAAAATCTGTCCCTTTCTCTCCATTGCATTCACTTTTTATTTGGTTTTCCCATCATTGGTAAATTGTGGGTGGCCCTGCGGGAGCTGACCTTCCCATTGGTTATCTGGGAAGTCTAAATCGGATTGGCTCTTGGAAATTTCATTTTTAACAGCCAGAGAGAACCTTCTGGCTGTAGTTCTCGCAACATAACACCAGGTGGCAGCACAACCAAACAAACAAATACAACAAGACCATCTCTAACATTTTTAAGCAAGTTAAAAAAAAATTCTTTCATAAAATGGTTATTTAATCAGATCACACTCTCTGCATTAATCATATATAACCCCAATTACAGATGGTTAATATTAGGTTATTTTTTTCTGATTATTCTGATACCAAATATGTTATATTATTAACATTTTATTTTATTTAGGTAATTTAATACTGCTAATTATTAGTTTAAAATGCATTACAATGTTATCGGTATCCTGGCATTTATATGTGAATAATAGCTTATTTTTAATTCAGTATTGTACTGTATTCCAAGTGAATCCTGTCTATGTAGATCTGAAATAAAAATAAATGTTAATAATCACTTCTCTTCAGGTCCATAAACATCTATTCATGTTCTTAAACACACAGAGGCTAAGATATTCATGCTTTCAAAACATACACATATATATACACATATATATACATATATATATATATATATATATATATATATATATATATATACACATCTCATATCCATTAAAATATATACAGTTGCTTTGAAATCATAATGTAAGTCATGGGCCTTCACTGTATTATCCTAACATTCTAACTTTTCAGTAACTTCAGTTGCCAGACTTTTTGTCTCATACTCACCACATGGGGTCAATCCACGAGTAGTTGTAAAAGTCTTAATGCAGCATATTTCCTGTTTAGCTAGTAGTGCAGATGTGTATTTGATGTTTAAGGATGATTAACACCTATGTGTATAAAAGCTGTATCTCTATGATTTTGATCAGTTCCAAGATGGGTATTTCAGACATTTCGTCTCCATATATTTTGTGTGGTGTTACCTATCTGACAATCTATCCTCTTAATTTGCCTTTTATGACTCATCCTGTTCTCTTTCAAAATTACTTCCCCCAACATTCCTCTAAGTGACTGTTCTGAAATTTGGCAGGCCAAATGTTCCATTGTCTCTCCCTGTGTGTTCAGCATAATTTTACATAATGAATGTGGGAGATCTCTTAGGAACAAACCTTTGTCTACAGACCATGTTCATATCCACAGATCTATTAAATAAAGACAAATATACCTCTATATATTATTTAATAATATTTCAAATACCTTGACATAAATCCCCCTTTCCAATTCAAAAATATGTAGGACACATGTATTTGAATTGGATCAAAGTTAGTGGTATTTGGTGAGGATGTTGACCGTACACATCATGGACAGTCTTCTATGTAGATAGTCGGTCAATTTTGAACCTTCATGTTTATCAGTTAGGCATCTTTAAACTATAGTATGTCTTTAGTTCATTTGGGGATATGACACTTCATTCTCCCTCTATGACTTGTAGTTGGGATCTGGGATGACACGCTCGCAATTGATTGATATGGACCCATTTATCTATGAAACTTTCATTTTTGGGGATCCGTATTTTATAGGCCACTGGAGATATTTTGTCAGTAATGACGAAAGGACCTTTCCATGAGGGAAGAAATTTCTTCTCCCTAACCTGATCTCTTCCAAAGTTATAAAGATAAACTTTATCATTTATTTCATATTCCTTTTTGGACGTTTTGAGATCATAATAGGTTTTAGTGGCAGTTGCGGCTCTTTCTAAATTCCTTTGAGCAAAGGCAAAGGCATATTGCAGGTGCTTTCTTAAGTTCTCCACATATTGATGTGTATTAGCAGCGTTTATCAAATTTTGGTCTGATGTACGGTACAGTAGATGCTGAGGTAGAACCATTCTTCTACCTGTCATCAGTTCAAAAGGTGACATCTTGGTAGCACTACTTGGAGTTGCTCTTAATGCCATTAAGACTAGAGGTAGTTTTACATCCCAGTCTTTACCTGTTTCACTCACAAACTTTTTGAGGATTTTAACAATAGACTGGTTGTAACGCTCTACACCACCACTTGAGGCAGCTCTATAAGCAATATGGAGCTTTCTTTTAACCCCTAATATTTTCCACATTTTTGTCATCACTTCGCTAGTGAAGTGGGTCCCCCGATCTAATTCGATTCTTTGGGGCAAACCAAATCTGGAAAATACATGGTTGATGAGCAATGCTGCACATGTTTCAGCACTATTGTTAGGTGCACTAATGCACTCTACCCATTTAGTGAACAGGCATGTCACTGTTAACATGTATTTGTTACCTCTTGATGACCTTGTTACTGGACCAATAAAATCAATTTGTATATCTGACCATGGCATTACCATCCCCCTTTTCTGCAATGGCGCTCTATGCATTGGTGCAGTGGGTTGGAACTGTGGGCAGATTAAACACCCTTGACAGTAGGTTTGAACGTCTTTCAACATGTGTGGCCAAAAAGCATAATCACGCAATATTTCATACGTGAGTTTGGCACCGCGATGTCCAGATGTGGGAGCATCATGGGCATGTTGGAGCATTAGACCTCTGAACTTGGTGGGTACTACCCACTGCTGGATGCCAGTTTTGGAGGTTCTAATTAACAAACCATCCTGTAATTTGAATTGTGATTTAGATTTTATTAAGATTCTCAGATCTTCTTTGCCAATACAATCATCTTTTGAGATGGGGTTGCTTTCAGGATCTTCTATGTGTTTATAGAAGATGCCTACAATGGGGTCTTCTTTTTGACTAGTGATCAGGTCCTCACTAGGAGAATCCTGACTCCATTGTACCAAGTTAGGCTCACTCTGTTGTTTTGCCTGGTTTCTGGTAATGGCTTCTACCTGAATTGCACCCATTAAATGGTCAATATTAAGGAGTTCTCCAGTTATGGCTCCTTGTTTGGCTAATGAATCCGCAAGGTCATTGCCTTCCTTATCAGGACCTAGAACTCTGGAATGACCCTTGGTCTTTTTCCAGTGTATTGTTAAATCATTGGATACTACCAGATTATCAATCTCGCAGAACAACTTGCCATGCTTGACTGGTTTGTTATTGCTTTTCTGCATGCCATTTCTTTTCCAAGTTGGCAGGTATTCAACAAAACTGTCACGCACATAATTTGAGTCAGTTATGATCACAAATTCATGAATACCATGTTCAATAGCCATTTCAATGGTTTTGAAAACAGCAGTTAGTTCTGCAACTTGACTGGATCTTGGTCCAATGTTGAAACCTATAGATATATTTGGGAATCCATTTGCCCCAGTTATACCAATGCCAGCGACTAATCTGCGCTCATTATCAATAGTGGCATGGTAAGAACAACCATCAACATACACCCAAGGTAATGTTTGGCAATTTTCCTCATTGTACATTTTATATGGGGAAAGCAATTGTTCCTCCAGAAAATCATCTTCTGATAATTCTTCCCCAGGATCTCTATCAGTACAGTCGTGGAGCTCAGCAAGTCCTTGTGCGACTGGATTCTTTTTATTCTGCTTGTAGCGAATTTCTAATGGCCAGCCTTGCAAGGAAAGAGTCCACGCTGTTATGCGGCTATTAGACAAATTCCCATCTCTTATTCTCTCACTTTGCAAATATAGCAAAGGCTGGTGGGCCGTTTCTACAATAATTTTCTCGCCCTGTATATAGCTGCGGAAATTTTGTAGAGCCCATACAGTAGATAAGAGGGCTTTTTCGCAATCGTTAAACTTTATTTCTACTGGGGATAGATTTTTGCTCGCATAAGCAATGGCTTTGTTCAAATTATCATGCTTTTGGTATAACACAGCACTCATGCTTATATCTGTGTAACCTGTCTCTAAGAAGAAAGGTTTACCACCTTCAGGGTACGCTAAGCAAGGTGCTTGAGTGAGTTTTCTCTTCAGCTCTCTGATGGCTGTCTCTTGAGACTCACCCCAGTGCCATTTCACATCTTTCTTTAGAAGAAGTAGTAGTGGTTTAGCTAATTCCGCATAATTATCAATGAATTTGCGAGAATAATTCGTCATACCCAGGAATGATCTCAATTCCTTTAAGTTAGTTGGGTTTTTAGAATTCACTATAGCTTCCACCTTTTTCTTCTGGGGATTTAATCCATCAGAGGTAACTTCATGTCCCAAGAAGTTTACACGAGTGCGGCACCATTGAGCTTTTTGCAGGGATAATTTGACACCTGCCCTTTTAAGTTGGCTGAGGACATGTTTAAGTTCTGTGATGTGTTTTTCAAAGTCTGTGCTTTTGATTAAAACATCATCAACATAAGATAAGGTCCCCCTTTCCAGTGCGTCAGGCATAGCCTTATGCATGAATACAGCAAATTCATGTCCAGAATTTATGTATCCAAATGGAAGTCTCTGGAATGCATATTGGACCTTTTGGAAGGAGAATGCTAGCTTATATTGGTCCTCTTCATGTACCTTTATGGTCCAATATCCCTGTGCACAATCAGTGGCAGTGAATATTTTGGATCCTTGCATTTGTGCTAGGCACTGGTCAATGTATGGTACAGGCCAGCCAGACATGTATACTCGTTTGTTTAGCTGTCTTAAGTCAGCACACAAACGCCATTGTCCATTGGGCTTAAGGACACCTAGAATAGGATTATTATAAGAGCTGTGCACCTGTCTGATAATACCTCTTTCTTCCAAATTCCTTATGATCTCTGCAAGAGAATCATATGAGGCTAAGGGAAGTCTGTATTGTTTGACAAATACAGGTGGTGCATCGGGATCTGTTTGTATTCTTGCAATGTGCAAGTCTGTAGTACCACAGTCATAAGAATCCTTAGCAAAAATATCCTTGTACTCCATCAGGAGTTCTCGCAGCTGTTGGCGTTCATCATCGCTGGAACAGCCATTAGCTAAGGATATTTGCTCTTCGACTATTTGCTGAAATCCTGGAAAGATTTCAGGCTGTCCTATTTCATAGGCTTCTTCCAGTCTAGAGGTGAGATCCCCTTGATTATAATTTACATTGCTCCCATGACTCTGGGTATTGGGGTAATCTTGCTGTTTGATTGGCTGATCAAACACTAGAGAGGCTTCTTCAATTTTACAGATGCCTTCCTCTGAGCTGAAGGGATAAATAGACTGAATATTAAATAGACCCTCTGGCATAGATGCAAAGGATTGTTCTATTAATTGTTCTTCAGTTAGGTATCCTTCAGGTATTAGCCCAATTACATTATTCTGGAATCCAAAAGTGTAATAACTTGATTCCAGTGCATATCCTATGGTAGTTCCCTTGGATAATGTTATATCCTGTGGGGTCATGTTATGCACAATAATATTTATTGGAACAGTTCCAATATTCACCATAGGAGTGTAGGTTACTGAGACACCCAGATTTTGTATTCTATGGGAGAGGCAAATCAGTGTTTCAGAAGTTTTTAATTTCTGACCTCTCTTTACCTGTAAGGGTAAAAGAAATTTATCAGCCCCAGCAGGAATTATGACATCGCTAGATACCTGCATATTCACAGCATATGGCAATTGCTGGTTTGATTTCAGGGCTGCATTTTCATCCTGAAATACTTCAGGGTCCCCCTTTAACCTGCTCCAGAGGCAAGAATTAATCAAATCTATTTGTATGGCATATCTATGTAAGATATCATTGCCAATGTATATTTGATTATGGGGAGTATTTAAAACTAAAAACAGGTGCTTCACTGACTTATTTCCTATAGAGATAGATAATAAGCACTTAGCGGTGATGTTATAGCTTTCAGACCTGTCATCCAGGTTGCTGACACTGTGGTCTTGGGGAGAAAGATATTTAATCACTTTAGGTTCAGCTATCTGCGCTAATAAACCTTCGCTTATATAGCTAGCTTCCTGTTTTAAGTTTATTTTAGCATACTCGGTTTTACCAAGGTCATGCACTTGTATAGGGATAAATAGATCCTCTTTAACTCTCTCAATCCCTGTGAGGTATTGAGTGTGGCCTCCCCCCTTAGGGATTTTATGATCCCCCTTGTGGAGTGATATGGTTAATACATCGCCATCTAGGGAAATATTCGCTATCTTTCCAGGCGAAATTTTAAAAGTATTACCATCAGAGCCACTAAAAGGAGTCTGATCGTCTATTTGTAGAATAGTGATTTCAGGTGCAGAGTTATTCCTGAAATGAATCTCCACAGCATCTGGTTTCTCTTCCACCACGTGACAGCTATGTCGGGCGTGAGATATACCAGATTTTTCATAATTGATAGGCCGTTTAACTTGCGACCAAATTACATTATTTATGCAATCAATTATGGTGCTTAATCGTTTCAGGAGATCACTACCAATAATTAAACGATCAGTTGGCAGATCCACTATAATGACAGGGTGTCTTATGACCCTGTTCCCCAATTTAAATTTTAACCAGGCAGTACCGTAAACTTTTAGGGAGTCACCCCCAACACCTATTAGAGAACCGTCAAATTCTTTTATTTTAGGTTTGTGGGGTGTTAGCTCATTTAGCTGTGTGTAGTATCTGTGGGATAAGATAGTTGCCTGTGACCCAGTGTCAATTAATCCCCTGATAGGGTTGGAGACTGAATCTTGCAGCTCAACTAGTACATAATATCTTCCTGCAGTTTCTATCATTTCACACATAAAATTTGCATTCTCATACATTTGTGGGCTTCGCCACGTATTACCTGAGTTTGCCATGCTTTCCGATGCAGAAGAAGCTTCATACCTACCTGTTTCCTCTATGACAGGGTCGGCTGGATTCTTTTGTACTGCATCTGTGGAAACAAGGTTAAGAGAGAGCTGCAAAGGAAGAGATTTGTTAACTTTTTCCGGCTGATGTCGCTCATTGTCACAGCTAATTTGTCCGTTTCCGGTCTGTGGGGAGATAACATGATTAGTATCATTGATATTTATTACTACATTTTGTATATCTCTCCCCTCCCCTTCAGGTGATACTGCAGTATTTATGACTGTGCCTGTGGTCCACTGCTGACCACTGGCTGTACCCCTAAAAAAGTATTGTTCGGTTGCTGAGCCGTAGATTTTTGACTCATATTAGCGATTTGTTCGCTCAACCGATTTAATTGGGTAAACAGCATATCTACCTGATTGTACAAGTTACCTCTACCCCTGGGCCTATCTCTTGGTGCCCCATTGTACTGATTCCTGGACCATTGGGTTCCCTCAGAATCAGGGCCACTATTTCTATTCTGGCGTGGTTGCCCCTGGGGTTCAGCTTGTTCAGCATTAGTACTTTGGGGAGCATTATATACCTGGGGTGTCTGGTTACCCTGAGAATATCTTCGCCGTCTATTGTATCTACCCTTGCGCGGATACCAATTATTCGGTGAGTATTCTCTTTGTGAGTAATTATTCACCTGATTATGTCCCCCACTTTGGTTATAGTCTCCCTGCGCCTCAACCTGTGTAGGGGGAGGGGCAGAATTAAACCTCTGTGGAGATGGCCTGTTTTGACTGGCCACCTCTGCATAAGTCCTCTTGTTGGACTCCAAATTGAGGGGGCTAGGTGACACCCTAGTTTCTGCCACAATTTTGGGTTTTGACTCCTTTTTAACCCCCTGCTCACTGGACTGCTGAATAGAGTATAACTTCGTACTCTCTTTGATCAGCCATTCCAATGAGCAGTCCTCATCAAAATCTCTAGCTAAGTTGATTTTGATGGGTGTAGGCAATGCTTCAAAAAATAAATTTACAAATTCTGAGCCATCAAATCTGGGATTATCTTCAGCCATACTGTACGCATTTTTCAATACAGAAAGGAATTCGACTGGACTCTGATTCGCACGACACTTTAAACCATATACCGCTATTTTTGCGGCAGTTTTAGTGCGATATTGCCCGAATTCTTTTCTGCATTGTTGTTTTACCCCATTCCAGGAATGAATATTCATATCCTTTAGTGAAGCAAAGAATTTGTGATGCTTACTGTCAAATACCCAAGGCAGAAATTCAATTTTCAATTTCTCACTTGTAACATTCATTATAGCTAACGCATTTTCAAAAGCCTGTAAATGATCAATTACAGATGTTGTTCCCTTATTGGAGAATATAGGTACTGCGCGTTGTACAAAGGTGATTATTTTATGTGAATCATAGACTTTATCAGACTTATTTTGGGATTCTCTGTTAGAGTTTCCCTCCCCTGCATCAGCTGCGCTACAGCTGTCCTCTGGATTTACATCCTGAGGGGATTGCCTATTTGGGAAATCTATTTCTGACCCGTTAGGGGTCATTTGTCTATGTTGTTCTATATATTTTCGTACCTCGTCCCTGACGCGTTCGCTAAAGGAGTTAGCATTATCTGTATTATTCTCATTGCTAATATAGGGGTTTTCATTATGGCGATATGACCTTTTTAAATCGCTTAATTCTCTCTGGCTTTGCGCAAGCTGTTTATTTAAATCTTGTATCTGCGCGATTAAGTCCATATTGTGCTTATCTAAGGTGGCTAGGTTTTGGGCAAATTCATCCATTTTATTTTTGGCTATTTTTAAACCCTCTTCGCGTCTGCGCGAGGAACGAATACTATTTTCTAGCTCCTGTATTCGCAATCGTTTGTCTGTGACACAAAACGACATTTCGTCAATTATGCATATTAGAAGGGGCCAAGATTTTAGTATTAGTTTTTCTCGCTTTTTGGGATCTTTGCATTGATTAATCATTAATAATTCCTGGAAGAATTCATTCTCTTCATTCCACATATTATTATTAACGGTAATATTTTTAGCCCTAGTTTCAAGCATATCCATAAAATCATTTAATTCACCCGCAATATTAAACTTCCCTTTAAGGTAACTTAAGATATCTTTCTTAAGGACCTGACCTTTAGTAATAGGTATGGTTATGGGACCAATTTCATTGCTATGTATAGAATTAAATGAGTCACTTCTGGCTACAGACATTATTGTATTGGTTTAGTATTTATTTAACTAAAATGCTAATACAATTTTTGCCAATAAAAAGAGAGAAAAATGTTATATTTCAAAAAAAAAATTATTAATTTTGAAATATGAAAAATTAATATTCCGAAATATGAAAAATTAATATTTTTGATTAATTTTGAAATATGAAAAATTAATATTTTTATTAATTTTTCAAAATTAATCTTTAATAATATTTCAAGATATTAATGTCAATCTCGAAATATGAAAATTAATATTTCAACTTTTCACACAAAAAAAATTATATCTTCAAAATATTAATATCGAAATATGAATTTTTTTTTTTTTTTTCTCTTTTATAATAATTTCTATTTACCTACAAATATATTATATCAAATATGATGGAATATTAATAAATCTCAGAACAGTGCCTCCAATTATTATGTCAGTATATTTATGAAAATCTTAGTAGTGCTATCCAAATAATATATATAAGTTTATGGCAGGGTTATAAACACAATACAAAGAAGTAGAAACCCTTATCAACCATGCACCTACTAGACCATACAATTAATATAAATATCTGAATTCTTTTATTTAGTTAATATCCATAAACATATTGAAGTATATTTGCAATAAAAGGAAATGAAACAAAATGTATATGCGTTTAAACCAACTCTTAAGATATGCTATCCTTCTTACAAAACCCAGAAAAATATACCTTCACAATTTAGCCTTTTATTTATTTAACACAATGGGACTAAAAACCTTTAACATCCAAGCAATACAATTCTAAACAGTGTTTATAAAACAATAGGATAATATATATTCTGCTATTTAATTGCAATTTATCCTAATACAAAATTAACTGACAATACCAGAACTTGTATAGATGAGTTACTTAGCCAATCAGACGCAGATTTAAACAATATATGTATATAGGCTGTGAAATGCTAACTTGAGAAAAACACACTGCTTCTTTAAATCTATTAAATACAAATTATATATGCATATAACTTATCTTACAAAACCTTGAGTACGTTACCAAAGTAAAAAGCAGTCGATATCCGATGTTCCTTGGTAGGAATTATTTTACCTCAGATCACCAATAAGTGTATATCGCAATCAATGAGAAGGGTAGATTCGCTTTGCTCAAGTAAAGTGGTATCTCACACCAGCGGGAACCAGTTACAAGTTTTAGCTTCAGCAGAAAATCTGTCCCTTTCTCTCCATTGCATTCACTTTTTATTTGGTTTTCCCATCATTGGTAAATTGTGGGTGGCCCTGCGGGAGCTGACCTTCCCATTGGTTATCTGGGAAGTCTAAATCGGATTGGCTCTTGGAAATTTCATTTTTAACAGCCAGAGAGAACCTTCTGGCTGTAGTTCTCGCAACATAACACCAGGTGGCAGCACAACCAAACAAACAAATACAACAAGACCATCTCTAACATTTTTAAGCAAGTTAAAAAAAAATTCTTTCATAAAATGGTTATTTAATCAGATCACACTCTCTGCATTAATCATATATAACCCCAATTACAGATGGTTAATATTAGGTTATTTTTTTCTGATTATTCTGATACCAAATATGTTATATTATTAACATTTTATTTTATTTAGGTAATTTAATACTGCTAATTATTAGTTTAAAATGCATTACAATGTTATCGGTATCCTGGCATTTATATGTGAATAATAGCTTATTTTTAATTCAGTATTGTACTGTATTCCAAGTGAATCCTGTCTATGTAGATCTGAAATAAAAATAAATGTTAATAATCACTTCTCTTCAGGTCCATAAACATCTATTCATGTTCTTAAACACACAGAGGCTAAGATATTCATGCTTTCAAAACATACACATATATATACACATATATATACATATATATATATATATATATATATATATATATACACATCTCATATCCATTAAAATATATACAGTTGCTTTGAAATCATAATGTAAGTCATGGGCCTTCACTGTATTATCCTAACATTCTAACTTTTCAGTAACTTCAGTTGCCAGACTTTTTGTCTCATACTCACCACATGGGGTCAATCCACGAGTAGTTGTAAAAGTCTTAATGCAGCATATTTCCTGTTTAGCTAGTAGTGCAGATGTGTATTTGATGTTTAAGGATGATTAACACCTATGTGTATAAAAGCTGTATCTCTATGATTTTGATCAGTTCCAAGATGGGTATTTCAGACATTTCGTCTCCATATATTTTGTGTGGTGTTACCTATCTGACAATCTATCCTCTTAATTTGCCTTTTATGACTCATCCTGTTCTCTTTCAAAATTACTTCCCCCAACATTCCTCTAAGTGACTGTTCTGAAATTTGGCAGGCCAAATGTTCCATTGTCTCTCCCTGTGTGTTCAGCATAATTTTACATAATGAATGTGGGAGATCTCTTAGGAACAAACCTTTGTCTACAGACCATGTTCATATCCACAGATCTATTAAATAAAGACAAATATACCTCTATATATTATTTAATAATATTTCAAATACCTTGACATGAGTAAATAGTACATACCAGCACTATTTTAAAATAACAAACTCTTGATTGAATAATAAAAACTACAGTTAAACACTAAAAAACTCTAAGCCATCTCCGTGGAGATGTTGCCTGTACAACGGCAAAGAGAATGACTGGGGTAGGCGGAGCCTAGGAGGGATCATGTGACCAGCTTTGCTGGGCTCTTTGCCATTTCCTGTTGGGGAAGAGAATATCCCACAAGTAAGGATGACGCCGTGGACCGGACACACCTATGTTGGAGAAAAATTGATTATCTTTTTAAACAATAACAATTCTAGAAGAGACTGTCCCTTTAAGTGTTGTACAGCATTTACAATGGTATTAAATAGATTACACACAAAAGGAATTTGTAACTGTTTCATGATAGCCTTTTCCTTTCTCTGTGTATGTGAACAGATATATGAATCTGTGTATGTATAAAAGAAGAATATTTGTGTGTTTATAACATAGTAACAATAAGGACCTAATAGTATGAATAAGGATTATGATTTGTATCATGAACATCTTTAGATATATTTTATTTTTTTAGGATAACATTTTAATGAAGATAACAAAAGCTTACAAAAGTAACTTGAATTAGCTGCCTGTAGAAAAAAATATATTGAATAAATAAATAAATAAATAAATAAATAAATAAATAAGAGCTGTTGTCGGATACAAAATCACACTCACAAAAAAGAACTCCCCTTTCCACTCTCCTCTTTTACGTACTGGTAAGCTGTCAGACAATTAAGGGGCCGGCATATCATCCATAATGTTGGGGCATAATCAAGAAAAATATTTCAATGTAAACACATTTAATAAATATTTGCCTTTGTAGTTAAAGGGACAGAAACCACTTATTTTAATATAAAATCTTTAAAGGGACATGAATCCCAACATTTTTTCAGTCGTGATACAGATAGACCTTACAATTATAAATAACTTTCAAATTTCCTTCTATTATCTAATTTGCTTCATTCTCTTGATATTCTTTGTTGAGGAAGCAACAATGCACTACTGGGAGTTAGCTGAACACATCAGATGAGCCAATGACGTGACACATGTGTGCAGCCACCAATCAACAGCTAGCTCTGACTAGTGCATTACTGCTCCTGAGCCTTCCCAGGTATGCTTTTCAACAAAAGATATCAAGAAGAATTGGAAAGTGGTTCAAAACTGCATGTTCTGTCTGAATCACAAAGAAAAACAAAATTGAGTTTCATGTCCCTATAATTTTGTGTAGTAAAACAACTTTGCAATATGTGTAATATTTATTTTGCCCCTTTTCCTGTCATTTAAATATGGAAATTAGGATTTGTCTAATTCTGACAAGTGGAAGGGTACACGACAGACCTCTTCCTGCCAGATATCTGTACCAAATTGGCTCCAGTAGTGATTATCAGCCAATGAACTGCTAAACAGTAGTTCTTTTTTCTAATGGAATGACTGTTGCTAGCCTTGTGTACCCCAGTAACAAATACAGATTGGATCTTCTAAATAAGGCAAGTGGAGTTTAGCTATTTAAAAAAATACTTGCAGCTAAGGTGATAATGCAGTCAAAACTTTATTTCAATCTCACCCACTATGTTAATTAACCCCTTAGTGACCAGACCATTTTTCAATTTTCTTACCGTTAAGGAAAAGAGCTATTTTTTACATTTCTGCTGTGTTTGTGTTTAGCTGTAATTTTCCTCTTACTCATTTACTGTACCCACACATAGTATATACTGTTTTTCTCGCCATTAAATGGACTTTCTAAAGATACCATTATTTGTATCATATCTTATCATTTACTATAAAAAAAATTATAAAATATGAGGAAAAAATTAAAAAAACAAAAACTTTTTCTAACTTTGACCCCCAAAATCTGTTACACATCTACAACCACCAAAAAACACCCATGATAAATAGTTTCTAAAGTTTGTGAGTTTAGAAATACCCAATGTTTACATGGTCTTTGCTTTTTTTTGCAAGTTATAGGGCAATAAGTATAAGTAGCACTTTGCTATTTCCAAACCATTTAAAAAAAAAAAAAATAGCAATAGTTACATTGTAACACTGATATCTGTCAGGAATCCCTGAATAACCCTTCATATGTTTATATATTTTTTTATTTAATAGACAACCCAAAGTATTGACCTAGGCCCATTTTGGTATATTTCATGCCACCATTTCACCGCCAAATGCGATCAAATAAAAAAAAATTGTTCACTTTTTCACAAACTTTAGGTTTCTCACTGAAGTTTTTTACAAAGAGCGTGTGCAATTATGGCACAAATGGTTGTAAATGCTTCTCTGGGATCCCCTTTGTTCAGAAATAGCAGACATTTATGGCTTTGGCATTACTTTTTGGTAATTAGAAGGCCGCTACATGCCGCTGCGCACCTCACTTGCATTATGCACAGCAGTGAAGGGGTTAATTAGGTAGCTTGTAGGGTTAATTTTAGTGTTGTGTAGTGTAGTAGACAACCCAAAGTATTGATCTAGGCCCATTTTGGTATATTTCATGCCACCATTTCACCGCCAAATGCGATCAAATAAAAAAAAAAATGTTACTTTTTCACAAACTTTAGGTTTCTCACTGAAATTATTTACAAACAGCTTGTGCAATTATGGCACAAATGGTTGTAAATGCTTCTCTGGGATCCCCTTTGTCTTTGGCATTGCTTTTTGGTAATTAGAAAGCCGCTAAATGCTGCTGTGCATCACACTTGTATTATGCCCAGCCGTGAAGGGGTTAATTAGGTAGCATGTAGGGTTAATTTTAGCTTTAGTGTAGAGATCAGTCTCCCACCAGACACATCCCACCCCCTGATCCCTCCCTGCTCCCTTCCCTCCCCCACCCCATATTAAGTACTGGCAGAAAGTCTGCCAGTACTAAAATATAAGGCTTTTTTTAATTTTATTTTTATATATATGCTGCAGTGTTGGATCCCCCCTTAGTCCCCAACCTCCATGATCCCCCCTCCCCTTCTACATATTTGCCGCCATCTTGGGTACTAGCAGCTATCTGCCAGTACCCAGTTTGCTACAAAATGTGCTTATTTTATAAAACCGCCTCCCCATTTTTCTGTAGTGTAGCTGCCCCCTCAATACCCTCCCCCCTCTCAGATCCTTTTCCTCAACACTTATTCCCCCCTCCCTCCTTCCCATACACTTAATGTGTAGCGGGCGTGTGCACCCCCGCCCCCTCTGCCATGCACTCTCAGATCTGGAACTTCCCTCCAGCAATGGGCTGCCCACCCGCCTCCCTTGTATCCCTTCCACGCCACCAACGATCGGCACCATTGCTGGCCACAGAGTGGCCCTCTCTGCATAGGTGTGCTTAAAAATGGAATTACACAATGCCTCAATATTAAGGCATCGCTGCAATGCCCTGAAAGCGATCACAATGCCAGACACGTCCTTGGTCGTTAACAACCGTTTTTTGTAGGACGTGCCTGGCACGTCCTTGGTCGTTAAGGGGTTTAATGTAATTCCAAAGTGTTTCCTATCCCTTTAATTAAGAATCAGCAAAGCAATTTATATATGAGACCATAAAATAAGTGAAATACAGCTCTAACTAGAGAGGATGCAGTACATTGCTAAGCAATGTGCTGCAAGACTCATTGGAAGTGTCGAGGTTAAAACACTATAGCATGCACAAAATACTATGTAAACTGTATTTCACTATGGTTACAGCCTACTTACTTTAAGAACTCTGTATGTTTAATTGCAAGAAAGAGGAGTGAAAAGGTTAAATATTATCTGTAGGCATCTTCTCAAGACTAATTTAACTGATAATTTATGACCTAAGCCCCTTCTGAGAGGTGAAGATGTAAATTTAAAGGAAGTGTTGCTGCAGTTTAAACAAAACACAGACTGAGAGAAGTAGTGAGCAGCATGGATTTTGACATGTGGAAAGATTATCTTGGCTTAAACTCACTGGTGAAGAAGTTAGCAACCGAGAGAGCCATGCTGGATTCTGAAGTACACAGTCATTGCACAGAGGAAAAGATACAGACAGCTGTTCCACCTCAAGCAGGAAAATACAGTGGGATACCAGCAACACAGCAGAGATTGGAAGCACAGATTTACCCACTTTCCTATCAAAAGTTTAACATGGCCAAGGCATCAGCTGCAGAGGCAACACAACTGAAAGGATCAATCTAACAGATACCTGGGGATGCTGAATATATGGGCCGAGTACAGTTGGACACAAGCATTTTTTGCACCTTTTGCAAGCATAATGGGGAATCGAAGACTGTGTACATCAGTCACACGCTGAAAGATAAGCATGGCGTTGTGCAATGCCCTATACTTAGAAATTACATTTGTCCGCAATGTAGGGCCACAGGAGACAGTGCACACACCCGGAGATTTTGTCCAATGACAGAGAAAGGATATTCTTCTGTATACCAGACAGTCACACGGAATACAGTAGGCAAGAGGAACAGAAGAACCCGAGAAGATGGGGACAAATTGTAAAAAAAAAATTGCTGTTTTCTCCAACATTGGTGTGTCCGGTCCACGGCGTCATCCTTACTTGTGGGAATATCTCTTCCCCAACAGGAAATGGCAAAGAGTCCCAGCAAAGCTGGCCATATAGTCCCTCCTAGGCTCCGCCCACCCCAGTCATTCTCTTTGCCGTTGCACAGGCAACATCTCCACGGAGATGGTTAAGAGTTTTTTGGTGTTTAAATGTAGTTTTTTATTCTTCTATCAAGTGTTTGTTATTTTAAAATAGTGCTGGTATGTACTATTTACTCTGAAACAGAAAAGGATGAAGATTTCTGTTTGTGAGAGGAAGATGATTTTAGCAGACAGTAACTAAAATCGATTGCTGTTTCCACATAGGACTGTTGAGATGAAGTAACTTCAGTTGGGGGAAACAGTTAGCAGACTTTTCTGCTTAAGGTATGACTAGCCATATTTCTAACAAGACCATGTAATGCTGGAAGGCTGTCATTTCCCCTCATGGGGACCGGTAAGCCATTTTCTTAGTCAAGCAAACAGAATAAAGGGCTTAATATGGGCTATAAAGCTGGTAGACACTTTTATGGGCTAAATCAATTGCTTTATTTGGGCATTTTATACATGTTTATGCTGATAATTCACATTTATAAACTTGGGGAACGTTTTTTAACGGCAGGCACTATGTTAGACACCTTTTCCAGTCAGGGAGGGCCTTCCCAGTTGTAGGCTGAGCCTCATTTTCGCGCCATTACTGCGCAGTTGTTTTTTGAGAGCAAGACATGCAGATGCATGTGTGAGGATCTGAAAGTAGCTGGAAAAGTTTCTAGAAGGCTTCACTTGGTATCGTATTCTCTTCTGGGCTTGGTTAGGTCTCAGCAAAGGCTATAGCTGGGACTGTATAGGGGTTAAATTTGTAAACGTCTCCGGTTCCGTTATTTTAAGGGTTAAAGCTCTGAAAATTGGTGTGCAATACTCTTAATGCTTTAAGACACTGTGGTGAAATTTTGTTAATTTTTGAGCAATTCCTTCATACTTTTTCACATATTCAGTAATAAAGTGTTTTCTGTTTAAAATTTAAAGAGACAGTAACGGTTATGTTTTAAAACGTTTTTTTGTGCTTTATTGACAAGTTTAAGCCTGTTTAACATGTCTGTGCCTTCGGATAAGCTATGTTCTATATGTATGAAAGCCAATGTGTCTCCCCATTTAAATTTGTGTGATAATTGTGCCATAGCGTCCAAACAAAGTAAGGACAGTACTGCCACAGATAATGAAATTGCCCAAGATGATTCCTCAGATGAGGGGAGTAAACATGATACTACATCATCTCCTACTGTGTCTACACCAGTTTTGCCCACTCAGGAGGCCCCTAGTACATCTAGCGCGCCAATGCTTATTACCATGCAACAATTGACGGCTGTAATGGATAACTCCATAGCAAATATTTTATCCAAAATGCCTACATATCAGAGAAAGCGCGATTGCTCTGTTTTAAACACTGAAGAGCAGGAGGGCGCTGATGATAATTGTTCTGTCATACCCTCACACCAATCTGAAGGGGCCATGAGGGAGGTTTTGTCAGATGGGGAAATTTCAGATTCAGGAAAAATTTCTCAACAAGCTGAACCTGATGTTGTGACATTTAAATTTAAATTAGAACATCTCCGCGCACTGCTTAAGGAGGTGTTATCTACTCTGGATGATTGTGACAACTTGGTCATTCCAGAGAAATTATGCAAGATGGACAAGTTCCTAGAGGTTCCGGTGCACCCCGACGCTTTTCCTATACCCAAGCGGGTGGCGGACATAGTGAATAAGGAGTGGCATACCTTTTGTTCCCCCCCCTATATTTAAGAAATTATTTCCTATGGTCGACCCCAGAAAGGACTTATGGCAGACAGTCCCTAAGGTCGAGGGGGCAGTTTCTACTCTAAACAAGCGCACTACTATTCCTATCGAGGATAGTTGTGCTTTCAAAGATCCTATGGATAAAAAATTGGAGGGTTTGCTTAAAAAGATTTTTGTACAGCAAGGTTATCTTCTACAACCCATTTCGTGCATTGTTCCTGTCACTACAGCAGCGTGGTTCTGGTTCGAGGAACTAGAAAAGTCGCTCAGTAGAGAGACTCCATATGAGGAGGTTATGCACAGAGTTCACGCACTTAAGTTGGCTAACTCTTTTATTTTAGATGCCGCTTTGCAATTAGCTAGATTAGTGGCGAAAAATTCAGGGTTTGCAATCGTGGCGCGCAGAGCGCTTTGGCTAAAGTCTTGGTCAGCGGATGTGTCATCCAAGACAAAATTGCTTAACATCCCTTTCAAAGGTAAAACTCTATTTGGACCAGAATTGAAAGAGATTATCTCAGACATCACTGGGGGAAAGGGCCACGCCCTTCCACAAGATAGGCCTTTCAAGGCCAAGAATAAGTCTAATTTTCGTTCCTTTCGCAATTTCAGGAACGGACCGGCCTCTAATTCTGCATCCTCTAAGCAAGAGGGTAATGCCTCACAACCCAAACCAGCCTGGAAACCGATGCAAGGCATGAACAAGGGTAAGCAGGCCAAGAAGCCTGCTGCTGCTAACAAAACAGCATGAAGGAGTAGCCCCCGATCCGGGACCGGATCTAGTAGGGGGCAGACTCTCTCTCTTTGCTCAGGCTTGGGCAAGAGATGTTCAGGATCCCTGGGCACTAGAAATAGTTTCTCAGGGTTATCTTCTGGAATTCAGGGAACTACCCCCCAGGGGAAGGTTCCACATGTCTCACTTATCCTTAAACCAAATAAAGAGACAGGCGTTCTTACATTGTGTAGAAGACCTGTTAAAGATGGGAGTGATACACCCAGTTCCAATAAAGGAACAAGGAATGGGATTTTATTCAAATCTGTTCGTAGTTCCCAAAAAAGAGGGAACTTTCAGACCAATTTTGGATTTGAAGATCCTAAACAAATTTCTCAGGGTACCATCGTTCAAGATGGAAACCATTCGAACGATTCTACCCACTATCCAGGAAGGTCTATTTATGACTACCGTGGATCTAAAGGATGCGTACCTACATATTCCTATCCACAAAGAACATCATCAGTTCCTAAGGTTCGCCTTTCTGGACAAACATTACCAGTTTGTGGCCCTCCCATTCGGGTTAGCCACTGCTCCAAGGATTTTCACAAAGGTACTAGGGTCCCTTCTAGCGGTTCTAAGACCGAGGGGCATTGCAGTAGTACCTTACTTGGACGACATTCTAATACAAGCGTCGTCCCTGTCAAAAGCAAAGGCTCATACAGACATCGTTCTGGCCTTTCTCAGATCACACAGATGGAAGGTGAACATAGAAAAAAGTTCTCTGTCTCCGTCAACAAGAGTTCCCTTCTTGGGAACAATAATAGATTCCTTAGAAATGAGGATTTTTCTGACACTTGTCAAGTTCTTCATTCTGTTCCACGTCCTTCCATAGCGCAGTGCATGGAAGTAGTAGGGTTGATGGTTGCAGCAATGGACATAGTTCCTTTTGCACGAATTCATCTAAGACCATTACAACTGTGCATGCTCAAACAGTGGAATGGGGACTATACAGACTTGTCTCCAATGATTCAAGTAGATCAGAAGACCAGAGATTCACTCCGTTGGTGGCTGACCCTGGACCATCTATCCCAGGGAATGAGCTTCCGCAGACCAAAGTGGGTCATTGTCACGACCGACGCCAGTCTAGTGGGCTGGGGCGCGGTCTGGGAATCCCTGAAAGCTCAGGGACTATGGTCTCGGGAAGAGTCTCTTCTCCCGATAAACATTCTGGAACTAAGAGCGATCTTCAATGCTCTCAGGGCTTGGCCTCAGCTAGCAAAGGCCAGATTCATAAGATTCCAATCAGACGACATGACGACCGTTGCGTATATCAATCATCAGGGGGGAACAAGGAGTTCCCTGGCGATGAAAGAAGTGACCAAAATAATTCAATGGGCGGAGGATCACTCCTGCCACCTATCTGCGATCCACATCCCAGGTGTGGAAAACTGGGAAGCGGATTATCTGAGTCGTCAGACATTCCATCCGGGGGAGTGGGAACTCCACCCGGAGATCTTTGCCCAACTAACTCAATTATGGGGCATTCCAGACATGGATCTGATGGCGTCTCGTCAGAACTTCAAGGTTCCTTGCTACGGGTCCAGATCCAGGGATCCCAAGTAGCACCTTGGACCTTCAACCTAGCTTATGTATTTCCACCGTTTCCTCTCATTCCCAGGCTGGTAGCCAGGATCAAACAGGAGAGGGCCTCGGTGATCTTGATAGCTCCTGCGTCGCCACGCAGGACTTGGTATGCAGACCTGGTGAATATGTCATCGGTTCCACCATGGAAGCTACCTTTGAGACAGGACCTTCTTGTTCAGGGTCCATTCGAACATCCAAATCTGGTCTCCCTCCAGCTGACGGCTTGGAGATTGAACGCTTGATTCTATCAAAGCGTGGGTTTTCAGATTCTGTGATAGATACTCTGGTTCAGGCCAGAAAACCGGTAACTAGAAAGATTTACCATAAAATATGGAAAAGATATATCTGTTGGTGTGAATCCAAAGGATTCCCATGGAATAAGATAAAAATTCCAAAGATTCTCTCCTTTCTACAAGAAGGTTTGGAGAAAGGATTATCTGCAAGTTCTCTAAAGGGACAGATCTCTGCTTTATCTGTCTTACTACACAAAAGACTGGCAGCTGTGCCAGATGTTCAAGCATTTGTTCAGGCTCTGGTTAGGATCAAGCCTGTTTACAGACCTTTGACTCCTCCCTGGAGTCTAAATCTAGTTCTTTCAGTTCTTCAAGGGGTTCCGTTTGAACCTTTACATTCCATAGATATTAAGTTACTATCTTGGAAAGTTTTGTTTTTGGTTGCTATTTCTTCTGCTAGAAGAGTTTCAGAGTTATTTGCTCTGCAGTGTTCTCCGCCCTATCTGGTGTTCCATGCAGATAAGGTGGTTTCGCGTACTAAGCCTGGTTTTCTTCCAAAGGTTGTTTCTAACAAGAATATTAACCAGGAGATAGTTGTACCTTCTTTATGTCCGAATCCAGTTTCAAAGAAGGAACGTTTGTTACACAATTTGGACGTAGTCCGTGCTCTAAAATTCTATTTAGAGGCTACAAAAGATTTCAGACAAACATCTTCTTTGTTTGTTGTCTATTCTGGTAAAAGGAGAGGTCAAAAAGTGACTTCTACCTCTCTTTCCTTTTGGATTAAAAGCATCATCCGATTGGCTTATGAGACTGCCGGACGGCAGCCTCCTGAAAGAATCACAGCTCACTCCACTAGGGCTGTGGCTTCCACATGGGCCTTCAAGAACGAGGCTTCTGTTGACCAGATATGTAAGGCAGCGACTTGGTCTTCACTGCACACTTTTGCCAAATTTTACAAATTTGATACTTTTGCTTCTTCGGAGGCTATTTTTGGGAGAAAGGTTTTGCAAGCCGTGGTGCCTTTCGTTTAGGTAACCTGATTTGCTCCCTCCCTTCATCCGTGTCCTAAAGCTTTGGTATTGGTTCCCACAAGTAAGGATGACGCCGTGGACCGGACACACCAATGTTGGCGAAAACAGAATTTATGCTTACCTGATAAATTACTTTCTCCAACGGTGTGTCCGGTCCACGGCCCGCCCTGGTTTTTTAATCAGGTCTGATGAATTATTTTCTCTAACTACAGTCACCACGGTACCATATGGTTTCTCCTATATTTTTCCTCCTGTCCGTCGGTCGAATGACTGGGGTGGGCGGAGCCTAGGAGGGACTATATGGCCAGCTTTGCTGGGACTCTTTGCCATTTCCTGTTGGGGAAGAGATATTCCCACAAGTAAGGATGACGCCGTGGACCGGAGACTCCGTTGGAGAAAGTAATTTATCAGGTAAGCATAAATTCTGTTTTTTTAAAAAGGTTACTATGCACTTGACTGTTTTAAAGTTCAGCACTTTATGAGAGCACAAATAATTTTGTTCTGACTTGTTTTTTATTTGATTTTTTAATGTTAAAAATATATTTACATTACAAAATATTTTCATTTTTAGTAAATACTTTTAAAAACAATGTTCTAATGTTTGTCTATTGTCTGCAGCGCCCACTAGGGGGTCATTAGTACTTTCAATACTAGTATCAATCTGTTTAGCCTTTTTCTCCTTGTGTTTAGGCGAGTTATTTTTAGAGTGTACAACAAATTTTTCCATATGTAACAAGAGTAATCCCGTAAAGTGAATAGATGTGAATAACACCAGTGAAAGATTAGTTATTTGTGGTAATAGTGTTGAAAAGAAGCAGTGTCACACAAAAGAGATTTGGAAAGTGGAGGGCTGATTAAGCACGCAGCAACTTAAGGGTTAACTTTTGACTTAGTTGCTACGTGCATTATTGCATGTGTGTGTGTGTAGCTGGTCTGACAGCTAGAGGGAGTTGTTGCACAACCTATATTAAGGGCTGTAGGCAGGAAGTAGGGTCACTAACCTGTTTTCTGTCTTGCAGGTGGAAGCATGGTGAAGCCTCGTCGCACTTCCAGGCCTCCAAGGCGTTTTTGTGAAGAGCAGGATTCACCTGAAAAGAGAAGGAGGACATTAGCCTATACTATGGGTGATATCATTCCTCCCTCTCCCTCTGTTCCCTCAGCTATGCCTTTTCCTCATGCTACTTATGCTCTCCTGTCCTCTTCTCTCCCTGCTCCCCCTCCTCCCTCCCCCTCTTTTCTCCCTGCCTATTCTATACCTCTTCCTTCTTCTTCTGTCTCTTCTTCTGTAATTTTTTCCTCCCCTTCTTCTGTTCCTGTGGTTTCTTTTTCTTCTTCTCTTGCTGTGCCTATTTTCTCTTCCTCCCCTTCTTTCTTCCCTGCACTGACTAGGGCCTCTTATTTCCCCTTGGGCAACCCCCCTCAAACATCCATCCTGCCTAGCAGCTTGCCGTTTGCAGCCCCTGCATCTTGCATGCATGGGGGGACCGGTCCTGCTGCTCCTTCTGCTCCGGATCCTCACATGGTGGAGGGGGACCCTATGTCCCCCTTGCTTCTGAGTGAGACCGGTCTGTCCGATGGATCCGACTCTCCTCCTCTGACTGCCGGTCAGAGGGTAGTCGGTGGTGGAGAGGCGGATCCAGGGCCTTCTAGTGCAGGGCCGTCTGCGCCGCATGGTCTAGGAGCCATGCGGTCTTCCTCCCAGGTGCGCGCGCGCGTTACGTCGCCGACTCCGCCCCCGGTGACGTCACGCGCCCTCCGGGTCTCGGCGCCATCTTGCTCAGAGAGAGCCCGCGCGCAGAGACCGGAGGCTGCGCATCACACAGCAATCAACAGGCCAGGCAGCAATCGGATACCCTCCCAGGTAAGTGGGGTATCCGGTCCTGGCAATAGGGCTCAGGGTGAGGCTGGGAGTTATAGAAAGGGCCAGGGGGCAGGCAAAAAGGGAAAAGGTCCTCTCAAAAAGGCTGCAGGGGTCAGTAAGCCACAACGCACGAGACAAGGGGCAGTTAAGAAGGGACATCAAGCAGTAGATTTAACCCCCACTGGGAAACGCATAAATAAATCAGGGGGGTACATGAATATTTTGGCCAGCTTAAAAAAGAGACTTTTAGCCAGGGGCCCAGGCAGTTTGCAGGGGGTAGGTGTATCACAGAGTCAGGGACAGGGGGCACAGAACCTTATTGTCGATTCCGGTGATACCCCCACTTGCCCTATTGTATTACAGGTTGCGATGGCATCGACAGCATCTACATCGACCGCGGCTGAGGCTGCGGCAGCAACACCAAGTCAAGCCGGGACGTCAGCTGCAGTGGTGATCCCCGCAGCACGACAGACACCTCGACCTACGCCTTTGGTGTCGGTTCCTGCGTCATCAGGAGCAGAAGCAGCTACTGGAGCTGGTGAGTCCTTGATTGCACCACACTGTAGGGGGGAGGATGGTTTCTCCACAGGGGACTCTGATAGTTCATCAGGTTTCAAGGACAAAGGTCAGCGCAAGCTGTTTAGGTACATTAGGAAGATAGCGGACGCAAAGGGGGCCAGCGTTGTAGGCTCAGTTAGCTTAGGGGCGCCGGGTGGATCCCAGGGACTGTCAGTCCTGGGTTCCCAGCCGGGTAGTCAGGCTTGCTCATCAAAGTCGCTAGTGGCCAGCACGTCGGATACTTATCCGTGCATCGTGCATTCGCTCCATTCACATCTCAAACCGCGCGTTGCTAGGCGTATTAAGGAAGGGAGGTACGTTAAGATCTTTGAGCTGTCTAGGCTAGCGCAGGATCTGAAAGAGAGAGTTGAGGAGGGGTCTGGCGATAAGAAAGCCAAGAGACCTGAGACATACAAGGAATGGATGCGGTGCTTCCGAGTATTGGCTTCTTGTTATTTGGAAGCTAACCCTCAACATAACCTGAATATCCTCAAGTATATGGAAGTCATCGATGACATTCATACAAGAGGTAAAGGGACAGCATGGCGTCAATACGACGCCGAGTTCCGGCGCAGGTTGGAATCTAATCCGATTCTTCATTTTGGAATGAAGGAAATGGATTTGTTCTCGGGCCTGGAGCTATCAGACAGCGCAGTCGTTACTCCCACGAGGCCGGCGTTGCCTGGCATGCCGAATAGGCAGTTTAGACGGCGGGGGGGGAGAGAGTGTTGGAAGTTCCAAGAGAAGCAGTGTGATAAAGGAACCCAGTGTCTCTTTCGTCACATCTGCATCTACTGCAGTGGGGCCCACGCGGGCTCTGAGTGCTCCAGGCGTCGTGATTCAAGCGGGGGGAGGCCCCCATTTAGACCGCAAGCTGCGGGAAAGGGCGCATACACCCCTGAGGCTAGGGGAAATTTGTAGCTTGCTTAGGGAATATCCGGATCAGGTAGCGGCTGGCTTCCTTAGATCCGGTTTGTCATATGGTTTTTACATTCCAGTTAAGCGCCCCGTTTTCTCCTCCCCTATAGTTCGCAACCTGAAATCTGTTGCGCAACATCCACAGGCCGTGGCGGATAAGATAGCCAAGGAAGTAGAGTTAGGGCGCATGGCCGGCCCTTATTTAAGTCCCCCTTTGGGGAACTTAGTTGTCTCCCCTCTAGGCGTAGTGCCAAAGAAAGAGCCCGGGAAGTTCAGGCTGATACAGCATTTGTCTCACCCTGAGGGTGCGTCCGTGAACGACGCGCTCGATGAGGGAGACACGTCTGTTTCTTACCAATCCTTTGAATCCGCGTTGGCGGTTATTCAAGGTTTGGGGCAAGGGACGGAGATGGCGAAGGTCGACATTGAATCTGCCTTTCGCCTCCTGCCTATCCATCCGGGGAGTTTCTATCTGATGGGGTGCAGGTTTCAGGATCGGTACTACGTGGACCGCTGCTTACCAATGGGTTGCGCCATTTCGTGCGCTTACTTTGAATTATTCAGTTCCTTTTTGCATTGGGCAGTGGTTCGCGAGTCCAGGCTGGAACATGTAGCGCATTATTTAGATGACTTCTTGTTGATGGGTAGGGCAGGATCTGGGGATTGCGCAAGGTTGCTTGCTAGTATGATTCATCTTTCTTCGCGCCTAGGTGTTCCTTTGGCAGCGGAAAAGACGGAAGGACCTGGTACGCGTATTGTCTTCCTGGGTATCGAAATCGATACCACGAAGGGAGAATGTAGGTTGCCTAGGGCTAAGATTGATGCTGCATTGGCAGCTATTCTAGCCATCAGAGAGGCTGGGAGGTCCACGTTGCGTGACTTTCAGTCTCTGCTTGGCCTCTTGAATTTCGCGTCTAGGGTGATCCCTATGGGCAAGATTTTTAATCGCAGAATGGAGGCGGCAACCAGGGGACTTAGATTACCTAGGGCCCCGGTTAGGATTTCTGCAGATATCTTGAGTGACCTGTCAGTCTGGGCCTCATTTCTGCGCGACTTCAATGGCGTAAGGATTTGGTTACCCAAACCAGTCAGCAGCCAACAGCTGCATCTATACACCGACGCCGCTGGGGGTCATGGTTTAGGTGCCTATTTTGAAGGTTCGTGGTGCGCAGCGCCGTGGCCGGCCGCATGGGGCATCACAGGGTTGTTAAAAAACTTGACACTGCTGGAGCTTTTCCCCATCTTAGTAGCTGTTGAGCTGTGGCACGGGCGCTTACGGAACCGGGCGGTTACTTTCTGGTGCGATAACCTGAGCGTGGTGCACGCTATCAACAGGCTATCGGCTTCCTCCCCCCCAGTAGTTAACGTGTTGCGTCAGCTTGTCCTGCTCTGTCTGCGACATAACATTATGTTCACGGCGAGACATGTCCCCGGGGTCAGCAACGTGATAGCGGATTCGCTGTCCAGGGGTCAGTGGGATAGGTTTAGGGAATCTGCGCCTGCAGCTGAGGCGCGGGGTGACGTTTGTCCTGCTTATCTCTGGCAGGTGGTGAGTTCTGGGGAACTGCGCTAAAGTTGCTGCAAGGGTCGCTGGCGGCGAGAACATGGCATTCATACCGCAGGTATTGGGCCGAATGGGAGGACTTTCTGTCCATGCAGGGTTTATCCTGGAGCACGCCAGGCGTGCATAGTTTTTTGCAGTGGGTGGCGTGTTTACATGAGAAAGGAGTGGCGCCGGGCGCCATAGGCAGCAGGGCAGCGGCCGTTTCTTTCTTTTCCAAGTTATATGGAGTCCCAGATATGTCAAAGTCTTTTCTGGCCAGGGCAGCCATCAAAGGGGCACATAGGGTTACAGTGGTTAAAAAGGATATCAGAGAACCAGTAACTAGGGACAGGCTGTTGAGTATGATGCAGGTCCTCCCGATTGTCTGCAGTTCAGAGTATGAGGTTGTCCTCTTTTCAGCTGCATTTTCGCTGGCTTACTTCGCTGCGCTGCGTGTCAGCGAATTAGTGGCTCCATCCAAAGGCGCTAGGGGGTATGCGCTGCTGATGGAGCATGTTAGGCTTGAGAGGGACGTGGTCCTGGTATTTGTGGCTCGATCCAAGACGGATCAGTTGGGGAAAGGAAAATGGCTCAATTTGCTATCGCAGGTGGAGCCATTAATTTGCCCGGTTCAGTGCTGTAAAAAGTATACAGACGTCAGGCCAAAGGTTAAGGGTGCGTTTTTGGTCCACGCGAACGGTTCCTTCTTATCTGTTTTTCAATTTAGAGTGGTTCTGAGGAAGGTAGTCTTGAGTTTAGGATGGGACCCCTCGGTGGTGGCCCCGCATTCGTTTAGGATCGGGGCTGCCACTGACGCGGCCATGGCGGGGTCGTCAGAGAAGGAAATCAAGGTCTTAGGGCGGTGGGCGTCAGACAAGTTTAAAAAATATATAAGACCGCTAAAGCGTGATGTTGTTGTTTAATACGTTAGATAAGTTCCAGTTGTTATTGTTGGTTAGGTTTGAGGAAGCCAGGTTGGTTCTATTTCTTTATTGTTACAGGTGGAGGGCGCCCGTGCATGAGAGTGTGGATTGTGGGGCATTCGTATGTCCATTGGGCTGCCTTGCGTGCAGTGGCAGGCGCAGGAGGTTTACAGTTGGGGTTGCCAGCGAGGAGGATAGGAATCCGGTGGCTTGGCAAGCGAGGGATGATGTGGTCGGAGTTGCCGACACAAGTGGCAGAGGCCAGAAGGCGCTGGGGGCGCCCTCATGTGATTGTTTTACATGTGGGGGGAAATGATGTTGGGACCATGCCCATGGGGGATTTGGCGAGTATGATGATAGCAGACATCAAATGGTTGGCGACCCAGTTTCCTGAGGTCAGGATTGTGTGGTCCCAGATTATCTCCAGGAATGTTTGGAGGCATATGAGCTCTCGCAAGGCAGGCTTTAGAGTAAAGAGGAAGCTCAATAGAGACATCAGCAAGGCTGTGTTAGCAGGTGGGGGTAAGGTCATCACTCACGATAACATCCGAATTGACACCCCAGGGCTTTTCCGGAGGGACGAAATACACCTGTCGGATGTTGGGAATGATTTATTTTTGGGGAACATCAGACGGGTTCTGGCTTCACTGAGTTTGTAGTGGCGGCAAGAGTTCCGTGTCCTCTTTGGGTGGCGGCAGAAGGGGTGCGACAAACATCCAGTAGGGACAGCCTGGGGGGTAATAAGAGGAGGGGGACAGGCGAGCACATATAACGAAAGCCGCAAGGGCCGACGCTTGGTGGCTCCCTGCACGATCCCTCCTAAAAAATCCCCTAGGCTGTCGGGTTTGGGGGGCGTCCCCCGTTCCCTTAGGGCGGTCGCACCCCTTGCTTTGGAGTTGTAGGACAGGGGTGCCTTTTTTCTTGCCAGCCAACGTTATTTGTTTATTAGGTTATTTAAGTTATTTGTTTAATAAATACAACCCCTCTCCCCAGACGGGGGAAGGGGTTTTTTGCTCCCATAACTGGTGTCTGTGTCTTTTATTGGGTTATTGGGGTTAATAGTGGGTGTTTTTCCACGTAGCAGGTAAAGAACTAGAAAGTTTTACCCTTAGGAAAGTGGAGGGCTGATTAAGCACGCAGCAACTTAAGGGTTAACTTTTGACTTAGTTGCTACGTGCATTATTGCATGTGTGTGTGTGTAGCTGGTCTGACAGCTAGAGGGAGTTGTTGCACAACCTATATTAAGGGCTGTAGGCAGGAAGTAGGGTCACTAACCTGTTTTCTGTCTTCCCTCCCTTCCCTCCCAAGTTACAGATTTCGGTTCCAGTTATGGCGGGTGTGTTCCAGTTGTCGGCGTGCAGGCGATGCTGGCAATAGTAACACTTTGGCTGGGGGCTGAATAGTCACTCGGACCTTTGTAAGTCCAAAGTGCTTTAATTTTCTGTTTCAGGGACCCCCCTTCGGAACTAACAGTCTTTTGGCTGAGGAACCGTTGTCTGCAGAGTTCGGGGGTCCCTCAACTTCAGTTGGTTAGGAACATGGCGTCATGTTCCTGTTGCGGCGGCAGAAGGGGTGCGACAAACATCCAGTAGGGACAGCCTGGGGGGTAATAAGAGGAGGGGGACAGGCGAGCACATATAACGAAAGCCGCAAGGGCCGACGCTTGGTGGCTCCCTGCACGATCCCTCCTAAAAAATCCCCTAGGCTGTCGGGTTTGGGGGGCGTCCCCCGTTCCCTTAGGGCGGTCGCACCCCTTGCTTTGGAGTTGTAGGACAGGGGTGCCTTTTTTCTTGCCAGCCAACGTTATTTGTTTATTAGGTTATTTAAGTTATTTGTTTAATAAATACAACCCCTCTCCCCAGACGGGGGAAGGGGTTTTTTGCTCCCATAACTGGTGTCTGTGTCTTTTATTGGGTTATTGGGGTTAATAGTGGGTGTTTTTCCACGTAGCAGGTAAAGAACTAGAAAGTTTTACCCTTAAGGAATTAATTGTTTTCAACAATTGGGAAAGAGAAAAAAAGAAGCCTGTGAAAAGCTTGTGAAGCCAAACATAACTTATACCGCACAAGTGTATATGGTCATATAGACCAGTGATTTTTAACCTTTTTTTTGCCGTGGCACACTTTTTACATTAAAAACTCCTGTGGCACACCACCATCCCAAAATTTTAAAAAAATCACACATTGTAGCCTAATACAGCATATATATAAACACATACACACACAAACACACACATACTGTATGTATTGTGCTGTTATGCCATGCCTCCTACAAACTACCCCTGCACTGGGAGTAAAAAACAAGCAAAGTTTAAAAAATATGTCACACTGTTGTCAGTCTGCCGTGGCACACCTGAGGATCTCTCACGGCACACTAGTGTGCCACGGCACACTGGTTGAAAAACACTGATATAGACCATCAAGAGCCTAAGTGAGAGTTATAAAGTGAAAAAAGAAATCAAGGGGAGAAAAAAAAACAACATAATTTCCACAAAATGTTTTAACTTTTTGTGTTAAAGTACACGACCTATGTTCTTAAATATCTACAAGGCTGCGCACAATAGTATATTCTAAAGTATCTTACTTCAGAACTTTCACACGTCACCAAAATACAGATTACTATCTATATTATGTCCACAAGCTATAAATATCTATAATAACAGCAATTGCTACTCTACAGAGATTCAATAATAATTAGCATTACATAACCTTTATTCTTATTTTTGTAAAGTAAATATAACGATAAGAGAGGCTAAATGGAATGCGACCACCTTAATTTCTGGGTTGCACTTATATAAACAAAGTTAACTTAACACTTGCCACTATCTAATACATCAACTCTTTCAAAATGTCTAACATTCCTTTTAGGGCACTTGTTGTATAGTATAGCTATTCTGATTTTACAGCATGAGAAGAAGAAAAAAAAAAAAAAATTAGTATAGTAATATTCCCACTACTATCAGAATATTATCAAATTATTATGCACCACCTAACTAAAGAGAAATAATATATTCCTTGTTTAGTGCGTATAGAAAGCTCCAACTGACAGACGTCAGGGGAGGCTGTAGTGAGTGATTACAATTTAGGAATTTTTTGACACATTTTCAAAGCTAAGTTTGAAATCAGTGCACAGTCCCAGGTTATCTTCTGCTCATAGGAGTAATACCTCTGGCCTCCTCTAGAGACTACAATCATGAAAAAACAACATCCATATATTACCCAGACCAGGGTTTTGACTTGGTTTATGCAGTCTATTTTTTAAAGCACCTTCAGATTGTACAGTCTAAACCATGTAAGCCGTAAGATCTCCTCACTTAAGTTCAGGCAATCCAAAGAAGTAGATCTCTCCAACTGCTATGTTTCCTAGACAGAAAATGTACTGAACAAAGTCAAGGGTAGCCCCTAATAGTCTGCAAAGTATTCAGTCTTTGTCTAGAGAATTATTTTCAGCATGGATCATCTTCAGACCATTAGCATGGAGGCCCCAATTGAAACAATCTTGTTGTCAGTCTGTTTTAAACATGTATTTAAACTACCAGCTGGTTCCTCACAGTAGTAAAAACACAGTTATAATAATTGCAAAAGTCACCTTGTTGTTGCAGGCATAGTCCTCTACGCCCTTGGTAAATGTTTCCTGATCCCGGGTGTCATGAAGGAGACTGGAACCAGGCCAGGTAACTAGATGCGGCAACTCCCTAGTCCCAGAGAGGGGATCTCAGGCTCTGGATGTCTCAAGTAGCCTCGTCTCACCGTCTGTACTCGCTAGGGCGATATGCGTCTCCACACCTCTCTTCGTTCTCCTGTACCAGCACCTCGTCCTCAACCGGCGGCGCGACCCACTTCCGGTCCACCTCATTCCCGTTGAGGTTAGTTGTTCCTCGGTGCTGTAAATGATTTGGCTCTGCTGTGAGCCCAGCAGCAATGTGCGACTTCCTTGCCTGTAGGCAGACCACGTCGGCCCGCTACCCACGCTGTGATCAGCAGTTACAGCCAAGGGATCCAGGCGTCTTGGGGAGTTTTTTCTGGCCCTTCCTAGGTTCAGAGCCCTCAGTCAGCATGCGTGTACTCGCTGACTACGCCCATCCGGAAGTCAGGCCAATCTTAGCTATAGTTCTAATGTTTGTCAGTGTTTTTTTATGGTTTGAAATATTTTTCACAACACATAAAACAACTCCCAACACACCGAGCAAAAGCCAACGTATGTAGTCATAATACAATTAATTATACCTTAATAATACCTTAATTAATACCTTAAATATTGTACAATTTACTGAAAATTTCCTAACCGCATATTTGCATACACATTAATTTGTGTTACTTTATATATCTCTGGTTGGTCACTGCCTATTTATGTAGCTGGGTTTTTTTTCCTTTCTGTCTCTGTGACTAAGATTGGAAATAAATTACATTTTAATAATGTTGATCCTTCATAAATATTGATAAATGTGAGCTATAGTTTTCTCAAATTATTAATTTGCATTTATTTAAGTTATGTAAGTTAAAGGGAATTACATTTTTGAATAGAAACATATTTGCAATATACATGTATTGGCTATTTATTTTAGTGTTAGCATTTCTCTCTGCTAATACAGGTATATTACAAGAATGCTTCTATTCAAAATTGAAATGCATCCACGTGGATTCCAATTTAGGTTGGAATGTCCCTTTAATTTATCACAAAGATCTGTACATTGGCAATGCTATATTATTTTCACTGTGAAGGCCCAGTGAAGATATTTTACAATTGTGTTAAAAAACCATACATATCACCTATATTTACACATTTTCAAATCAGTGGTATTATTTTAGCCTAGAACTTCTATTCCTGCCTGTATGGCTGCAGCAAATATTAATGGGGTGGTTCCATGGTATGATGCCTTTTCTCTATAGTTAGCCAATCACAAGAGACAAATGTGTGCGGGTACCAATCACCAGCTAGCTCCCACTAGTGTAGGATATTTGTATATTATTTTTCAAAAAAGGATGCCAAGTGAACAAAGCACATTTGAAAATATAAGTGAATTTGAAGTGTCTTAAAATTACATGCTCTATCTAAATCATGCAAGTTTAATTTTGCCTATCCCTTTCATCTTCCATGTGTCCCTGACCTCCTATATTGTAAGCAATTTAAGGCAAATGTAGTTTGGAGATGGGGGTTTGGGGACAGCAGTTTTACCAGTGCCTAGGGCTGCACAAAATCTAAATACACTGGGTATAACACAGGGGTTGACAAATACCAGGAGACACAGCCCTTATTATTTTACTGCTTGCTCATTTTTTTATTATTTAGTTTAAATCTATATAAAATTCTTACATTGTCACTAAAATGTGTATCTTGCACCTCAATATCCTTGGATGGCTTAAAATAATACAAATGTGTTTAGTCCTCTGTAAGCAACATGTATGGTATTGCTTGTGCTTCTTGCTGAAGTATCATAAACCTACATAATACTCACAGACCCAGTAATACAGTTTGATCGGATCTTATGGAGTAATGGAATGAGGCAGTGTACTTTAGGAGGAAGCTGTTTCCTAAGTTCAGCTTTCAGCACCACTTGTGAGTTTTGTACAGCACTGAATATTTTGCAAACGGTGAGAGGCAGAGGAGTATTTATTCACAGTTAAATACAATACTATAACTGTATGCACACAAGCAGATTAGGGCGATATTCAGTCCCAGTTAAAAGGATGCTAAATATTTCTATAGTTATGTGGAGGATCAGATAAAATAAACCGGAGGGACATATTATGGTAAATATTTCTAGATTGCTAGGCTTTAGAACAGTTGTAGCCAATTGGGAATCTTTGAAGCTTCCTCTTTGGAGCGAGGGATAATGTCCAGAAACTGTTAACTAACGCCCGGCTCTTCTATGATATGAATGAAAAAAATAGCTCTAATTCTGGGTAAATCTTCTAGCACTATTTTCGTAGGAGGGACTTTTTTTTGTCACAAGCATAATTATAGCTATACAGATGGCATTTTAATGGTTGTTTGTATATACAGAGATTGAACAATTCAGGATATAAACAATCAGAAAATTGCATCCCACAAATTTCATATTTCCACTTTTAACTTAAAATTTGCGTCTGTTATAAGTAAGTTTCTGCAACTTTCAGTCTTGTGTGTGTCATTAAAAACACTAACATATTTCAACTACAGAGTTCAAAGACGAGGGGCACACACTAAAAGTGTAGAAAGAACAGTTATCAAACAGTAGATAAATGTAAGATCAAAATTGTTAAGTCCCCTTGAGCTATAAGATAACTGTGCATTGACACTTTAAAACTATACAGATAAGGAAAAGTAGGCAAACAAAAATATTTGCATTAACAGGATTAGACAAATGTAGTTAGAGTGGCCTGAGTAAAGTAATAAAGTCAATACATTTAAAGAAATATTGAAGAAAAAAAAATATTGCAAAAATAAAAATAGAAAAAGTATTGGTAATAAACAAATAAAGAAAAAAAAATACCATTTTTCTTTGTGTGCTCCAGGCTAGTCATTGCACACAGTGCTCTTTTAGTAACAAGAAATATGTTAAATCGAAGTAAACATGAAAAGAAACACATAGGGCCAGATTACAAGTGGAGCAGTATTTAACGCTCCCACTCGAGCACTAACTCCGCTAGAAGTAAGCTTTTTGCGCGCGTCAGGTAGCGCTCGTATTACAAGATGAAAGTAAACTGCTCTCGCTTGCTCGCTAACCCGATGCGTATAAAAAGAATACTGCTTGTGTGATAACGTATTTCCCCCATAGAAGTCAAGAGAGCAGAAAAAGTGGGGAAAAAACTAACACCCTACTTGGGCGCATATTCTCAAGTGCACTAACCTGACATGAACATATGAATATTTCACATTCCAATGTTCTTCACATAGCAGATTATGTTCTATCATATGAAAAGACAGGTTACACAAACAAGAGCAGCAGGACTCTGTAGATCTGGGTCTACATCTGATATTTTGAGGCTTGGTTAGGTGTCTGAAAATCAGACAATGTTATTAAAAAATAAGCAAAACTACATTGTTACAAAAAACATTCTTAGATGGGAATGGGATATATAAATGAATCATCTACAAAACATTTATGCAAAGAAAAATCTAGTGTACAATGTCCCTTTAACAGCAAAGAGATCCAATGCACTTATATATATATTTCTATACATATGTTTTTATGTGTTTATATGTCTGTAAATACATATATACACATATAAATACATAAATATGTACACACATATAAATATATATATACAGTATCCCACAAAAGTGAGTACACCCCTCACATTTTTGTAAAATTTTTATATCTTTTCATGTGACAACACTGAAGACAGGGCCAGCATTTGGGCAAGGCGAGCAAGGTGGCTGCTTTGGTCCCCGCAATCAGGGGGCCCCGCCGCACCGGTTAAAACAAAAAAATGTATTTTATTTTTTCTGACATTTTTTTTTTTTAATTTTAAGGGGGTTTTTTTGGAGACATTTTTTTCATTTTTGGCGCAAATTGTAGCCTGGGAGTGAGAAGGATACGAGACACGACGAGTGGAGGAGGCATGAAGGAGGGCATGCACAGGGTGACTGGTGCTGAGAGGGGAGGAGGCGGAGCACCGGATGCTGTCAGTCAGAGTCAGACCAGTCAGTGCAGGCTGAGGCAGCAGACAGTCACAAAGTCAGTCAGTCAGCAGAGTGGGGGTGTCACAGGCAGCACAGGAGTCAGTTGACGACAACGAGAGTGGCGAGTCACTGTCAGACAGTGGGAGTGTGTCAGAGTGTGGGAAATGGGACCAGGAGGACGGAGGATGCAGAGCAGCACACAAAAAAAAACACATCTAGAGCAGCTGTATGCAGGATTTGCTTTAATTCCCTCCCCTCCTTTTCTACTCTGCTTGTTTCTCAGTGAGCTCCAGTGACAGAGCAGTGCTAAATAAATGTGGTGAGCATCACATTGGAGAGAGTATTGTAAAATGTGCAGTAGATAGTGATGTAGCAGTGCTAAATAAATGTGGCGAGCATCACACTGGAGAGTGTATTGTACATTGTGCAGCAGATAGTGACACAGCAGTGCTAAATAAATGTGGTGAGTATCACATTGGAGAGAGTATTGTAAAATGTGCAGTAGATAGTGACATAGCAGTGCTAAATAAATGTGGTGAGCATCACACTGGAGAGTGTATTGTACATTGTGCAGCAGATAGTGACATATCAGTGCTAAATACATGTGGTGAACATCACACTGGAGAGAATATTGTAAAATTTGCAGTAGATAAGTAACATAGCAGTGCTAAATACATGTGGTGAGCAGCCCACTGGAGAGAGTATTGTACCTTGTGCAGCAGATAGTGACATAGTAGTGTTGAATACAAGTGGTGAGCATCAGGTTGAAAAGAGTATTGTACATTGTGCAGCAGATAGTGACATAGCAGTGCTAAATACAAGTGGTGAGCATCACACTGGAGAGAGTATTGTACCTTCTGCATCAGATAGTGACATTGCAGTACTAAATACAAGTGGTGAGCATCAGATTGAAGAGAGTATTGTACCTTGTGCAGCAGATAGTGACATAGCCGTGCTAAATACATGTGGTGAGCATCACACTGGAGAGTGTATTGTACATTGTGCAGCAGATAGTGACACAGCAGTGCTAAATAAATGTGGTGAGCATCACACTGGAGAAAGTATTGTAAAATGTGCAGTAGATAGTGACATTGCAGTGCTAAATACAAGTGGTGAGCATCAGATTGAAGAGAGTATTGTACCTTGTGCAGCAGATAGTGACATATCAGTGGTAAATATATGTGATGAGCTGCACAATTGAGAGTGTATTGTACATTGTGCAGCAGATAGTGACACAGCAGTGCTAAATAAATGTGGTTAGCATCACACTGGAGAGAGTATTGTAAAATGTGCAGTAGATAGTGACATAGCAGTGCTAAATAAATGTGGTGAGTATCACACTGGAGAGAGTATTGTACCTTCTGCAGCAGATAGTGACATAGCAGTGCTAAATACATGTGGTGAGCATCACACTGGAGAGAGTATTGTAAAATGTGCAGTAGATAGTGACATAGACTGCAGAGATTGTATTTTGCCACTTTAGAGGTGGCAAAAGATTAGGGAAGCAGCGGCCTGATGACCGCTGCTTGTTAAATACGGTGTGCAGGTTCTCTTGTGAGAACCTGCAACCGTAGTGGGTTGAAATGCTTGCGAAACCTTTGATAAATCGACCCCTAGGAGCCAGCCCATTTTAGGTTCTGCACCCTGGATAGCACTTGCTTATTGGTGGCTACATTTAGCAAACCAATAAGCAAGCATAACCTAGGTTCTGAACCAAAAATGGGCCAGCTCTTAAGTTTTACATTCATGGTTTTAAATAGCGATAGCAAGAGAACAAAGAAAATTTTATATAAATGTATATTACCGAGGGCGGCAGCGGCATGGGCGTGGCTTGAACGGTGGGGCTTTGGCGGCGGGTGCACGCTCAAGTATGTTGTAACACACTGACAGTGTAACACTGTGGAGATGGAGAGAATTCAAGGCGCTAGGGGCTGGTGCTTATGGGGGTTACAGGTGGGTGTTGAGGCTTATGGGGGTTAAATGGGGGGCCTGGGGCTGATGGTAATTACATGGGGGGCCCTGGGGCTGATGGTGGTTACAGGGTGGTCCTGGGGCTGATGGGATTTACAAGGGGGCTCTGGGGCTGATGGGGTTTATAGGGGGATGCTGAGGTTGTAAACCTCATCAGCCCCAGGGCCCCCCCTGTAACTGCCATCAGCCCCAGGGCCCCCCTTGTAAACGCCATCCGCCCCATGGCCCCCCCTGTAATCACCATCAGCCCCAGGGCCCCTCTTGTAACCGCCATCAGCCCCAGAGCCCTCCTTGTAACCACCATCAGCCCCAGGGCCCCCCTTGTAACCGCCATCAGCCCCAGGGCCCTCCTTGTAACCACCATCAGCCTCAGCACCCCCACCCTGTAACCCTCATTAGCCCCAGGGCCCCCCCTGTAACCACCATCAGCTCCAGGGCCCCTCTTGTAACCGCCATCAGCCCCAGGGCCCTCCTTGTAACCGCTATCAGCCCCAGGGCCCCCCTTGTAAACCACCATCAGCCCAGGGCCCCCCTTGTAACCGCTATCAGCCCCAGGGCCCCCCGTGTATCCATCAGCCTCAGCACCCCCACCCTGTAACCCTCAGCCCCAGGGCCCCCCTTGTAACCCCAATCAGCCCCAGGGTCCCCCTTGTAACCCCAATCAGCCCCAGGGCCCACCATGTAAACCCCATCAGCTACAGGAGTAGCCCTCACTGGGTGCATGAACTGCCCCTGATTAGTAATGTTCAATTATGCCCCTAAGTTCCCTAACACTATACATTCTCCAGTAGGACTTGCCCTCTGGGAGAGGGGGGGGTAAGGCAGATCGATGTTTGGGGGACTCAGGGGCCAGGGGCTCCTGGTTAAACTATAAACTACTATACTTCATGTTAATCCCTTTGAAGTTCATCCTTTTTTGAGTAATTATCCTAATATTTTCCATAAAGCTTATATGTGGGATGCTTATCTATGATGCCAAGAGGTTGATTTCAGTGTCTACATAAAAGGACTATTAACATCTTTACCTATACACAGTTTGTCATATACAGATATTTGAATCTCTGTGAAGCTGGAGCTTTTATTTTATCTTCTCTGGGCAATTTGTATGTATTTGTGTTTTTGTACTTTGTTTATTTCTTATTTTATGTAGGATAATAATCATTAGAGTCCCTTTTTAAACAATAACAATTCTACTCCATAGTTTTGCATAACCAACACCGTTAATTTACTTTAAACCTCTGTGATTACCTTGTATCTAGGTCTCTGCAGACTGTCCCCTTATCTCAGTTATTTTAACAGACATGCATTTTAGTCAATCAGTGCCCTCTCATACGTAACTCCACGGACGTGAGCACAATGTTATCTATATAGCACACATTAACTAACACCCTCTAGATGTGAAAAACTCTCAAATGCATCCAGAGAAGAGGTGGCCTTCAAGGCATATGAGCCTACCTAGGTTTAGTTTTCAACAAAGAACACTAAGAGTACAAAGCAAATTTGATGATAAATGTAAATTGTAAAAGTTGTTTAAACTGACATGCCCTATCCGAATCATGAAAGTTTAATTTTGACTAGACTGTCCTTTTAAATAAGAAATTGTGAGCGGAGGGGGGACCTCTTTGCCCTAAAATGCCCAGGCCTCTTTTTGGTCCCAGTCCGGCCCTGAGGCTTATCACCTAGTATTAATATAAGCGTGTTGGTTATGCAAAACTGGGGAATGGGTAATAAAGTGATTATTTTTTTAAACAATAACAATTCTGGAAGAGACTGTCCCTTTAAGTGTTGTACAGCATTTACAATGGTATTAAATAGATTACACACAAAAGGAATTTGTAACTGTTTCATGATAGCCTTTTCCTTTCTCTGTGTATGTGAACAGATATATGAATCTGTGTATGTATAAAAGAAGCATATTTGTGTGTTTATAACATAGTAACAATAAGGACCTAATAGTATGAATAAGGATTATGATTTGTATCAGGAACATCTTTAGATATATTTAATTTTTTTAAGATAACATTTTAATTAAGTTAACAAAAGCTTACAAAAGTAACTTGAATTAGCTGCCTGTATAAAAAAATATATTGAAAAAGGAAATAAATAAACAAATAAAAGCTGTTGTCGGATACAAAATCACACTCACAAAAAAGAACTCCCCTTTCCACTCTCCTATTTTACGTACTGGTAAGCTGTCAGACAATTAAGGGGCCGGCATATCATCCATAATGTTGGGGCATAATCAAGAAAAATATTTCAATGTAAACACATTTAATAAATATTTGCCTTTGTAATTAAAGGGACAGAAACCACTTATTTTAATATACAATCTTTGTTATACAGATAGACCTTACAATTATAAATAACTTTAAAATTTCCTTCCATTATCTAATTTGCTTCATTCTCTTGATATTCTTTGTTGAGGAAGCAACAATGCACTACTGGGAGTTAGCTGAACACATAAGATGAGCCAATAACGTGACACATGTGTGCATCCACCAATCAACAGCTAGCTCTGAGTAGTGCATTACTGCTCCTGAGCCTTCCTAGGTATGCTTTTCAACAAAAAAGATACCAAGAAGAATCGGAAAGTGGTTTAAAACTGCATGGTCTGTCTGAATCACAAAGAAAAACAAAATTGAGTTTCATGTCCCTTTAATTTTTTGTAGTAAAACAACTTTGCAATATATGTTTATTATTTATTTTGCCCCTTTTCCTGTCATTTAAATATGGAAATTAGGATTTTTCTAATTCTGACAAGTGGAAGGGTACACGACAGACCTTTTCCTGCCAGATATCTGTACCAAATTAGCGCCAGTAGTGATTATCAGCCAAAGAACTAATAAACAGTAGTTCTTTTTTCTAATGGAATGACTGTTGCTAGCCTTGTGTACCCCAGTAACAAATACAGATTGGATCTTCTAAATAAGGCAACTGGTTGGTGGAGTTTAGCTTTGTGTGCAATTATGGCACAAATGGTTATAAAAGCTTCTCTGGGATCCCCTTTGTTCAGAAATAGCAGACATTTATGGCTTTGGCATTACTTTTTGGTAATTAGAAGGCCGCTACATGCCGCTGCGCACCTCACTTGCATTATGCCCAGCAGTGAAGGGGTTAATTTGGTAGCTTGTAGGGTTAATTTTAGTGTAGTGTAGTAGACAACCCAAAGTATTGATCTAGGCCCATTTTGGTATATTTCATGCCACCATTTCACCGCCAAATGCAATCAAATAAAAAAAAAATTGTTACTTTTTCACAAACTTTAGGTTTCTCACTGACATTATTTACAAACAGCTTGTGCAATTATGGCACAAATGGTTGTACATGCTTCTCTGGGATCCCCTTTGTCTTTGGCATTGCTTTTTGGTAATTAGAAAGCCGCTAAATGCTGCTGTGTACCACACTTGTATTATGCCCAGCCGTGAAGGGGTTAATTAGGTAGCATGTAGGTTTAATTTTATCTTTAGTGTAGAGATCAGTCTCCCACCGGACACATCCCACCCCCTGATCCCTCCCTGACCCCTCTCAAACAGCTCCCTTCCCTCCCCCACCCCATATTAAGTACTGGCAGAAAGTCTGCCAGTACTAAAATATAAGGCTTTTTTTTATTTTTATATATATGCTGCAGTGTTGGATCCCCCCTTAGTCTCCAGCCTCCATGATCCCCCCCCAAACAGCTCTCTAACCCTCCTTCTACATATTTGCTGCCATCTTGGGTTCTAGCAGCTGTCTGCGCCCCCTCTGCCGTGCACTCTCAGATCTGGAACTTCCCTCCAGCAATGGGCTGCCCACCCGCCTCCACGCCACCAACGATCGGCACCATTACTGGCCACAGAGTGGCCCTCTCTGCATAGGTGTGCTTAAAAATGGTATTGCACAATGCCTCAATATTAAGGCATCGCTGCAATACCCTGAAAGCGATCACAATGCCAGACACGTCCTTGGTCGTTAACAACCTTTTTGTAGGACGCGCCTGGCACGTCCTTGGTCTTTAAGGGGTTTAATGTAATTCCAAAGTGTTTCCTATCCCTTTAATTAAGAATCAGCAAAGCAATTTATATATGAGACCATAAAATAAGTGAAATACAGCTCTAACTAGAGAGGATGCAGTACATTGCTAAGCAATGTGCTGTAAGACTCATTGGAAGTGTAGAGGTTAAAACACAAAATACTATGTAAACTGTATTTCTGTATGGTTACAGCCTACATACTAATTAACTGATTTAATAAAAAATTACAACTGTGAATAACCCCATGTAATTCAATACCACAGAACTAAAATAAGTCTGTATGTTTAATTGCAAGAGGAATGAAAAGGTTAAATATTATCTGTAGGCATCTTCTCAAGACTAATTTAACTGATAATTTATGACCTAAGCCCCTTCTGAGAGATGAAGATAAATTTAAAGGAAGTGTTGCTGCAGTTTAAACAAAACACAGACCTAGAGGAGAAGTAGTGAGCAGCATGGATTTTGACATGTGGAAAGATTATCTTGGCTTAAACTCACTGGTGAAGAAGTTAGCAACCGAGAGAGCCATGCTGGATTCTGAAGTACACAGTCATTGCACAGAGGAAAAAATACAGACAGCTGTTCCACCTCAAGCAGGAAAATACAGTGGGATACCAGCAACACAGCAGAGATTGGAAGTACAGATTTACCCACTTTCCTATCAAAAGTTTAAGGCATCAGCTGCAGAGGCAACACAGCAGAGATTGGAAGCACAAATTTACCAACTTTCCTATCAAAAGTTTAACATGGCCAAGGCATCATTAGAGGCAACACAACTGAAAGGATCAATGCAACAGATACCTGGGGATGCTGAATATATGGGCCGAGTACAGTTGGACACAAGCATATTTTGCACCTTTTGCAAGCATAATGGGGAATCGAAGACTGTGTACAGCAGTCACACGCTGAAAGATAAGCATGGCGTTGTGCAATGCCCTATACTTAGAAATTACATTTGTCCGCAATGTAGGGCCACCGGAGATAATGCACACACCCGGAGATTTTGTCCAATGACAGAGAAAGGATATTCTTCTGTATACCAGATAGTCACACGGAATGCAGTAGGCAAGAGGAACAGAAGAACCCGAGAAGATGGGGACAAATTGTAAAAACAAAATGCTGTTTTTTTAAAAAGGTTACTATGCACTTGACTGTTTTAAAGTTCAGCACTTTATGAGAGCACAAATAATTTTGTTCTGACTTGTTTTTTATTTGATTTTTTAATGTTAAAAATATATTTACATTACAAAATATTTTCATTTTTAGTAAATACTTTTAAAAACAATGTTCTAATGTTTGTCAATGTTTTTTTATGGTTTGAAAACTCCCAACACACCGAGCAAAAGCCAACGTATGTAGTCATAATACAATTAATTATACATTAAAGGAACACTGAACCCAAATTTTTTTCTTTCATGATTCAGATAGAGCATGCAATTTTAATCAACTTTCTAACTTACTTCTATTATCAATTTTTCTTCGTTCTTTTGCTATCTTTATTTGAAAAAGAAGGCATCTAAGCTAAGGAGCCAGCAAATTGTTGGTTCAGAACCATGGACAGCATTTTTTTAATTAGTGCTGTCCAATCAGCAAGGACAACCCATGTTGTTCACCAAAAATGGGCCGGCATCTAAACTTACATTGCTTTTCAAATAAACATACCAAGAGAATGAAGAAAATGTGATAATAGGAGTAAATTAAAAAGTTGCTTAAAATTGCATGCTCTATCTGAATCACGAAAGAAAAAAATTGGGTTCAGTGTCCCTTTAAATATTTTACAACTTACTGAAAATTTCCTAACCGCATATTTGCATATACATTAATTTGTGTTACTTTATATATCTCTGGTTGGTTGCTGCCTATTTATGTAGCTGGGTGTTTTGTCTTTTCAGTCTCTGTGACTAAGATTGGAAATCAATAAAATTTTAATAATGTTGATCCTTAAATAAATATTGATAAATGTGAGCTATAGTTTTCTTCAATTATGAATTTGCATTTATTTAAAAAGAAAAATATTGAAACATTTTCATTGTTACCAATATCCTCTAAAAGAGTGACAATTAACTTTAATATTATAAAACTTTATTCACTAAATATGCGGTAATATTAGTTAGTGAGCTATTTTTCCCCTCTTGAATCAGTGTAACTTAGTTTAGTTTTTCTTTCTGTTATGTAAGTTAAAGGGAATTACATTTTTTAATAGAAACATATTTGCAATTAACATGTATTGGCTATGTATTTTAGTGTTAGCATTTTTCTCTGCTAATACAGTACATGTATATTACAAGAATTCTTCCATTCAAATTTGATATTCATCCATGTGGATTCCAATTTAGGCTGGAATGTCCCTTTAATTTATCACAAAGATCTGTACATTGGCAAAGCTATTTTATTTTCACTGTGAAGGCCCAGTGAAGATATTTTACAATTGTGTTAAAAAAACCATACATATCACCTATATTTACACATTTTCAAATCAGTGGTATTATTTTAGCCTAGAACTTCTATTCCTGCCTGTATGGCTGCAGCAAATATTAATGGGGTGGTTCCATGGTATGATGCCTTTTATCTATTAAATGTTTTAATTATTAGTTTTATAACAAATCAAAGATCACTGGTTTTGTAGTTGAGGGTGCATTAAAGGGAAAGGAAACCTCAATATCTTCTTTCATGATTTGGATAGAACATGCAATTATAAATAACTTTCCAATTTACTTCTTTTATCAAATTTTCTTCATTATCTTGTTATCCTTTGCTGAAGGAATAGAATTGCACTACTAGCAGCAAGCTGAACACATATAGTTAGCCAATCACAAGAGACAAATGTGTGCGGGTACCAATCACCAGCTAGCTCCCACTAGTGTAGGATATTTGCATATTCTTTTTCAATAAAGGATGCCAAAAGAACAAAGCACATTTGAAAATATAAGTGAATTTGAAAGTGTCTTAAAATGACATGCTTTATGTGAATCATGCAAGTTTAATTTTGCCTATCCCTTTCATCTTCCATGTGTCTCTGGCCTCCTGTATTGTAAGCAATTTAAGGCAAATGTAGTTTGGAGATGGGGGTTTGGGGACAGCAGTTTTACCAGTGCCTAGGGCTGCACAAAATCTAAATACACTGGGTATAACACAGGGGTTGACAAATACCAGGAGACACAGCCCTTATTATTTTACTGCTTGCTCATTTTTTTATTATTCAGTTTAAATCTATATAAAATTCTTAGATTGTCATTAAAATGTGTATCTTGCACCTCAATATTCTTGGATGGCTTAAAAATATACAACTGTGTTTAGTCCTCTGTAAGCAACATGTATGGTATTGCTTGTGCTTCTTGCTGAAGTATCATAAACCTACATAATACTCACAGACCCAGTAATACAGTTTGATCGGATCTTATGGAGTAATGGAATGAGGCAGTGTACTTTAGGAGGAAGCTGTTTCCTAAGTTCAGCTTTCAGCACCACTTGTGAGTTTTGTACAGCACTGAATATTTTGCAAACGGTGAGAGGCAGAGGAGTATTTATTCACAGTTAAATACAATACTATAACTGTATGCACACAAGCAGATTAGGGCGATATTCAGTCCCAGTTAAAAGGATGCTAAATATTTCTATAGTGATGTGGAGGATCAGATAAAATAAACCGGAGGGACATATTATGGTAAATATTTCTAGATTGCTAGGCTTTAGAACAGTTGTAGCCAATTGGGAATCTTTGAAGCTTCCTCTTTGGAGCGAGGGATAATGTCCAGAAACTGTTAACTAACGCCCGGCTCTTCTATGATATGAATGAAAAAAAATAGCTCTAATTCTGGGTAAATCTTCTAGCACTATATACGTATGAGGGCATTTTTTTTTGTCAAAAGCATAATTATAGCTATACAGATGGCATTTTAATGGTTGGTTGTATATACAGAGATTGAACAATTCAGGATATAAACTATTAGAAAATTGCATCCCACAAATTTCATATTTCCACTTTTAACTTAAAGGAACACTGAAACCAAATTTTTTCTTCCGTGATTCAGATAGAGCATGCAATTTCAAAGAACTTTTTAATGTATTCCTATTATCATTTTTCTTCATTCTCTTGCCTTCTTTATTTGAAAAAGAAGGCATCTAAACTATTTTTGGTTCAGGACCATGGACAGCACTTGTTTATTGGTAGGTGAATTTACTCACCAATCAGCAAGAACAACACAGTGTGTTCACCAAAAATGGGACGACATCTAAACTTACATTATTGCATTTCAAATAAAGATACCAAGAGAATGAAAAGAATTTGATAATAGGAGTAAATTAGAAAGTTGCTTAAAATTGCATGCTCTATCTGAATCACAATAGAATACATTTGGGTTCAGTGTCCCTTTAAAATTTGCGTCTGTTATAAGTAAGTTTCTGCAACTTTCAGTCTTGTGTGTGTCATTAAAGGGACATTAAACACTAAATACATGCTAGATAGAATGATGCATTCAAAGAAAAGATTAGTCCATGACTAACATGTAGATGTATTTTTTAAAGTTTCATTAGTTGTTTAAATAGTGACAAAATAAGTGTAAAGTTTTAGTGTCTATAAAACACTGGGAGCTGCCATGTTGTAACTTGTGTTACCTTCTCTGCTGTGGCCAATTAGGGTCAGTTATAAATAGGTCACTAGAGTGTGCAGCCAATGGTTGTGCTGGATTTAACAGTGTTCTGCACTTCCATTTCTAACAGGAACTGAAAAGCTCACAATTTAAGAATGGAATTACAAGCAAAGAGGACAAAATAAATAATGAAAGTATATTGCAGAGTTGTTTTATTATATACAATTTATCATTTTATATTACCATCTCAAAGTGAATAATGTCCCTTTAAAAACACTAACATATTTCAACTACAGAGTTCAAAGACGAGGGGCACACACTATAAGTCTAGAAAGAACAGTTATCAAACAGTAGATAAATGTAAGATCAAAATTGTTAAATCCCCTTGAGCTATCAGATAACTGTGCATTGACACTTTAAAACTATACAGATAAGGAAAAGTGGGCAAACAAAAGTGAAAATATCTGCATTAACAGGATTAGACAAATGTAGTTAGAGTGGCCTGAGTAAAGTAATAAAGTCAATACATTTAAAGAAATATTGAAAGAAATAAAAATTGATAAAGTATTGATAATACACAAATAAAGAAAAAAAATACCATAGGAGATTTTTCTTTGTGTGCTCCAGGCTACTCATTGCACACAGTGCTCTTTTAGTAACAAGAAATATGTTAAATCGAAGTAAACATAAAAAGAAACACATAGGGCCAGATTACAAGTGGAGCAGTATTTAACGCTCCCACTCGAGCACTAACTCCGCTAGAAGTAAGCTTTTTGCGCGTGTCAGGTAGCGCTTGTACTACAAGTTGAAAGTAAACTGTTTACGCTTGCTCGCTAACCCGATGCGCATAAAAAGAATACTGCTTGTGCAATAACGTATTCCCCCATAGAAGTCAAGAGAGCAGAAAAAGTGGGGGGGGGGAAACTAACACCCTACTTGGGCGCATATTCTCAAGTGCACTAACCTGACATGAACATATGAATATTTCACATTCCAATGTTCTTCACATAGCAGATTATGTTCTATCATACGAAAAGACAGGTTACACAAACAAGAGCAGCAGGACTCTGTAGATCTGGGTCTACATCTGATATTTTGAGGCTTGGTTAGGTGTCTGAAAATCAGCACAATGTTATTAAAAAATAAGCAAAACTACATTGTTACAAAAAACATTCTTAGATGGGAATGAGATAAATGAATCATCTACAAAACATTTATGCAAAGAAAAATCTACTGTACAATGTCCCCTTAACAGCAAAGAGATCCAATGCACTTTTATATATATATATATATATATATATATATATATATATATATATATATATATATATATATATATATATATGTCTATACATATGTTTTTATGTGTTTATATGTCTGTAAATACATATATACACATATAAATACATAAATATGTACACACATATAAATATATATATACAGTATCCCACAAAAGTGAGTACACCCCTCACATTTTTGTAAAATTTTTATATCTTTTCATGTGACAACACTGAAGACAGGGCCAGCATTTGGGCAAGGCGAGCAAGGTGGCTGCTTTGGGCCCTGCAGTCAGGGGGCCCCGCCGCACCGGTTAAAACAAAAAAATGTATTTTATTTTTTCTGACTTTTTTTTTTTTTAATTTTAAGGTTTTTTTTTGGCGACATTTTTTAAAATTTTTGGTGCAAATTGTAGCCTGGGAGTGAGGAGGATACAAGACACGACGAGTGGAGGAGGCGTGAAGGAGGGCATCCACAGGGTGACTGGTGCTGAGAGGGGAGGAGGTGGAGCACCAGAGGCTGTCAGTGAGAGTCAGACCAGTCAGTGCAGGCTGAGGCAGCAGACAGTCACAAAGTCAGTCAGTCAGCAGAGTGGGGGTGTCACAGGCAGTGCAGGAGTCAGTTGACGACAACGAGAGTGGTTAGTCACTGTCAGACAGTGGAAGTGTGTCAGACTGTGGGAGTGGGACCAAGAGGATGGAGGACGCAGAGCAGCAGAGGAGACGATGAGTAGAGTAGTCAGGGGCTGGCTAGGAGGTCAGATTGAGTCAGTGGAGAACTACTATTCCTGCAGTATGGAAGGTAAGCTAGGGTAAACTGTACGTGGGAGAAGCTGAAAACACATCTAGAGCAGCTGTATGCAGGATTTGCTTTCATTCCCTCCCCTCCTTTTCTACTCTGCTTGTTTCTCAGTGAGCTCCAGTGACACAGCAGTGCTAAATAAATATGGTGAGCATCACACTAGAGAGAGTTGTGTACATTTTGCATTAGATAGTGACACAGCAGTGCTAAATAAATATGGTGAGCATCACACTAGAGAGAGTTGTGTACATTTTGCATTAGATAGTGACACAGCAGTGCTAAATAAATATGGTGAGCATCACACTAGAGAGAGTTGTGTACATTTTGCATTAGATAGTGACACAGCAGTGCTAAATAAATGTGGTGAGCATCACACTAGAGTATTGTAAAATGTACAGTAGATAGTGACATAGCAGTGCTAAATAAATGTGGTGAGCATCACACTGGAGAAAGTATTGTAAAATTTGCAGTAGATAGTTACATAGCAGTGCTAAATAAATGTGGTGAGCAGCCCACTGGAGAGAGTATTGTACCTTGTGCAGCAGATAGTGACATAGTAGTGCTGAATACAAGTGGTGAGCATCAGATTGAAAAGAGTATTGTACCTTCTGCATCAGATAGTGACATTGCAGTGCTAAATACAAGTGGTGAGCATCAGATTGAAGAGAGTATTGTACCTTGTGCAGCAGATATTGACATAGCAGTGCTAAATACATGTGGTGAGCAGCACAATGGAGAGTGTATTGTACATTGTGCAGCAGATAGTGACACAGCAGTGCTAAATAAATGTGGTGAGCATCACACTGGAGAGAGTATTGTAAAATGTACAGTAGATAGTGACATAGCAGTGCTAAATAAATGTGGTGAGCATCACACTGGAGAAAGTATTGTACCTTGTGCAGCAGATAATGACATAGTAGTGCTAAATACATGTGGTGAGCATCACAATGGAGAGTGTATTGTACATTGTGCAGCAGATAGTGACACAGCAGTGCTAAATAAATGGGGTGAGCATCACACTGGAGAGAGTATCGTAAAATGTGAAGTAGATAGTGACATAGCAGTGCTTAATAAATGTGGTGAGCATCACACTGGAGAGAGTATTTATTGTACCTTCTGCAGCAGATAGTGACAAAGCAGTGCTAAATACATGTGGTGAACATCACACTGGAGAGAGTATTGTAATATGTGCAGTATATAGTGACATAGCAGTGCTAAATACATGTGGTGAGCATCACACTGGAGAGAGTATTGTACCTTCTGCAGCAGATAGTGACATAGCAGTGCTTAATAAATGTGGTAAACATCACACTGGAGAAAGTATTGTACCTTGTGCAGCAGATAGTGACATAGCAGTGCTAAATACACGTGGTAAGCATCACATTGGAGAGAGTATTGTAATATGTGCATTAGATAGTGACATAGCAGTGCTAAATACAAGTGGTGAGCATCACACTGGAGGGAGTATTGATCCTTCTGCATCAGATAGTGACATTGCAGTGCTAAATACAAGTGGTGAGCATTAGATTGAAGAGAGTATTGTACCTTGTGCAGCAGATAGTGACATAGCAGTTCTAAATACATGTGGTGAGCAGCACAATGGAGAGTGTATTGTACATTGTGCAGCAGATAGTGACACAGTAGTGCTAAATAAATGTGGTGAGCAGCACACTGGAGAGAGTATTGTAAAATGTGCAGTAGATAGTGACATAGCAGTGCTAAATAAATGTGGTAAACATCACACTGGAGAAAGTATTCTACCTTGTGCAGCAGATAGTGACATAGCAGTGCTAAATACATGGGGTGAGCATCACACTGGAGAGAGTATTGTAATATGTGCAGTAGATAGTGGCATAGCAGTGCTAAATAAATGTGGTAAACATCACACTGGAGAGAATATTGTACCTTGTGCAACAGATAGTGACATAGCAGTGCTAAATACATGTGGTGAGCAGCACAATTGAGAGTTTATTGTACATTGTGCAGCAGATAGCAATACAACAGTGCTAAATACATGTGGTGAGCATCACACTGTTGAGAGTATTGTAATATGTGCAGTAGATAGTGACACAGCAGTGCTAAATACATGTGGTGAGCATCACACTGGAGAGAGTATTGTACATTGTGCAGCAGATAGTGACATAACAGTGCTAAATACATGTGGTGAGCATCACACTGTTGAGAGTATTGTAAAATTTGCAGTAGATAGTTACATAGCAGTGCTAAATAAATGTGGTGAGCATCACACTGGAAAGAGTATTGTACATTGTGTAGCAGATGGTGACTAAGCAGTGCTAAATACAAGTGGTGAGCATCACACTGGAGAGAGTATTGATTCTTCTGAATCAGATAGTGACATTGCAGTGCTAAATACAAGTGGTGAGCATCAGATTGAAGAGAGTATTGTACCATGTGCAGCAGATAGTGACATAGCAGTGCTAAATACATGTGGTGAGCAGCACGATTGAGAGTTTATTGTACAATGTGCAGCAGACACAGCAGTGCTAAATAAATGTGGTGAGCATCACACTGGATAGAGTATTGTAAAATGAGCAGTAGATAGTGACATAGCAGTGCTAAATAAATGTGGTAAACATCACACTGGAGAAAGTATTCTACCTTGTGCAGCAGATAGTGACATAGCAGTGCTAAATACATGTGGTGAGCATAACACTGGAGAGAGTATTGTAATATGTGCAGTAGATAGTGACATAGCATTGCTAAATAAATAATCCCCCCTCTCAGATCCTTTTCCTCAACACTTATTCCCCCCTCCCTCCTTCCCATACACTTAATGTGTAGCGGGCGTGTGCACCCCCGCCCCCTCTGCCGTGCACTCTCAGATCTGGAACTTCCCTCCACCAATGGGCTGCCCACCCGCCTCCCTTGTATCCCTCCCACGCCACCAACGATCGGCACCATTGCTGGCCACAGAGTGGCCCTCTCTGCATCGGTGTGCTTAAAAATGGTATTGCACAATGCCTCAATATTAAGGCATCGCTGCAATACCCTGAAAGCGATCACAATGCCAGACACGTCCTTGGTCGTTAACAACCGTTTTCTGTGGGACGTGCCTGGCACGTCCTTGGTCTTTAAGGGGTTTAATGTAATTCCAAAGTGTTTCCTATCCCTTTAATTAAGAATCAGCAAAGCAATTTATATATGAGACCATAAAATAAGTGAAATACAGCTCTAACTAGAGAGGATGCAGTACATTGCTAAGCAATATGCTGAAAGACTCATTGGAAGTGTAGAGGTTAAAACACTATAGCATGCACAAAATACTATGTAAACTGTATTTCTGTATGGTTACAGCCTACTTACTTTAAGAACTCTGTATGTTTAATTGCAAGAAAGAGGAGTGAAAAGGTTAAATATTATCTGTAGGCATCTTCTCAAGACTAATTTAACTGATAATTTATGACCTAAGCCCCTTCTGAGAGGTGAAGATAAATTTAAAGGAAGTGTTGCTGCAGTTTAAACAAAACACAGACCTAGAGGAGAAGTAGTGAGCAGCATGGATTTTGACATGTGGAAAGATTATCTTGGCTTAAACTCACTGGTGAAGAAGTTAGCAACCGAGAGAGCCATGCTGGATTTTGAAGTACACAGTCATTGCACAGAGGAAAAGATACAGACAGCTGTTCCACCTCAAGCAGGAAAATACAGTGGGATACCAGCAACACAGCAGAGATTGGAAGTACAGATTTACCAACTTTCCTATCAAAAGTTTAACATGGCCAAGGCATCAGCTGCAGAGGCAACACAACTGAAAGGATCAATGCAACAGATACCTGGGGATGCTGAATATATAGGCCGAGTACAGTTGGACACAAGCATTTTTTGCACCTTTTGCAAGCATAATGGGGAATCGAAGACTGTGTACATCAGTCACATGCTGAAAGATAAGCATGGCATCGTGCAATGCCCTATACTTAGAAATTACATTTGTCCGCAATGTAGGGCCACAGGAAATAATGCACACACCCGGAGATTTTGTCCAATGACAGACAAAGGATATTCTTCTGTATACCAGACAGTCACACGGAATGCAATAGGCAAGAGGAACAGAAGAACCCGAGAAGATGGGGACAAATTGTAAAAAACAAAAAGCAGTTTTTTTTAAAAAAGGTTACTATGCACTTGACTGTTTTAAAGTTCAGCACTTTATGAGAGCACAAATACTTTTGTTCTGACTTGTTTTTTATTTGATTTTTTAATGTTAAAAATATATTTACATTACAAAATATTTTCATTTTTAGTAAATACTTTTAAAAACAATGTTCTAATGTTTGTCAGTGTTTTTTTTATGGTTTGAAATATTTTTCATAGCACATAAAACAACTCCCAACACACAGAGCAAAAGCCAACGTATGTAGTCATAATACAATTAATTATACCTTAACCCCTTAATGACCGAGGACGTGCAGGGTACGTCCTCAAAAAAAAGGCAGTTAATGCCTGAGAACGTACCCTGCACGTCCTCGGTTTGGAAAGCAGCTGGAAGCGATCCTGCTCGCTTCCAGCTGCTTTCCGGTTATTGCAGTGATGCCTCGATATCGAGGCATCCTGCAATAACCATTTGTAGCCATCCGGTGCAGAGAGAGCCACTCTGTGGCCCTCTCTGCACCGGACATTAACGGCTACCTTCGTTGGTGGGTGGGAGCCGGTGTGGGAGGTGGGTGGCGGCCATCGATGGCCTTTGTGATGCGGAGGGGGGCGGGATCGGGGGCGGGGACGACCGGGGGGACGCGCACGGACGCGCGCGCGTGCACGGGGAGGCCGGGCGGGCGCGTGCACGGGGAGGGAGCGGGTGGGAACCACTAAGCTACAGAAAATGTTTTTCTTAGAAGTGGGGATCAAAGGGGTTAATATGGTTTTTTTAGTGATCGGTTTGGCTGGTGGGGTATTGGACTGTGGGGGGGAAGCTACACTACAGAAACAAATAGTAAAACATAAAAAAAACAACATTTTTATTTGCAAACTGGGTACTGGCAGACAGCTGCCAGTACCCAAGATGGCCCCAATAAGGCAGAGGGGGAGGGTTAGGGAGCTATTTTGGGGGGATCAGGGAGGTTGGGGGCTAAGGGGGGACCCTACATAGCAGCATATGTAAATATGCTTAAAAAAAAAATTTTTTTTTTTTTTTTATACCTTTTATTTTAGTACTGGCAGACTTTCTGCCAGTACTTAAGATGGCGGGGACAATTGTGGGGTGGGGGAGGGAAGAGTGCTGTTTGGGAGGGATCAGGGGGTGGGATGTGTCAGGTGGGAGTCTGATCTCTACACTAAAGCTAAAATTAACCCTGCAAGCTCCCTACAAACTACCTAATTAACCCCTTCACTGCTGGCCATAATACACATGTGATGCGCAGCAGCATTTAGCGGCCTTATAATTACCAAAAAGCAACGCCAAAGCCATATATGTCTGCTATTTATGAACAAAGGGGATCCCAGAGAAGCATTTAAAACCATTTGTGCCATAATTGCACAAGCTGTTTGTAAATAATTTTAGTGAAAAACCTAAAGTTTGAAAAAGTGAACAATTTTTTTTTATTTGATTGCTTTTGGCGGTGAAATGGTGGCATGAAATATACCAAAATGGGCCTAGATCAATACTTGGGGTTGTCTACTACACTACACTAGAGCTAAAATTAACCCTAGAAGCTCCCTACATGCTCCCTAATTAACCCATTCACTGCTGGGCATAATACACGGTTGGTGCGCAGTGGCATTTAGCAGCCTTCTAATTACCAAAAAGCAAAGCCAAAGCCATATATGTCTGCTATTTATGAACAAAGGGGATCCCAGAGAAGCATTTACAACCATTTATTCCATAATTTCATGAGTTGTTTGTAAATAATTTCAGTGAGAAACCTAAAGTTTGTGAAAAAATTTGTGAAAAAGTAAAATAATTTTTTTATTTGATCGCATTCGGCGGTGAAATGGTGCCATGAAATATACCAAAATGGGCCTAGATCAATACTTTGGGATGTCTTCTAAAAAAAAATATATACATGTCAATGGATATTCAGAGATTCCTGAAAGATATTAGTGTCCCAATGTAACTAGCGCTAATTTTGAAAAAAAGTGGTTTGGAAATGGCAAAGTGCTACTTGTACTTATAGCCCTATAACTTGCAAAAAAAGTAAAGAACATGTAAACATTGGGTATTTCTAAACTCAGGACAAAATTTAGAAACTATTTAGCATGGGTGTTTTTTGGTGGTTGTAGATGTGTAACAGATTTTGGGGGTCAAAGTTAGAAAAAGTGTGTTTTTTTCCATTTTTTCCCTCATATTTTATAATATTTTTTATAGTAAATTATAAGATATGATGAAAATAATGGTATATTTTGAAAGTCCATTTAATGGCGAGAAAAACGGTATATAATATGTGTGGGTACAGTAAACGAGTAAGAGGAAAATTACAGCTAAACGCAAACACCACAAAAATGTAAAAATAGCCTTGGTCCCAAACGGACAGAAAATGGAAAAGTGCTGTGGTCATTAAGGGGTTAAATATTGTACAATTTACTGAAAATTTCCTTACCGCATATTTGCATATACGTTAATTTGTGTTCCTTTATATATCTCTGGTTGGTCAATGCCTATTTATGTATCTGTTTGTTTTTTCCTTTCTGTCTCTGTGACTAAGATTGGAAATCAATTACATTTTAATAATGTTGATCCTTCACCTTCATAAATATTGATAAATGTGAGCTATAGTTTTCGTCAATTATTAATTTGCATTTATTTAAAAAGAAAAATATTGACACATTTTCATTTTTACCAATATCCTCTAAAAGAGTGACAATTAACTTTAATATTACAAAACTTTATTCACTAAATATGCAGTAATATTAGTTAGTGTGCTATTTTTCCCCTCTTGCATCAGTGTAACAGTTTAGTTTTTCTTTCTGTTATGTAAGTTAACAGGAATTACATTTTTTAATAGAAACATATTTGCAATTAACATGTATTGGCTATTTATTTTAGTGTTAGCATTTTTCTCTGCTAATACAGTACATGTATATTACAAGAATGCTTCCATCCAAAATTGAAATGCATCCACGTGGATTCCAATTTAGGCTGGAATGTCCCTTGAATTTATCACAAAGATCTGTACATAGGCAATGCTATATTATTTTCACTGTGAAGGCCCAGTGAAGATATTTTACAGTTGTGTTAAAAAACCATACATATCACCTATATTTACACATTTTCAAATCAGTGGTATTATTTTAGCCTAGAACTTCTATTCCTGCCTGTATGGCTGCAGCAAATATTAATGGGGTGGTTCCATGGTATGATGCCTTTTATCTATTAAATGTTTTAATTATTAGTTTTATAACAAATCAAAGATCACTGGTTTTGTAGTTGATAGTGCATTAAAGGGAAAGGAAACCTCAAAATCTTCTTTCATGATTTGGATAGAACATGCAATTATAAACAACTTTCCAATTTACTTCTTTTATCAAATTTTCTTCATTATCTTGTTATCCTTTGCTGAAGGAACAGCATTGCACTACTGGCAGCAAGCTGAACACATATAGTTAGCCAATCACAAGAGACAAATGTGTACGGGTACCAATCACCAGCTAGCTCCCACTAGTGTAGGATATTTGCATATTATTTTTCAACAAAGGATGCCAAGAGATCAAAGCACATTTGAAAATATAAGTGAATTTGAAAGTGTCTTAAAATGACATGCTTTATCTGAATCATGCAAGTTTAATTTTGCCTACCCCTTTCATCTTCCATGTGTCTCTGGCCTCCTGTATTGTAAGCAATTTAAGGCAAATGTAGTTTGGAGATGGGGGATTGGGGACAGCAGTTTTACCAGTGCCTAGGGCTGCACAAAATCTAAATACACTGGGTATAACACAGGGGTTGACAAATACCAGGAGACACAGCCCTTATTATTTTACCGCTTGCTCATTTTTTGATTATTCAGTTTAAATCTATATAAAATTCTTAAATTGTCACTAAAATGTGTATCTTGCACCTCAATATCCTTGGATGGCTTAAAAATATACAAATGTGTTTAGTCCTCTGTAAGCAACATGTATGGTATTGCTTGTGCTTCTTGCTGAAGTATCATAAACCTACATAATACTCACAGACCCAGTAATACAGTTTGATCGGATCTTATGGAGTAATGGAATGAGGCAGTGTACTTTAAGAGGAAGCTGTTTCCTAAGTTCAGCTTTCAGCACCACTTGTGAGTTTTGTACAGCACTGAATATGTTGCAAACGGTGAGAGGCAGAGGAGTATTTATTCACAGTTAAATACAATACTATAACTGCATGCACACAAGCAGATTAGGGCGATATTCAGTCCCAGTTAAAAGGATGCTAAATATTTCTATAGTGATGTGGAGGATCAGATAAAATAAACCGGAGGGACATATTATGGTAAATATTTCTAGATTGCTAGGCTTTAGAACAGTTGTAGCCAATTGGGAATCTTTGAAGCTTCCTCTTTGGAGCGAGGGATAATGTCCAGAAACTGTTCACTAACGCCCGACTCTTCTATGATATGAATGAAAAAAATAGCTCTAATTCTGGGTAAATCTTCTAGCACTATATACGTAGGAGGGAATTTTTTGTCAAAAGCATAATTATAGCTATACAGATGGCATTTTAATGGTTGGTTGTATATACAGAGATTGAACAATTCAGGATATAAACTATTAGAAAATTGCATCCCACAAATTTCATATTTCCACTTTTAACTTAAAGGAACACTGAACCCAAATTTTTTTCTTCCGTGATTCAGATAGAGCATGCAATTTCAAACAACTTTTTAATGTACTCCTATTATCATTTTTCTTCATTCTCTTGCTTTCTTTATTTGAAAAAACATAATTTATGCTTACCTGATAAATTCCTTTCTTCTGTAGTGTGATCAGTCCACGGGTCATCATTACTTCTGGGATATTACTCCTCCCCAACAGGAAGTGCAAGAGGATTCACCCAGCAGAGCTGCATATAGCTCCTCCCCTCTACGTCACTCCCAGTCATTCGACCAAGGACCAACGAGAAAGGAAAAGCCAAGGGTGAAGTGGTGACTGGAGTATAAATTAAAAAATATTTACCTGCCTTAAAAACAGGGCGGGCCGTGGACTGATCACACTACAGAAGAAAGGAATTTATCAGGTAAGCATAAATTATGTTTTCTTCTGTTAAGTGTGATCAGTCCACGGGTCATCATTACTTCTGGGATACCAATACCAAAGCAAAAGTACACGGATGACGGGAGGGATAGGCAGGCTCTTTATACAGAAGGAACCACTGCCTGAAGAACCTTTCTCCCAAAAATAGCCTCCGATGAAGCAAAAGTGTCAAATTTGTAAAATTTGGAAAAAGTATGAAGCGAAGACCAAGTTGCAGCCTTGCAAATCTGTTCAACAGAGGCCTCATTCTTGAAGGCCCAAGTGGAAGCCACAGCTCTAGTAGAATGAGCTGTAATTCTTTCAGGAGGCTGCTGTCCAGCAGTCTCATAAGCTAAACGAATTATGCTACGAAGCCAAAAAGAAAGAGAGGTAGCGGAAGCTTTTTGACCTCTCCTCTGCCCAGAGTAAATGACAAACAGAGAAGACGTTTGTCGAAATTCCTTAGTTGCCTGTAAGTAAAATTTTAGAGCACGGACTACATCCAGGTTGTGCAGTAGACGTTCCTTCTTTGAAGAAGGATTTGGGCATAAAGAAGGAACAACAATCTCTTGATTGATATTCCTGTTAGTAACTACCTTAGGTAAGAACCCAGGTTTAGTACGCAGGACTACCTTATCTGAATGAAAAATCAAATAAGGAGAATCACAATGTAAGGCTGATAATTCAGAGACTCTTCGAGCCGAGGAAATAGCCATTAAAAATAGAACTTTCCAAGATAACAACTTTATATCAATGGAATGAAGGGGTTCAAACGGAACGCCCTGTAAAACATTAAGAACAAGGTTTAAACTCCATGGTGGAGCAACAGTTTTAAACACAGGCTTAATCCTGGCCAAAGCCTGACAAAAAGCCTGGACGTCAGGAACTTCTGAGAGACGTTTGTGTAACAGAATGGACAGAGCTGAGATCTGTCCCTTTAATGAACTAGCAGATAAACCCTTTTCTAAACCTTCTTGTAGAAAAGACAATATCCTAGGAATCCTAACCTTACTCCAAGAGTAACCTTTGGATTCACACCAATATAGGTATTTACGCCATATCTTATGGTAAATCTTTCTGGTAACAGGTTTCCTAGCCTGTATTAAGGTATCAATAACTGACTCAGAAAACCCACGTCTTGATAAAATCAAGCGTTCAATTTCCAAGCAGTCAGCTTCAGAGAAGTTAGATTTTGATGTTTGAAGGGACCCTGTATCAGAAGGTCCTGTTTCAGAGGTAGAGACCAAGGTGGACAGGATGACAAGTCCACCAGGTCTGCATACCAAGTCCTGCGTGGCCACGCAGGTGCTATTAGAATCACTGATGCTCTCTCTTGTTTGATTCTGGCAATCAATCGAGGAAGTAACGGGAAGGGTGGAAACACGTAAGCCATCCTGAAGTCCCAAGGTGCTGTCAGAGAATCTATCAGGACTGCTCCTGGATCCCTGGATCTGGACCCGTAACGAGGAAGCTTGGCGTTCTGTCGAGACGCCATGAGATCTATCTCTGGTTTGCCCCAACGTCGAAGTATTTGGGCAAAGACCTCCGGATGAAGTTCCCACTCCCCCGGATGAAAAGTCTGACGACTTAAGAAATCCGCCTCCCAGTTCTCCACTCCCGGGATGTGGATTGCTGACAGGTGGCAAGAGTGAGACTCTGCCCAGCGAATTATCTTTGATACTTCCATCATAGCTAGGGAGCTTCTTGTCCCTCCCTGATGGTTGATGTAAGCTACAGTCGTGATGTTGTCCGACTGAAACCTGATGAACCCCCGAGTTGTCAACTGGGGCCAAGCCAGGAGGGCATTGAGAACTGCTCTCAATTCCAGAATGTTTATTGGCAGGAGACTCTCCTCCTGACTCCATTGTCCCTGAGCCTTCAGAGAATTCCAGACGGCACCCCAACCTAGAAGGCTGGCGTCTGTTGTTACAATTGTCCAGTCTGGTCTGCTGAATGGCATCCCCCTGGACAGATGTGGCCGAGAAAGCCACCATAGAAGAGAATTTCTGGTCTCTTGATCCAGATTCAGAGAAGGGGATAAGTCTGAGTAATCCCCATTCCACTGACTTAGCATGCACAGTTGCAGTGGTCTGAGGTGTAAGCGTGCAAAGGGTACTATGTCCATTGCCGCTACCATTAAGCCGATTACCTCCATGCATTGAGCCACTGACGGGTGTTGAATGGAATGAAGGGTGCGGCAAGCACTTTGAAGTCTTGTTAGCCTGTCCTCTGTCAGGTAAATCTTCATTTCTACAGAATCTATAAGAGTCCCCAGGAAGGGAACTCTTGTGAGTGGAACGAGTGAACTTTTCTTTTCGTTCACCTTCCATCCATGTGACCTTAGAAATGCCAGCACTAACTCTGTATGAGACTTGGCAGTTTGAAAGCTTGAAGCTTGTATCAGAATGTCGTCTAGGTATGGAGCTACCGAGATTCCCCGCGGTCTTAGTACCGCCAGAAGAGCACCCAGAACCTTTGTGAAGATTCTTGGAGCTGTAGCCAATCCGAATGGAAGAGCCACAAACTGGTAATGCCTGTCTAGGAAGGCAAACCTTAGGTACCGATAATGATCTTTGTGAATCGGTATGTGAAGGTAAGCATCTTTTAAATCTACAGTGGTCATGTACTGACCCTCTTGGATCATAGGTAAAATTGTCCGAATAGTCTCCATCTTGAACGATGGAACTCTTAGGAATTTGTTTAGGATCTTTAAGTCCAGGATTGGTCTGAAAGTTCCCTCTTTTTTGGGAACCACAAACAGATTTGAGTAAAACCCCTGTCCCTGTTCCGATCGTGGAACTGGATGGATTACTCCCATTAACAAGAGCTCTTGTACGCAGCGTAGAAACGCCTCTTTCTTTGTCTGGACTGTTGACAATCTTGACAGATGAAATCTCTCTCTTGGAGGAGAGTATTTGAAGTCCAGAAGGTATCCCTGAGATATTATCTCTAGCGCCCAGGGATCCTGAACATCTCTTGCCCAAGCCTGGGCGAAGAGAGAAAGTCTGCCCCCCACTAGATCCGATCCCGGATCGGGGGCCCTCAATTCATGCTGTTTTAGGGGCAGCAGCAGGTTTCCTAGTCTGCTTGCCCTTGTTCCAGGACTGGTTAGGTTTCCAGCCTTGTCTGTAGCGAGCAACAGCTCCTTCCTGTTTTGGTGCAGAGGAAGTTGATGCTGCTCCTGCTTTGAAATTACGAAAGGAACGAAAATTAGACTGTCTAGTCTTGGCTTTGGCTTTGTCCTGAGGCAGGGCATGGCCTTTACCTCCTGTAATGTCAGCGATAATCTCTTTCAACCCGGGCCCGAATAAGGTCTGCCCTTTGAAAGGTATATTAAGCAATTTAGACTTAGAAGTAACATCAGCTGACCAGGATTTTAGCCACATCGCCCTGCGTGCCTGAATGGCGAATCCTGAATTCTTCGCCGTAAGTTTAGTAAGATGTACTACGGCTTCCGAAATGAATGAATTAGCTAGTTTAAGGACTCTAAGCCTGTCCGTAATGTCGTCCAGAGTAGCTGAACCAAAGTTCTCTTCCAGAGACTCAATCCAGAATGCCGCTGCTGCCGTGATCGGCGCAATGCATGCAAGGGGTTGCAATATAAAACCTTGTTGAACAAACATTTTCTTAAGGTAACCCTCTAATTTTTTATCCATTGGATCTGAAAAAGCACAGCTATCCTCCACCGGGATAGTGGTACGCTTAGCTAAGGTAGAAACTGCTCCCTCCACCTTAGGGACCGTTTGCCATAAGTCCCTTGTGGTGGCGTCTATTGGAAACATTTTTCTAAATATCGGAGGGGGTGAGAACGGCACACCGGGTCTATCCCACTCCTTAGTAACAATTTCAGTAAGTCTCTTAGGTATAGGAAAAACCTCAGTACTCGTCGGTACCGCAAAATATTTATCCAACCTACACATTTTCTCTGGTATTGCAACTGTGTTACAATCATTCAGAGCCGCTAACACCTCCCCTAGTAATACACGGAGGTTTTCCAGTTTAAATTTAAAATTTGAAATATCTGAATCCAGTCTGTTTGGATCAGAACCGTCACCCACAGAATGAAGCTCTCCGTCCTCATGTTCTGCCACCTGTGACGCAGTGTCTGACATGGCCCTAATATTATCAGCGCACTCTGTTCTCACCCCAGAGTGATCACGCTTACCTCTTAGCTCTGGTAATTTAGCCAAAACCTCAGTCATAACAGTAGCCATATCCTGTAATGTGATTTGTAATGGCCGCCCAGATGTACTCGGCGCTACAATATCACGCACCTCCCTCTGAGCGGGAGATGTAGGTACTGACACATGAGGCGAGTTAGTCGGCATAACTCTCCCCTCGTTGTTTGGTGAAATTTGTTCAATTTGTACAGATTGACTTTTATTTAAAGTAGCATCAATACAGTTAGTACATAAATTTCTATTGGGCTCCACTTTGGCATTGCAACAAATGACACAGGTATCATCCTCTGAATCAGACATGTTTAACACACTAGCAAATAAACTTGTAACTTGGAAATACAATTCAATTAGAATAATATTAAAACGTACTGTGCCTTTAAGAAGCACAGAAGATCTATGACAGTTGAAAATTAATAAATTGAAACAGTTATAGCCTCAATCCTTGTAAATAACACAACTTTAGCAAAGGTTTAATCCCATTAGCAAAGATAACAAATTCTGAAAGCAGGAAACAAATTACAGAATAAACGTTTTTTATCTCAGTCAAACTATAATTCTCACAGCTCTGCTGAGAGAAATTACCTCCCTCAAAATAAGTTTTGAAGACCCCTGAGCTCTGTAGAGATGAACCGGATCATGCAGGGAATACAATGAGTTGCTGACTGAAATATTTGATGTGTAGTAAAAGTGCCAAAAAACGGCCCCTCCCCCTCACACACAGCAGTGAGGGAGAACAGAAACTGTCAGAAAACAGATTAAGCAACTGCCAAGTGGAAAAATAGTGCCCAAACATTTATTCACTCAGTACCTCAGTAAATGAAAACGATTTTACATTCCAGCAAAAACGTTAAACATAATCTCTAGTTATTAAACAGCTTTATGTATTTCTTACAGTGTAATTCTAGTGAAGTACCATTCCCCAGAATACTGAAGTGTAAAGTATACATACATGACATTATATCGGTATGGCAGGATTTTCTCATCAATTCCATTGTCAGAAAATAAAAACTGCTACATACCTCTATGCAGATTCATCTGCCCGCTGTCCCCTGATCTGAAGTTTACCTCTCCTCAGATGGCCGAGAAACAGCAATATGATCTTAACTACTCCGGCTAAAATCATAACAAAAACTCTGGTAGATTCTTCTTCAAACTCTGCCAGAGAGATAATAACACACTCCGGTGCTATTTTAAAATAACAAACTTTTGATTGAAGATATAAAACTAAGTATAATCACCATAGTCCTCTCACACATCCTATCTAGTCGTTGGGTGCAAGAGAATGACTGGGAGTGACGTAGAGGGGAGGAGCTATATGCAGCTCTGCTGGGTGAATCCTCTTGCATTTCCTGTTGGGGAGGAGTAATATCCCAGAAGTAATGATGACCCGTGGACTGATCACACTTAACAGAAGAAAGAAGGCATCTAAACTATTTTTGGTTCAGGACCATGGACAGCACTTGTTTATTGGTAGGTGAATTTACTCACCAATCAGCAAGAACAACACAGTGTGTTCACCAAAAATGGGACGACATCTAAACTTACATTATTGCATTTCAAATAAAGATACCAAGAGAATGAAAAGAATTTGATAATAGGAGTAAATTAGAAAGTTGCTTAAAATTGCATGCTCTATCTGAATCACAATAGAATACATTTGGGTTCAGTGTCCCTTTAAAATTTGCGTCTGTTATAAGTAAGTTTCTGCAACTTTCAGTCTTGTGTGTGTCATTAAAGGGACATTAAACACTAAATACATGCTAGATAGAATGATGCATTCAAAGAAAAGATTAGTCCATGACTAACATGTAGATGTATTTTTTAAAGTTTCATTAGTTGTTTAAATAGTGACAAAATAAGTGTAAAGTTTTAGTGTCTATAAAACACTGGGAGCTGCCATGTTGTAACTTGTGTTACCTTCTCTGCTGTGGCCAATTAGGGTCAGTTATAAATAGGTCACTAGAGTGTGCAGCCAATGGTTGTGCTGGATTTAACAGTGTTCTGCACTTCCATTTCTAACAGGAACTGAAAAGCTCACAATTTAAGAATGGAATTACAAGCAAAGAGGACAAAATAAATAATGAAAGTATATTGCAGAGTTGTTTTATTATATACAATTTATCATTTTATATTACCATCTCAAAGTGAATAATGTCCCTTTAAAAACACTAACATATTTCAACTACAGAGTTCAAAGACGAGGGGCACACACTATAAGTCTAGAAAGAACAGTTATCAAACAGTAGATAAATGTAAGATCAAAATTGTTAAATCCCCTTGAGCTATCAGATAACTGTGCATTGACACTTTTAAAACTATACAGATAAGGAAAAGTGGGCAAACAAAAGAAAATATCTGCATTAACAGGATTAGACAAATGTAGTTAGAGTGGCCTGAGTAAAGTAATAAAGTCAATACATTTAAAGAAATATTGAAAGAAATAAAAATTGATAAAGTATTGATAATACACAAATAAAGAAAAAAAATACCATAGGAGATTTTTCTTTGTGTGCTCCAGGCTAGTCATTGCACACAGTGCTCTTTTAGTAACAAGAAATATGTTAAATCGAAGTAAACATAAAAAGAAACACATAGGGCCAGATTACAAGTGGAGCAGTATTTAACGCTCCCACTCGAGCACTAACTCCGCTAGAAGTAAGCTTTTTGCGCGTGTCAGGTAGCGCTTGTACTACAAGTTGAAAGTAAACTGTTTACGCTTGCTCGCTAACCCGATGCGCATAAAAAGAATACTGCTTGTGCAATAACGTATTCCCCCATAGAAGTCAAGAGAGCAGAAAAAGTGGGGGGGAAAAACTAACACCCTACTTGGGCGCATATTCTCAAGTGCACTAACCTGACATGAACATATGAATATTTCACATTCCAATGTTCTTCACATAGCAGATTATGTTCTATCATACGAAATACAGGTTACACAGCAGGACTCTGTAGATCTGGGTCTACATCTGATATTTTGAGGCTTGGTTAGGTGTCTGAAAATCAGCACAATGTTATTAAAAAATAAGCAAAACTACATTGTTACAAAAAACATGGGAATGAGATAAATGAATCATCTACAAAACATTTATGCAAAGAAAAATCTACTGTACAATGTCCCTTTAACAGCAAAGAGATCCAATGCACTTTTATATATATATATATATATATATATATATATATATATATATATATATATATATATATATATATATATATGTCTATACATATGTTTTTATGTGTTTATATGTCTGTAAATACATATATACACATATAAATACATAAATATGTACACACATATAAACATATATATATACAGTATCCCACAAAAGTGAGTACAATCCTCACATTTTTGTAAAAATTTTATTATATCTTTTCATGTGACAACACTGAAGACAGGGCCGGCATTTGGGCAAGGCGAGCGAGGTGGCTGCTTTGGGCCCTGCAGTCAGGGGGCCCCGCCGCACCGGTTAAAACAAAAAAATGTATTTTATTTTTTCTGACTTTTCTTTTTTTTAATTTTAAGGGTTTTTTTGGCGACATTTTTTAAAATTTTTGGTGCAAATTGTAGCCTGGGAGTGAGGAGGATACGAGACACGACGAGTGGAGGAGGCGTGAAGGAGGGCATGCACAGGGTGACTGGTGCTGAGAGGGGAGGAGGCGGAGCACCGGAGGCTGTCAGTCAGAGTCAGACCAGTCAGTGCAGGCTGAGGCAGCAGACAGTCACAAAGTCAGTCAGTCAGCAGAGTGGGGGTGTCACAGGCAGCGCAGGAGTCAGTCGACGACAACGAGAGTGGTTAGTCACTGTCAGACAGTGGAAGTGTGTCAGACTGTGGGAGTGGGACCAAGAGGACGGAGGACGCAGAGCAGCAGAGGAGACGATGAGTAGAGTAGTCAGGGGCTGGCCAGGAGGTCAGATTGAGTCAGTGGAGAACTACTATTCCTGCAGTATGGAAGGTAAGCTAGGGTAAACTGTACGTGGGAGAAGCTGAAAACACATCTAGAGCAGCTGTATGCAGGATTTGCTTTCATTCCCTCCCCTCCTTTTCTACTCTGCTTGTTTCTCAGTGAGCTCCAGTGACACAGCAGTGCTAAATAAATATGGTGAGCATCACATTGGAGAGAGTATTGTAATACGTGCAGTAGATAGTGACACAGCAGTGCCAAATAAATGTGGTGAGCATCACACTAGAGAGAGTTGTGTACATTTTGCATTAGATAGTGACACAGCAGTGCTAAATAAATGTGGTGAGCATCACACTAGAGAGAGTTGTGTACATTGTGCATTAGATAGTGACACAGCAGTGCTAAATAAATGGGGTGAGCATCACACTGGAGAGAATATTGTAAAATGTGCAGTAGATAGTGATGTAGCAGTGCTAAATAAATGTGGTGAGCATCACACTGGAGAGTGTATTGTACATTGTGCAGCAGATAGTGACATATCAGTGCTAAATAAATGTGGTGAGCATCACACTAGAGTATTGTAAAATGTACAGTAGATAGTGACATAGCAGTGCTAAATAAATGTGGTGAGCATCACACTGGAGAAAGTATTGTAAAATTTGCAGTAGATAGTTACATAGCAGTGCTAAATAAATGTGGTGAGCAGCCCACTGGAGAGAGTATTGTACCTTGTGCAGCAGATAGTGACATAGTAGTGCTGAATACAAGTGGTGAGCATCAGATTGAAAAGAGTATTGTACCTTGTGCAGCAGATAGTGACATAGCAGTGCTAAATAAATGTGGTGAGCAGCACAATGGAGAGTGTATTGTACATTGTGCAGCAGATAGTGACACAGCAGTGCTAAATAAATGTGGTGAGCATCACACTGGAGAGAGTATTGTAAAATGTACAGTAGATAGTGACAAAGCAGTGCTAAATAAATGTGGTGAGCATCACACTGGAGAAAGTATTGTACCTTGTGCAGCAGATAGTGACATAGTAGTGCTAAATACATGTGGTGAGCATCACACTGGAGAAAGTATTGCAATATGTGCAGCAGATAGTGACACAGCAGTGCTAAATAAATGTGGTGAGCATCACACTGGAGAGAGTATTGTAAAATGTGCAGTAGATAGTGACATAGCAGTGCTTAATAAATGTGGTGAGCATCACACTGGAGAGAGTATTTATTGTACCTTCTGCAGCAGATAGTGACAAAGCAGTGCTAAATACATGTGGTGAACATCACACTGGAGAGAGTATTGTAATATGTGCAATATATAGTGACATAGCAGTGCTAAATACATGTGGTGAGCATCACACTGGAGAGAGTATTGTACCTTCTGCAGCAGATAGTGACATAGCAGTGCTTAATAAATGTGGTAAACATCACACTGGAGAAAGTATTGTACCTTGTGCAGCAGATAGTGACATAGCAGTGCTAAATACACGTGGTAAGCATCACACTGGAGAGAGTATTGTAATATGTGCATTAGATAGTGACATAGCAGTGATAAATACAAGTGGTGAGCATCACACTGGAGGGAGTATTGATCCTTCTGCATCAGATAGTGACATTGCAGTGCTAAATACAAGTAGTGAGCATTAGATTGAAGAGAGTATTGTACCTTGTGCAGCAGATAGTGACATAGCAGTTCTAAATACATGTGGTGAGCAGCACAATGGAGAGTGTATTGTACATTGTGCAGGAGATAGAGACACAGTAGTGCTAAATAAATGTGGTGAGCAGCACACTGGAGAGAATATTGTAAAATGTGCAGTAGATAGTGACATAGCAGTGCTAAATAAATGTGGTAAACATCACACTGGAGAAAGTATTCTACCTTGTGCAGCAGATAGTTACATAGCAGTGCTAAATACATGGGGTGAGCATCACACTGGAGAGAGTATTGTAATATGTGCAGTAGATAGTGGCATAGCAGTGCTAAATAAATGTGGTAAACATCACACTGGAGAGAATATTGTACCTTGTGCAACAGATAGTGACATAGCAGTGCTAAATACATGTGGTGAGCAGCACAATTGAGAGTTTATTGTACATTGTGCAGCAGATAGCAACACAACAGTGCTAAATAAATGTGGTGAGCATCACACTGGAGAAAGTATTGTAAAATGTGCAGTAGATAGTGACATAGCAGTGCTAAATACATGTGGTGAGCATCACACTTGAGAGAGTATTGTACATTGTGCAGCAGATAGTGACATAACAGTGCTAAATACATGTGGTGAGCATCACACTGTTGAGAGTATTGTAATATGTGCAGTAGATAGTGACACAGCAGTGCTAAATACATGTGGTGAGCATCACACTGGAGAGAGTATTGTACATTGTGCAGCAGATAGTGACATACCAGTGCTAAATACATGTGGTGAGCATCACACTGTTGAGAGTATTGTAAAATTTGCAGTAGATAGTTACATAGCAGTGCTAAATAAATGTGGTGAGCATCACACTGGAAAGAGTATTGTACATTGTGCAGCAGATGGTGACTAAGCAGTGCTAAATACAAGTGGTGAGCATCACACTGGAGAGAGTATTGATTCTTCTGAATCAGATAGTGACATAGCAGTGCTAAATACATGTGGTGAGCAGCACGATTGAGAGTTTATTGTACAATGTGCAGCAGACACAGCAGTGCTAAATAAATGTGGTGAGCATCACACTGGATAGAGTATTGTAAAATGAGCAGTAGATAGTGACATAGCAGTGCTAAATAAATGTGGTAAACATCACACTGGAGAAAGTATTCTACCTTGTGCAGCAGATAGTGACATAGCAGTGCTAAATACATGTGGTGAGCATAACACTGGAGAGAGTATTGTAATATGTGCAGTAGATAGTGACATAGCATTGCTAAATAAATGTGGTGAGCATCACACTGGAGAGAGTATTGTACCTTCTGCAGCAGATAGTGACATAGCAGTGCTAAATACATGTGGTGAGCATCACACTGGAGAGAGTATTGTAATATGTGCAGTAGACAGCGACATGGCAGTGCTAAATACATGTGGTGAGCATCACACTGAAGAGATTATTGTACCTTTTGCAGCAGATAGTGACATAGCAGTGCTAAATACATGTGGTGAGCATCACACGGGAGAGAGTATTGTACATTGTGCAGCAGATAGTGACATATCAGTGCTAAATACATGTGGTGAGCATCACACTGGAGAGAGTATTGTAAAATGTACAGTAGATAGTTACATAGCAGTGCTAAATAAATGTGGTGAGCATCACATTGGAGAGAGTATTGTACTTTGTGCAGCAGATAGTGACATAGTAGTGCTAAATACAAGTGATGAGCATCACACTGGAGAGAGTATTGTACATAGTGCAGCAGATGGTGACATAGCAGTGCTAAATACAAGTGGTGAGCATCACACTGGAGAGAGTATTGATCCTTCTGCATCAGATAGTGACATTGCAGTGCTAAATACAAGTGGTGAGCATCAGATTGAAGAGAGTATTGTACCTTTTGCATCATATAGTGACATAGCAGTGCTAAATACATGTGGTGAGCAGCACAATGGAGATTGTATTGTACATTGTGCAGCAGATAGTGACACAGCAGTGCTAAATAAAAGTGGTGAGCATCACACTGGAGAGAGTATTGTAAAAGGTGCAATAGATAGTGACATAGCAGTGCTAAATAAATGTGGTAAACATCACACTGGAGAAAGTATTGTACCTTGTGCAGCAGATATTGACATAGCAGTGCTAAATACATGTGGTGAGCATCACACTGGAGAGACTATTGTAATATGTGCAGTAGATAGTGACATAGCAGTGCTAAATAGATGTGGTAAGCATTACACTGGAGAGAGTATTGTACCTTCTGCAGCAGATAGTGACATAGCAGTGTAAATACATGAGGCGAGCACCACACTGGAGAGAGTATTGTACATTGTGCAGCAGATAGTGACATATCAGTGCTAAATACATGTGGTGAGCATCACACTGGAGAGAGTATTGTAAAATGTGCAGTAGATAGTGACATAGCAGTGCTAAATACATGTGGTGAGCATCACACTGAAGAGAGTATTGTACATTGTGCAGCAAATAGTGACATAGCAGTGCTAAATACAAGTGGTGAGCATCACACTGGAGTGAGTATTGATCCTTCTGCATCAGATAGTGACATTGCAGTGCTAAATAAAAGCAGTGAGCATCAGATTGAAGAGAGTATTGTACCTTGTGCAGCAGATAGTGACATAGCAGTGCTAAATACATGTGGTGAGCAGCACAATGGAGAGTGTATTGTACATTGTTCAGCAGATAGTGACACAGAAGTGCTAAATAAATGTGGTGAGCATCACACTGGCGATAGTATTGTAAAATGTGCAGTAGATAGTGACATAGCAGTGCTAAATAAATGTGGTAAACATCAAACTGGAGAAAGTATTGCACCTTGTGCAGCAGACAGTGACATAGCTGTGCTAAATACAAGTGGTGAGCATCACACTGTAGATAGTATTGTGCATTGTGCAGCAGATAGTGACATATCAGTGATAAATACATGTGGTGAGCATCACACTGGAGAGAGTATTGTAATATGTGCACTAGATAGTGACATAGCAGTGCTAAATAAATGTGGTGAGCATCACACTGGAGAGAGTATTGTACATTCTGCAGCAGATAGTGACATAGCAGTGCTAAATACATGTGGTGAGCATCACACTGGAAGAGAGTATTGTAAAATGGGCAGTAGATAGTGACATAGCAGTGCTAAATAAATGTGGTAAATATCACACTGGAGAAAGTATTGTACCTTGTGCAGCAGATAGTGACATATCAGTGATAAATACATGTGGTGAGCATGACACTGGAGAGAGTATTGAAATATGTGCAGTAGATAGTGACATAGCAGTGCTAAATAAATGTGGTTAGCATCACACTGGAGAGTGTATTGTACATTGTGCAGCAGATAGTGACACAGCAGTGCTAAATAAATGTGGTGAGCATCACACTGGAGAGAGTGTTGTACATTGTGCAGCAGATAGTGATATAGCAGTGCTAAATACAAGTGGTGAGGATCACACTGGAGATAGTATTGTACATTGTGCAGTAGATAGTTACATAACAGTGGTAAATAAATGTGGTGAGCAGCACACTGGAGAGCGTATTGTACTTAATGCAGGAGATAGTGGCATAGTAGTGCTAAATATAAGTGGTGAGCATCAGATTGAAGAGAGTATTGTACCTTGTGCAGCAGATAGTGACATAGCAGTGCTAAATACATGTGGCGAGCAGCACAATGGAGAGTGTATTGTACATTGTGCAGCAGATAGTGGCACAGCAGTGCTAAATACAAGTGGTGAGTATCACACTGGAGATAGTATTGTACATTGTGCAGCAGATAGTGACATAGCAGTGCTAAATACATGTGGTGAGCATCACACTGGAGAGAGTATTGTAAAATGTGCAGTAGATAGTTACATAGCAGTGCTAAATAAATGTGGTGAGCATCACACTGGAGAGAGTATTGTAAAATGTGCAGTAGATAGTGACAAAGCAGTGCTAAATAAATGTAGTAAACATCACACTGGAGAAAGTATTGTACCTTGTCCAGCAGATAGTGACATAGCAGTGCTAAATACATGTGGTGGGCATCACACTGGAGAGAGTATTGTAATATGTGCACTAGATAGTGACATAGCAGTGCTAAATAAATGTGGTGAGCATCACACTGGAGAGAGTATTGTACATTCTGCAGCAGATAGTGACATAACAGTGCTAAATACATGTGGTGAGCATCACACTGGAGAGAGTATTGTAATATGTGCAGTAGATAGTGACATAGCAGTGCTAAATACATGTGGTGAGCATCACACTGGAGAGAGTATTGTACCTTCTGCAGCAGATAGTGACATAGCAGTGCTAAATACATGTGGTGAGCATCACACTGGAGAGAGTATTGTACATTGTGCAGCAGATAGTGACATAGCAGTGCTAAATACATGTGGTGAGCATAACACTGGAAATAGTATTGTACATTGTGCAGCAGATAGTGACATAGCAGTGCTAAATACATGTGGTGAGCATCACACTGAAGAGAGTATTGTACATTGTGCAGGAAATAGTGACATAGCAGTGCTAAATACAAGTTGTGAGCATCACACTGGAGAGAATATTGATCCTTCTGCATCAGATAGTGACAAAGCAGTGCTAAATACAACTGGTGAGCATCAGATTGAAGAGAGTATTGTACCTTGTGCAGCAGATAGTGACATAGCAGTGCTAAATACATGTGGTGAGCAGCACAATGGAGAGAGTATTGTAAAATGTGCAGTAGATAGTAACAAAGCAGTGCTAAATAAATGTAGTAAGCATCACACTGGAAAAAGTATTGTACCTTGTGCAGCAGATAGTGACATAGCAGTCCTAAATATATGTGGTGAGCATCACACTGGAGAGAGTATTGCAATATGTGCAGTAGATAGTGACATAGCAGTGCTAAATAAATGTGGTGAGCATCACACTGGAGAGAGTATTGTACCTTCTACAGCAGATAGTGACACAGCAGTGCTAAATACATGTGGTGAGCATCACACTGGAGAGAGTATTGTACCTTCTGCAGCAGATAGTGACATAGCAGTGCTAAATAAATGTGGTGAGCATCACACTGGAGAGAGTATTGTACATTGTGCAGCATATAGTGACATAGCAGTGTTATATACAAGTGGTGAGCATCACACTGGAGAGTTTAGGTAAAAGATAGTCCCCAACACTCAATTATAACTTTAAGGCGATTTATTCACATAAAAATCAGCAACGTTTCGGGGTCACAGCCCCTTACTCATGCTACATACCAATACCATAACACAGTGGCTTTTAAACATTTTCAATTTGGCGCCATGGCACCAGGGATGGAGACTTAGCTCCCTCTTGTGGCAACAAAGGATATTTCATCCTTAACAATACATAATACCTTTATACATATTATTTAATTAAACATATCAAACATTTTGTAATAAACTTGTATCAATTCTTAAAAAGTATCCAATAAAGTATACAAAAAAATACTAAAAAAACAATATTGATGCTGCTTTGGAAAACATGATGATAGAAAGAAATACTCAATCTTAGTAGCAATTTGTTAGAAAAAACAGGACAGGTCATAATCCTAATTAAGGCCCCTTGGTTTTAATGTTTCTAATTTATGGATCCACCACATTTCCCTTTGTTTTAAAAGGCACTCCCTGTCAATACCACTCATGTTAGGTTCAATATGATCTATGATTAGCCACCTAAGTTGGCAAATATTATGTCCTTTCTCAAGAAAATGGCCAGAGAGGGGTGCCTCTAAGTGTTTACACCTGATGTTAGATCGGTGTTGACTCATGTGGTCCCTGGCCTTACAGGTCGTTTCCTCAATATAGACCATAGAACAGGGACACTTAATGAGGTAGACCACCTGCGTGATCTCACAAGTAAAAAAACCTTTTATGTTATATTTCTTCCCACTGTGTGGGTGATGAAAATTGGCTCCCTTAATGATGGAATTGCAACTCATGCAACTTAGACAGGGAAAAGTACCTACCCTTTTGGTACCTAAGACAGACTGTTTTAATTCCTTATTGGAACCTACATCTGTCCTTATGAGGTGGTCTCTAAGACTTTTCACCCTCTTGTGGACCATAAGTGGTGGATCCCTAAACTGCACTATGTCCTTATTACATCCCTCAAGGATATGCCAAGTTTGGCATATAAGTTTAGCTATTTTTCCACTTAGCGGATTATACTGACTTACAAATACCACACTGTTTTCATTGATCTTAGATGTCTTAGTGACAGTCTTATCTAAATTTTCAATAGTGCTGTCTAATAATTTACGTGGATAACCCCTATCTGTAAATTTTCTTGCCATTTCTTTCAATCTGGTTGTTTGTCTATCCTTAATACTTACAATCCTAATGACCCTGAGGAGCTGGCTCCTAGGCAATGACTCCACCAATGTCCTAGGGTGAAAACTGTTATACTGGAGGAGGTTATTTTTATCGGTTTCCTTAATGTAGAGGTCAAACTCCAAGAGTTGGCCTGATTTGATGACCCGTGTGTCTAAAAAAGGTATAGATTCTTCACTGTAATTCACAGTAAATTCCAGGCCCCTTACCTCCGAATTTAACTCACCTACAAAACATACCAGGGATTCCACGTCGCCCCATCATACGCCAAACACATCGTCTATGTACTGTAACCAAACGGCTCCATATTGTCTGAATAATTTATTCTGATAGACAATGTTTTCCTCCACCTCATTCATAAAGAGGTTGGCGTATGATGGGGTTACGTTGGAACCCATTGCAGTACCCTTAGTCTGCACATACCATTGATCCTGGAATAGAAATTAATTCCAGTACAAGATTATGCCCAATAGTTCCTCAATGAAGCCAACCTGTTCCTGACTGTACCTCCTGTTCACCAACAGATTCTTCTTAATAACCGCTATACCGGTTTCATGCTTAATAGAAGTATAAAGACTTTTAACGTCCATGGTGAACAGGAGGTACTTGTCACTAGGGAACTCTAGTGCTTTAGCTTTCTCTAAAAAGTGATTGGTGTCCTTAAGATAACTCACCATTTTAACTACCTCTGGCTGGAGAATCCTATCAATAAATTTAGAAATATTGGTATAGATGGAATCCACACTTGAATCTATTGGCCTACCTGGCGGGTTTTGACTATTACCTTTATGCCACACTTTAGTGTGGTCTTTGTTTTTATACTCATCCCTCAAAGAGCCACTCCATTCTGAATTAAATTAATGAATGTGTTAACCCCATAGTTGTTTATATTAGGGTTAAATGTGCCCTTTTTACGTAAACCTAGATTTTGCAAAGACCATTCATGATTATTTACACTCATATTATCAGAGCAGTTGTCATGCTTAAACCACACTTTTAATTGTATATTGCGGTATAATCTCTGAAGATCTTTATCAATTTCAAAGAAATACGTATTGCGATATGGGCAAAATGACAGTCCCTTATTTAGCAAGTCAAGTTCTTTGTCTGTTAGAGAGTATTCTGAGGTGTTAATAACAGTGTCCTGTCGCTCTCTATTTACCTCTATATTGACAATACCTTGTGCTAGTGCCTTCTCATCACCTTTTTGCGCTCTGATCTGCGCACCTCGTCGGCTGCTCCCATGGTGTTTGCGGCCTGCTCTACGGCTCCGGCGTTCTCCTCGCCGCTGGATGACTCCAAAGGGGAGGATCCCTGTGATGACGTCTCAGGAGCGCTGGATTCCCCTGTTGCTCCTCCGTAGCGTTGCTTACGCTGATTGTGCCTGTGTCTCCCCCTGGGTCACTGTGCTTGACGGTTGGCATGGTTGCCACGCCAACGGTAAACGTTACCTAGGTGATAGTCCTCCTCGTCCCTCTGGAACTTGGATCTCTTTGTTTCTTTAATGACCTTCTGTTCATCCTGTATTTTCGAATCGATCCGCTTCTCCATTTTCTCGAAATTCTCCGTTGACATAGAGGTAAGCAACTCCTCTCTATGTTTTTTGATAGTATCCTCCTGGATTCCCATTTCTCTTTGTAAAGACTCGACCATCCAGACCATAAGGTTATACGAGCATTTATTTAGGATGGCTTCAAATTTATCACAATAGGTTTTGTTGTTATTCAGCAAAGTGGGACAAGTGCTAATGCGAAGGCCCCTCAGAATCCTTTTGACTCTGTAATACTCCGCTAATGTAGTAGCGTAAAGTTCCCATTTCATTTGCTTCAATCTCAAAGTCTCATATTCCTTACTCACACTCTCCCCTGGTGTTGGTCTTAGGAAATCTCTTGAACCCTTCATAAGGGCTGTAATTCTCGTCGCATCAATATCAGGATAGGCAAACATAATGCTGCCATCTGTTCCCTGTGATTCATTATTGCCAGTCTGCATTTTTTGTTATTCTCCTCTATGTGCAGGTTAACTCAGCAGTGGTATATCAAAAAATAAAATGTAGAGAACAGCACAGAGGATATGGAGTGCACGTAAGACTTGAGGATACTGCTTAATCCTCCAGCAAACAATGTAGGTAAAAGATAGTCCCCAGCACTCAATTATAACTTTAAGGTCACAGCCCCTTACTCATGCTACATACCAATCCCATAACACAGTGGCTTTTAAACATTTTCAATTTGGAGCCATAGCACCAGGGATGGAGACTTAGCTCCCTCTTGTGGCAACAAAAGGATATTTCATCCTTAACAATACATAATACCTTTATACATAGGGCGCAATCAACTATACGGCGCAGGTTTCGGCGCAAGTGTGGGAACCTGCGCCGTCCGTAATTTCACCTCGCACATCGGGTATTACATAAACCCCGCCGGCAGTTCATAAAGTGCCGTAAGTTGTATAAACTAGCAATGTCCATAAATGAGCGTAAATACAAATTTCTGGAGTCGCTAGTGACTTACGGCACTTTAGAAACTGCAGGCGCCTAAGAAAAGTAAATAAAATAACAAATCTCCCGTAAAAGTCTAACACGCCTCATAAAAAATAAGCCCGACATGTAAAACCCCTATATCCGCAATCCCCCCTCTCATTACTGATATTAAATGTATTAACCCCTAGACCAACAACCCCCCACAATGCAATATGCCTATTTAAACTATTAACCCCTAAATCCGCCAACCCCAACATCGCAAACTACCTCTTAAAACTATTAACCCTTCCGCCATTAACCCACAACGCAATTAACCTATTCAAGTATTAACCCCTAAACCGCCATAGCCCACATAGCCTATTAAATGTATTAACCTCTAATCTGCCGCCGCCGTCGCCACTATAATAATAAGTTATTAACCCCTAAACCTAAGTCTAATCCTAACCCTAACACCCCTCTAACATAAATATTATTTAAATAAATCTAAATAAAATTACTATTATTAACTCAATTATTCCTATTTAAAACTAAATACTTACCTATAAAATAAACCCTAAGATAGCTACAATATAATTAATAATTACATTGCAGCTATTTTCGGATTTATTTTTATTTTACAGGCAACTTTGTATTTATTTTAACTAGGTACAATAGTTATTAAATAGTTATTAACTATTTAATAGCTACCTAGTTAAAAAGTAAATTTATGCTTACCTGATTTATGATATGACGAGTCCACGGATTTCATCCTTACTTGTGGGATATTAACCTCCTGCTAACAGGAAGTGGCAAAGAGAACCACAGCAGAGCTGTATATATAGCTCCTCCCTTCCCTCCACCCCCAGTCATTTGCCCGAAGGTTTAGGAAGAGAAAGGAAAAGCTAAAAAAGGTGACTGAAGTTTACAAAAAATAAATATAAAATAAATCTGTCTTAAAAGATCAGGCTGGGCAGTGGACTCGTAATATCGTAAAAGAAATTAATTTATCAGGTAAGCATAAATTTACTTTTCTTTTACAAAGATATGACGAGTCCACGGATTTCATCCTTACTTGTAGGATACCAATACCAAAGCTATAGGACACGGATGAAACGGGAGGGACAAGACAGAGACCTAAACGGAAGGCACCACTGCTTGAAGAACTTTTCTCCCAAAAACAGCCTCAGAAGAAGCAAAAGTATCAAATTTGTAAAATTTGTAAAAAGTATGAAGAGACGACCAAGTTGCAGCCTTGCAAATCTGCTCAACAGAAGCATCGTTTTTAAAAGCCCATGTGGAAGCCACAACCCTAGTAGAATGAGCCGTAATTCTTTCAGGAGGCTGCTGTCCAGCAGTCTCATATGCCAGGCGGATGATACTCCTCAGCCAAAAAGAAAGAGAGGTAGCTGTAGCTTTCTGATCCCTACGCTTTCCAGAATAAACAATAAATAATGAAGATGATTGACGGAAATCCTTAGTTGCCTGTAAGTAAAACTTCAAGGCACGGACCACGTCCAGATTATGTAACAGACGCTCCTTCTTAGAAGAAGGATTAGGACACAAGGAAGGAACAACAATTTCCTGATTAATATTCTTATTTGAAACAACCTTAGGAAGGAATCCAGGTTTGGTACGCAAAACCACCTTATCAGAATGAAATATAAGATAAGGCGAATCACATTGTAACGCTGAAAGCTCAGAAATAGCAACCAAAAACAAAACTTTCCAAGATAATAATTTAATATCTATGGAATGCATGGGTTCAAACGGAACCCCTTGAAGAACTCTAAGAACTAAATTGAAACTCCAGGGAGGAGTAATCGGTCTAAATACAGGCTTAATTCTGGTTAAAGCCTGACAAAAAGACTGAACATCTGGAACATCTGCCAAACGTTTGTGAAGAAAAATTGACAAAGCAGAAATCTGTCCCTTTAAGGAACTTGCTGATAACCCTTTCTCCAATCCTTCTTGGAGAAAAGACAGAATCCTGGGAATCCTAACTTTACTCCATGAGTAACTCTTGGATTCACATCAATAAAGATATTTATGCCATATCTTATGATAGATTTTTCTAGTGACAGGCTTACGTGCCTGTATCAAAGTATCGATGACCGAATCAGAGAATCCCTGCTTAAATAAAATTAAGCATTCAATCTCCAAGCAGTCAGCTGCAGAGAATTTAGATTTGGATGTTGGAAAGGACCTTGAATGAGAAGGTCCTGTCTCAAAGGAAGTTTCCACGGTGGCAGAGAGGACATGTCCACTAGATCCGCATACCAAGTCCTGCATGGCCATGCAGGCGCTATCAGGATTACTGAAGCTCTCTCTTGTTTGATCCGAGCAATCACGCGTAGAAGGAGAGGAAACGGTGGAAACACATAAGCTAGGCTGAACGACCAAGGCACTGCCAAGGCATCTATCAGTTCGGCCTGAGGATCCCTCGACCTGGATCCGTAACGTGGAAGCTTGGCATTCTGATGAGATGCCATCAGATCCAATTCCGGTCTGCCCCATTGGTGAATCAATGAAGCAAACACCTCCGGGTGGAGTCCCCACTCCCCTGGATGAAAAATCTGACGACTCAGAAAATCTGCTTCCCAGTTTTCTACTCCTGGGATGTAGATTGCCGACAGATAACAAGAGTGGGCCTCCACCCATCGGATTATCTTGGATACTTCTATCATCGCTAAGGAACTCCTTGTTCCCCCCTGATGATTGATATAAGCCACAGTCGTGATATTGTCCAACTGGAATCTGATGCATTTGGCAGAAGCCAACTGAGGCCAGGCCTGAAGCGCATTGAATATTGCTCTCAGTTCCAGAATATTGATTGGAAGTAGAGACTCCACCTGAGTCCAAACACCCTGAGCTTTCAGGGAATTCCAGCCCAGAAGACTGGCGTCCGTTGTCACTATCACCCACGAGGGTCTGCGGAAACACGTCCCCTGGGACAGATGATCCAGCGACAACCACCAAAGAAGAGAGTCTCTTGTCTCTTGGTCCAGATTTATCTGAGGAGATAAATTTGCATAGTCCCCATTCCACTGTCCGAGCATGCACAGCTGCAGTGGTCTGAGATGAAAGCGAGCAAACGGGACGATGTCCATTGCCGCTACCATTAATTTAATTACCTCCATACACTGAGCCACTGATGGCCGAGGAATGGACTGAAGTGCTCGGCAAGTATTTAGAATTTTTGATTTTCTGACCTCCATCAAAAATATTTTCATGTCTACCGAGTCTATCAGAGTTCCCAAGAAAGGAACCCTTGTCCGTGGAACTAGTAAACTCTTTTCTATGTTCACCTTCCAACCGTGAGTTCTCAGGAAGGACAACACTGTGTCCGTGTGAGATTTTGTCAGATGATAAGTTGACGCCTGAATCAAAATATCGTCCAGATAAGGCGCTACTGCTATTCCCCGCGGTCTGAGAACCGCCAGAAGGGACCCTAGATCCTTTGTGAAGATCCTGGGTGCTGTAGCTAACCCGAAGGGAAGAGCCACAAACTGAAAATGTTTGTCCAGGAAGGCAAACCTTAGGAACTGATGATGATCCTTGTGAATAGGGATATGAAGATATGCATCCTTCAAGTCCACGGTAGTCATATATTGACCCTCCTGAATCATTGGTAAGATTGTTCGTATAGTCTCCATCTTGAACGATGGGACTCTGAGAAACTTGTTTAGACACTTGAGATCTAAAATGGGTCTGAAAGTTCCCTCTTTTTTGGGAACCACAAAAAGATTTGAGTAAAACCCCTGTCCCTGTTCCAGTTTTGAAACGGGACAAATTACTCCCATGGTAGAGAGGTCTTTTACACAGCGTAAGAACGCCTCTCTTTTTATCTGGTCTACAGACAATCGTGAAAGATGAAATCTCCCTCTTGGGAGAAAATCCTTGAATTCTAGTTGATACCCGTGGGTCACGATTTCCAATGCCCAGGGGTCCTGAACATCTCTTGCCCAAGCCTGGGCAAAGAAAGAAAGTCTGCCCTCTACAAGATCCGGTCCCGGATCGGGGGCCGCCCCTTCATGCTGTCTTTGTAGCAGCAGTGGGCTTCTTGGATTGTTTACCTTTATTCCAAGCATGGTTAAGTCTCCAGGTGGACTTGGATTGAACAAAATTCCCTTCCTGCTTTGTGGAGGAAGAGGAAGCAGAGGGTACTCCTTTAAAATTTAGAAAGGAACGAAAATTATTTTTACCCTTCATCTTAAAGGGACACTGAACCCAATTTTTTTCTTTTGTGATTCATATAGAGCAAGCAATTTTTAGCAACTTTCTAATTTAAACATATTATTATTTTTCTTCGTTCTCTTGCTTTCTTTATTTGAAAAAGAAGACATCTAAGCTAAGGAGCCAGCCAATTTGTGGTTCAGAACCATGGACAGCACTTGTTTATTGGTGCTGTCCAATCAGCAAGGACAACACAGGTTGTTCACCAAAAATGGGCCGGCATCTAAACTTAAATTCTTGCTTTTCAAATATAGATACCAAGAGAATAAAGAAAATTTGACAATAGGAGTAAATTAGAAAGATGTTTAAAATTGCATGCTCTATCTGAATCATGAAAGAAAAAATTTGGGTACAGTGTCCCTTTAACAGACTTATCCTGAGGTAGGGCATGGCCTTTACCTCCAGTAATGTCAGAAATTATTTCCTTCAATTCAGGCCCGAATAGGGTCTTACCCTTGAAAGGAATAGCTAAAAGCTTAGATTTTGATGACACATCAGCAGACCACGATTTGAGCCATAGCGCTCTACGCGCTAAAATGGCAAATCCTGCATTTTTCGCCGCTAACTTAGCAATTTGAAAAGCGGCATCTGTAATAAAAGAATTAGCTATCTTGAGAACCTTAATTCTGTCTAAAGTGTCTTCTAAAGGAGTTTCAACCTTTAGAGATTCTTCTAGAGCATTGAACCAAAAAGCTGCTGCAGTAGTGACTGGAACAATCCAAGCTGTTGGTTGTAAAAGGAAACCCTGATGAATAAATAATTTCTTTAGAAAACCCTCTAACTTCTTATCCATAGGGTCTTTGAAAGCACAACTGTCTTCAATGGGTATAGTTGTACGCTTAGCTAGGGTAGAAATAGCTCCCTCCACCTTAGGGACCGACTTCCAAGAGTCCGGAATGGTGTCTGATATGGGATACATTTTCTTGAAATTAGGGGGAGGAGAGAACGGTATACCCGGTCTGTCCCACTCCTTTTTTATAATTTCCGAAATTCTTTTAGGAACCGGAAAAACATCAGTGTAAGTAGGTACCTCCAAATATTTTTCCATTTTACACAATTTCTTTGTGGGATTACAATAGGGTCACAATCATCCAGAGTCCATAAGTAACAGGCGGAGGTGTTCAAGCTTAAATTTAAAAGACATGACGTCCGAATCTGTCTGAGGTAACATACTTCCTGGGTCTGAAAGTTCTCCCTTAGACAATAATTCCCTGACCCCCAACTCAGAGCCCTGTGAGGGTATATCGGAAATATCCAACACAGCATCAGAGGATTCAGTATGTACATTAATACTTGACCTACTGCGTTTACCCTGTAACACTGGTAATTTAGATACTACCTCTGTAAGGGTAGTTGACATAGCTGCAGCCATATCCTGCAGAGTAAAAGAATTAGACTCACTTGATGTACTTGGCGTCGCTTGTGTGAGCGTTAAAGGTTGTGACACTTGGGGAGAATTAGATGGCATATCCTGATTCTCTTCAGACTGAGAATGATCCTTAGGCACACTTTCATTACCTAAAATATGCTTTTTACATTGTAAGGCCCTTTCAGTACAAGAGGTACACAAAGTAAGAGGGGGTACCACAATGGCTTCTAAACACATAGAGCAATTAGTTTCCTCAATGTCAGACATGTTAAACAGATTAGCAATAACCACAATAGTCGTAAATCCCCTTATTTATTGCCTTTAAGAAATAAAAAGCGCACAATTTTTCTCAGATTGACAAAAAACGTAAATAAATGTTACACAATTAAATATTTGTATTCAATTGGCCCAAAAATTATTGCACCCTGTAAGGGAAATGGAAATTTACCCTCTAAGAGACATTTTTAAGCAAAAAAATGTTTGACTGAAAAAATGACCCCTGCACCTCTGTGGCGCCTACCTGCCCTCAGGGTACTGCAAAAAGACTCTACAACGATCCGGTGAACAGAACAGAAGTTTAGCAAATGTCTGCTGCCTTCTCAGTCAGAATCAACTGCACGTCTGAGCGCGCGAAATAAACCCCGCCCATCATGGACATCGTGCTAATAGTCTGAACAACCGCATAGGAAGTGGTCTGAAAACAAGCCATGTGGTCCCCTTGAAAATAAATAAACTTGCAGCGCTTGTTAATAAACTATAATTCTCAAGCTGCCTCTCCCAGTGTCAAGCCCCATATAGTATAACGTTTATATGTTAGGCAATATGAATAAACATAGGTCTCTCAGTAACACCCTCATTGCACAGGTCTACTGCTTACCCCTTCCCTTGCAGGGAAACAAATGTCAGCCAGCTCTGATATACCATCGTCCTGTCGGATTTAGGGGTTAATAATTTAGTTATTACTTGCGGTGTGGGTTTGATGGCGGATATAGGGGTTAATAGACTTTATTAGTTATTGTGGTGGGGGATTGCGGTTGACAGGTAGATAGACATTGCGCATGCGTTAGGTGTTAGTTTATTTTTGCAGGTATTTTCGGGAGTTACGGTGCTCCCATACTCAGCGCAAGGCCTGCTACGGCTGCCTTTTATGGCGAGGTAAAAATGGAGTAAGATTTCTCCATTTTCACCACGTAAGGCCTTGCGCTGGATATTGGATACCGATTTACGACGCGGTCCCATGTTAGCCTATGGGAGTAATAATTGCGAGCGACGGGTGAAATATACGTGCATAACGTGTATGCTACGCCGTATATGTAATACCAAAATCGCGTAAAAACTGGCGGTGGAGGATTTTGCGGGCGACGCTGCATATGTAATGGAGGCCCTATTATTTAATTAAACATATCAAACATTTTGTAATAAACTTGTATCAATTCTTAAAAAGTATCCAAAAAAGTATACAAAAAATTACTAAAAAAACAATATTGATGCTGCTTTGAAAAACATGCAATTTTTTAGAAAAAAACAGGACAGGTCATAATCCTTATTAAGGTCCCTTGGTTTTAATGTTTCTAATTTGTGGATCCACCACATTTCCCTTTGTTTTAAAAGGCACTCCCTGTCAATACCACTCCTGTTAGGTTCAATATGATCTATGATCTGCCACCTAAGTTGGCTAATATTATGTCCTTTCTCAAGAAAATGTCCAGAGAGGGGTGCCTCTAAGTTTTTACACCTGATGTTAGATCGGTGTTGACTCATGCGGTCCCTGGCCTTACGGGTCGTTTCCCCGATATAGACCATAGAACAGGGACACTTAATGAAGTAAAAAAACCTTTTATGTTATATTTCTTCCCACTGTATGGGTGATGAAAATTGGCTCCCTTAATGATGGAATTGCAACTCATGCAACTTAGACAGGGAAAAGTACCTACCCTTTTGGTACCTAAGACAGACTGTTTTAATTCCTTATTGGAACCTACATCTGTCCTTATGAGGTGGTCTCTAAGACTTTTCACCCTCTTGTGGGCCATAAGTGGTGGATCCCTAAACTGCACTATGTCCCTATTACATCCCTCAAGGATATGCCAATTTTTTTTATACTGACTTACAAATACCATCCTGTGACGAACCAAGGTTATCCAACCCTGTGCCAGTCACTTATTTGGTACAAAAAAGGTTATCAGCCCCCTTTTTCTGTCACCAATAGGTCACAATCTAGCCACACCAGGCACACACTAAACCAATAATCCTATAGCTCCAATACTGCCACCACTTAAAATTTATTAAAGGGAAAATCCTAAGAAAAAACCCAGACTTTACAAATTAACCCTCTAAATATAATTTAGCAGAAAATAACCTAAATTATACAGTTCTAATATTCCAGTCTCTTTCAGTAACGTGGTTCAATTATTAGACAAAGGCCAAACTTAATAAAAACAGAATTTATGCTTACCTGATAAATTTCTTTCTCCTACGGTGTGTCCGGTCCACGGCTTCATCCTTACTTGTGGGAATATTCTCTTCCCCAACAGGAAATGGCAAAGAGAGCACAGCAAAAGCTGCCCATATAGCCCCCCCTCTGGCTCTGCCCCCCAGTCATTCGACCGACGGTTAGGAGAAAAAGGAGAAACCATAGGGTGCCGTGGTGACTGTAGTGTATAGAAAGAAAAATTTTGAAACCTGACTAAAAAGCCAGGGCGGGCCGTGGACCGGACACACCGTAGGAGAAAGAAATTTATCAGGTAAGCATAAATTCTGTTTTCTCCTACATTGGAGTGTCCGGTCCACGGCTTCATCCTTACTTGTGGGAACCAATACCAAAGCTTTAGGACACGGATGAAGGGAGGGAACAAGTCAGGTTACCTAAACGGAAGGCACCACGGCCTGCAAAACCTTTCTCCCAAAAATAGCCTCCGAAGAAGCATAAGTATCGAATTTGTAAAATTTGGCAAAAGTGTGCAGAGAAGACCAAGTCGCTGCCTTACATATCTGATCAACAGAAGCCTCGTTCTTGAAGGCCCATGTGGAAGCCACAGCTCTAGTAGAGTGAGCTGTAATTCGTTCAGGAGGCTGCCGTCCGGCAGTCTCATAAGCCAATCGGATGATGCTTTTCAGCCAAAAAGAAAGAGAGGTAGCAGTAGCTTTCTGTCCTCTCCTCTTTCCAGAATAAACGACAAACAAAGATGAAGTCTGTCTGAAATCCTTTGTTGCATCTAAGTAGAATTTTAAAGCACGGACCACATCTAAATTGTGTAACAAACGTTCCTTCTTTGAAACTGGATTCGGACACAGAGAAGGAACAACAATTTTCTGGTTAATATTCCTGTTGGAAACCACTTTTGGAAGAAAACCAGGTTTGGTACGCAAAACAACCTTATCTGCATGGAATACCAGATAGGGTGGATCACACTGCAAAGCAGACAATTCAGAAACTCTTCTCGCAGAAGAAATAGCAACCAAAAACAGAACTTTCCAAGATAGTAACAATATCTATGGAATGTAAAGGTTCAAACGGAACCCCTTGAAGAACTGAAAGAACTAAATTTAGACTCCATGGAGGAGTCATGGGTCTGTAAACAGGCTTGATTCTGACTAAGGCCTGTACAAAAGCTTGTACATCTGGCACTGCTGCCAGGCGTTTGTGTAACAAAACAAAGCAGATATCTGTCCTTTTAGAGAACTCGCTGACAACCCTTTATCCAAACCCTCTTGGAGAAAGGAAAGAATCTTAGGAATTTTAATTTTACTCCAGGAAAATCCCTTGGATTCACACCAACAGATATATTTTTTCCATATTTTATGGTAAATTTTCCTAGTCACAGGTTATCTGGCTTGGACCAGAGTATCTATAACTGAATCTGAAAACCCCCGCTTAGATAAAATCAAGCGTTCAATTTCCAAGCAGTCAGCTGCAGAGAGACTAGATTTGGATGTTCGAATGGACCTTGTACTAGAAGATCCTGTCTCAAAGGTAGCTTCCATGGTGGAGCCGATGACATATTCACCAGGTCTGCATACCAAGTCCTGCGTGGCCACGCAGGAGCTATCAGAATCACTGAGGCCTTCTCCTGTTTTATCCTGGCTACGAGCCTGGGAAGGAGAGGAAATGGTGGAAACACATAAGCTAGGTTGAACGACCAAGGCGCCACTAATGCATCCACCAGTGTCGCCTTGGGATCCCTGGATCTGGACCCGTAGCGAGGAATCTAGAAGTTCTGGCGAGACGCCATCAGATCCATGTCTGGAATGCCCCATAATTGAGTTAACTGGGCAAAGACCTCCGGGTGGAGTTCCCACTCCCCCGGATGGAAAGTCTGACGACTCAAATAATCCGCCTCCCAGTTGTCTACTCCTGGGATGTGAATTGCAGATAGATGGCAGGAGTGATCCTCCGCCCATTTGATGATCTTGGATACCTCTCTCATCGCCAAGGAACTCTTTGTTTCTCCCTGATGATTGATGTAAGCTACAGTCGTCATGTTGTCCGACTGAAATCTTATGAATCCGGCCTTCGCTAGTTGAGGCCAAGCCCGGAGCGCATTGAATATCGCTCTCAGTTCCAGGATGTTTATCGGGAGAATAGACTCTTCCCGAGACCATAGACCCTGAGCTTTCAGGGAGTCCCAGACCGCGCCCCAGCCTAATAGACTGGCGTCGGTCGTGACAATGACCCACTCTGGTCTGCGGAAACTCATTCCATGATACAGGTGATCCTGAGTCAACCACCAACGGAGTGAGTCTCTGGTTAACTGGTCTACTTGAATCTGGGGAGACAAGTCTGCATAATCCCCATTCCACTGTCTGAGCATGCACAGTTGCAATGGTCTTAGATGAATTCGAGCAAAAGGAACCACGTCCATTGCTGCCACCATTAGACCTATTACTTCCATGCACTGAGCTATGGAAGGCTGAGGAATAGATTGAAGAACTTGACAAGCCTTTAGAAGCTTTAATTTTCTGACCTCTGTCAGAAAAATCTTCATTTCTACAGAATCTATTATCGTTCCCAGAAAGGGAACCCTTGTAGACGGGGACAGGGAACTCTTTTCCACGTTCACCTTCCATCCGTGAGACCTGAGAAAAGCTAATACAATGTCTGTATGAGCCCTTGATCTGGAAAGGGACGACGCTTGGATTAGGATGTCGTCTAGGTAAGGTGCCACTGCAATGCCCCTCGGTCTTAGAACCGCTAGAAGGGACCCTAGCACCTTCGTGAAAATTCTGGGAGCAGTGGCTAAACCGAACAGAAGAGCCACAAACTGGTAATTTTGTCCAGAAAGGCGAACCTTAGGAACTGATGATGATCTTTGTGGATAGGAATATGTAGGTACGCATCCTTTAAATCCACGGTAGTCATGAATTGACCCTCCTGGATTGTTGGTAAAATCGTTCGAATGGTTTCCATTTTGAACGAAGGAACTCTGAGGAATTTGTTTAGAATTTTTAAATCCAGAATTGGTCTGAAAGTTCCCTCTTTTTTGGGAACTACAAACAGGTTTGAGTAAAACCCCTGACCTTGTTCCACTGTTGGAACAGGGTGTATCACTCCCATCTTTAATAGAACTCCTACGCAATGTAAGAATGCCTGTCTCTTTATCTGGTCTGAAGATAAGCGAGACATGGAGGAAGTTCCTTGAATTCTAGAAGATAACCCTGAGAGACTATTTCTAGTGCCCAGGGATCCTGAACATCTCTTGCCCAAGCCTGAGCAAAGAGAGAAAGTCTGCCCCCTACTAGATCCGGTCCCGGATCGGGGGCTACCCCTTCATGCTGTCTTGGTAGCAGCAGCAGGCTTCTTGGCCTGCTTACCCTTGTTCCAGCCTTGCATTGGTTTCCATGCTGGCTTAGCCTGGGAAGCGTTACCCTCTTATCTAGAGGCTGCAGAGTTAGGAGTTAGGAGACGGTCCGTTCCTGAAGTTGCGAAAGGAACGGAAATTAGATTTGTTCTTAGCCTTGAAAGGCCTATCCTGTGGGAGGGCATGGCCCTTTCCCCTAGTGATGTCTGAAATAATCTCCTTCAATTCTGGCCCAAAAAGGGTCTTACCTTTGAAAGGAATATTAAGCAATTTTGTCTTGGATGACACATCCGCCGACCAAGATTTTAGCCAAAGCGCTCTGCGTGCCACAATTGCAAAACCTGAATTTTTCGCCGCTAATTTCGCCAATTGCAAAGCGGCATCTAAAATAAAGGAATTAGCCAACTTTAGTGCGTGAATTCTGTCCATGACTTCCTCATATGGAGTCTCCTTATTGAGCGAATTTTCTAGTTCTTCGAACCAAAAAGACGCCGCCGTTGTGTCAGGAATAATGCACGAAATTGGTTGGAGGAGGAAACCTTGCTGAACAAATATCTTTTTAAGCAAACCTTCCAATTTTTTATCCATAGGATCTTTGAAAGCACAACTGTCCTCAATGGGAATAGTCGTGCGTTTGGCCAACGTAGAAACTGCCCCCTCAACCTTAGGAACTGTTTGCCATGCGTCGCTCCTGGGGTCGACAATGGGGAACATTTTCTTAAATATAGGAGGTGGGACAAAGGGTATACCTGGTTTCTCCCACTCCTTAGTCACTATGTCCGCCACCCTTTTGGGTATCGGAAAGGCATCAGCGTGCACAGGGACCTCAAGGAATTTGTCCATTTTGCACAATTTTTCTGGAATGACCAAAGAGTCACAATCGTCCAGAGTAGTTAGCACCTCCTTAAGCAGGGCGCGGAGATGTTCTAACTTAAATTTAAACGTCACAATATCAGGTTCTGCCTGTTGAGAAATTTTTCCTGAATCAGAAATTTCTCCCTCCGACAGACCCTCCCTATCACAAACTGGTAGTTATGTGTATAGGTGGAACACAACTGCAGAATAAATAATAATATGTATGTTACACAGGACTGTCTAAAACCTCTATTACTGAAAAGGTTTCCTTCAGTCACGTGAATAAGTTTAATATATCAAGGATTGATAACTTATTCAGCAGAAAGTGAATAAGAAAAAGAAATATACTGTTAAGATCACCCTTGGATAATAACAGGAGAGGACAAAAAGATAAAGATTCAGACAGGCAGCATTTGAGCATCAGTGAACCAAACAAGTGAAGTTGCGGTTTTTAGGCTTAAAAGTTATGATTAACTTCTTATGTATAATACAAGTCAGAGTTGAATACGTTATGAGATATGATGTTAAACTGTAATTTGTACCTTGGAAATGCAGGCAGTCAGGAGAGCAGGCAGGGTTACCTTCGTAGGAATCAGAGTAGTTAGAGTGAGACCGGAGCAGACCCGGAAGTGACGTCACGCTGTGTAGCGTAATCGGGAGAATCTCACTGACAGGCTGAATGAACACTGAGGGTATGAGCTGCGGTAAAAAGAAAGCAGCGAGAGGTAATAGAAAAACACAGTAGGTACTTTACCCCACAAGGAGAGAGAGTGACTTTAAATGGAATTCCAAAGTAGTTGGTGCTGTTTAGGATAAAGGCTCAGAACTCCGTATTACAAGGTAGAGAAGGAAAAGGCTGAGCAGGAAGGTAATCCTCTCTGTAGCGAAGATCATCAATACTGAGCAAGGTGTAACAGGTGAGCGGCACTCTTAAGGAAGGAGGAACAAATCAGAAATTAGTGGGTGTAGTTAGGAGGAAAATGGGTTGAACCAGGCAGAACCTGACAGAACCCCCTCCTCAAGGACGCTGTTCCACAGCGGATGGACGAGGCCGGTCAGGATGGCGACGATGAAACAAGGAGAGAAGTCTAGGAGAGTTGAGATTGGAGAGAGGCTTCCAAGAATCCTCATCACTTGAATAATTTTTCCACCTGACCAAATACTGTAGAACACCCCTGGAGATCCTGGAGTCCAAAATGGATTCAACTTCATACTCATCATCAGCAAGAGGAAGGTTTGTAGGTGGAAGAAGAACTTGTGTATCTCTTGTGGGTACATAAGGTTTTAATAAAGATACGTGGAACGTAGGATGAATCCTAAGAGTGCTGGGAAGGCGTAGCTTGACAGCATTGGTATTGATAACACTTTGGACAGGAAAGGGACCAATGAAGAGACTGGCCATCTTCTTGGAAGGAACTTGTAATCTTAAGTTCTTAGTAGAAAGCCAGACTAAATCTCCCGGGGAGTATTCAGGCGGCTTCCTTCTCCTGAGGTCATAATAATGTTTTTGGTTCTCTTGGGCCAAACGAATGTTCTCCTGGATGACATTGAAATTCTCCTGCAGAGAATTATGGAGCTGATCGAGCGAAGGTGAATCCGATGAAGCAAGGGTTGAGAAGGTCAAGGTGGGGTGATAGGCATAGTTTGCGAAGAAGGGTGTCATTTTTGTAGATGCATTGGTTAAATTATTGTAGGCGAATTCGGCCATAGAGAGATAATTCATCCAATCGTTCTGTTGATAGGAACAATAACATCTGAGAAAGTGTTCAAGCCACTGATTTAACCTCTCTGACTGCCCATTAGTTTGGGGATTGTTACAGAAGCATTAGTTATTTTGTTGTGAAGAGCTTATTTCCCAGCAGCAATGCCTGAACAAGCAAGCCAGCGCCTAAGAAGGGCTCCAAGAAAAACGGAACAAGTATCATTTCATAAAGAGTTAACTCTTTTTTTTCAGCTTTTAGAAACTATTGTCTAATCACCTCTGGAGCCAGACTGCTAATTGATAAGATGAACTTGTAAACTTGTTATCTTAAGTACTGTAATCCTATTGTGGCCTGTCAAAGGACAGTGCTCTCTATCTAAATGTGTGATGGGGGATTTTGTGCTTCCCCCCCTCTCCCCCTGGGAGTGCCCTGTGTGCATGTAACCTTAATAAAAAGCAGGCTGGGCATCCCAGTCCTGAGTTCTTGTTTGACCCTCAATCGCAGCGTTGACTCGTTTTTGTGGGCAGAAGGGTATCCTAGCGGTACTGCAGCTAAGGGAGATTATTCTATATTTGCGAGACTCATATAGAATACTATGGAAAGCAGCTTCTCCCCTCTTTAGCAATAGGGATCCAGGCTACTAAGCGGTCCATCTCTCAGCGAGACTAAGGGTAACCGTAACATTTGGCGGCAGCGGCGGGATTTTCCTGGATTTCCTAGGAGAGGTACAGAACGGATGGAGAGCGCTTACGAAAAATTGAAGCGTACAACCCAAAAGGATTTACTTGAAAGCAGAGGGGGGTACGCCAGCAACCGGCCGAGGAGAGAGCTGATCGCAGAATTGACCGAACTGGATCAGAGCTTCACAATGGCGGAAACACCGACCACGATTAGTGACGAAAAAACCAGGATTGTTCGGGAAAGGCTCTCATTATACGGGCCGAACCCCTCCATGGAATTGGTACAGCAGTTGATGGCAGAGGCGGACGAGGATATACGAGAGACTCGAGCCCACGAACTCAACCTAGCGAATGCACACTGCAATGCTGAAGCCCCGCAGGTAATCATCCCTGTCGAAAATGCTGGGAGGCCCAAGATACCCTATGCGGCATTTCGACCCTTCCTAGAGAGCGAGACAGGGATTGATGAATATTTGGCGGACTTCGAAAGGCAATGTGCCCTGCACCAGATTCCCAACAGAGAGTGGCCCACGATATTGTCTGGGAAACTATCCGGGCGAGCCCTGGAAGCCTTTCGTACTCTGGGTGCTGAGGAAGTGACACAGTATGAGCTAGTTAAGGAGACACTGTTGCGACGGTACGCTGTAACTCCGGACACGTATCGCCGACAGTTTCGGGGCACGGAAAAGAAGCCTAACGATACCCATATGGAATGGGCGCACCGAATGCGGAGAGCGGCAAATCACTGGCTGAGCGGAAGTAAAGCGGTGACTGGGGAGGAAATTTTACAATTGTTTCTCTTAGAACATTTTTATAATGGCATGGAACAGCAAGGGAAGGAATGGCTGCGAGACAGGCGGCCTTCTACCTTAGAAGAAGCAGCCAAATTGGCCGATGAACATTATGACTCCCGTCTTCACGAACCCATGAACTACCGAGCTCCAGCACGGGTCGAACCCAGAGAGGTTTACCGTGCACCCCCTCGTACTGAATTCCGAGCCCCGGTGCCCACAAGGCCCGTCCGACACTCAGGACCACCCAATAACAGCTCTGAGCGTCCCAGACCGACTTGCCACCGATGCAAGCAACCAGGGCATTTCATGGCTAGCTGCCCCCTTAATACGCACCAGACACCCAGGAATTACAATTACCCCTCTGGGTCCTATCGTCCGGCCCGGGCCCTCTGTGTTAACCAAGAGGCCCCTATGGAGGGATATGTGGGGCCGCTTCACGAGGCAGACCCTGTATATGCTGCCTCAGATAACCGCCAGCACCATCGGCAGAGGGTATGGCTCGAGGGGCGATCTACCGAGGGATTGCGAGACACAGGGGCTACTATCACGCTGGTACAGAGTCATTTGGTGCCAGAGCACAAGCGATCCGGACAGACTGTGGCCGTTAGAGTGGCGGGGGGGGATGTGTACAAAATTCCAACAGCTAAAGTGCATCTTGATTGGGGAGCGGGAAAGGGGGCTGTGAACGTGGGCCTAATGGATAATTTACCTGCCGAAGTACTACTGGGCAACGATTTGGGCCCCATGACTTCTGCCTATGCTCCAGTATGCAACAACGAGGCGGACCCAGTGACTACACGGGCCCAAGCCCGGACGGAGCGAGAGCTCTCACCAGTGCGGGAGACACAGGTAAGACCTACCCCGACCTTGCCTGACAGGTTAGGCCCCATACCCTGGGACACCCCAGATGCTTTCAGTCTAAGACTGACCCGACCTTACAAAAGTACCGGGAACGAGCAGAGACCGGAGGGGGCGGGGCAGATAACGAAACATTCTTATGGGAAAAAGGGAAACTATACCGCTGGACAGAGAAAAGGGGACAGCGTAGGCGACAGCTGGTAGTGCCCCACAAATACCGTCAAGAAATCCTCAAAATAGGCCACGACATCCCCTTAGCAGGCCACCTAGCCGTTACCCGTACCCTACACCGCATTACTCACACGTTCTTTTGGCCAGGGGTGCACGCTGACGTTAGAACTTACTGTAACACCTGCGATGTGTGTCAACGAGTAGGAAGGCGAGGCGATCACCCTAAAGCCCAGCTAGTAAATATGCCCATTGTAGAGGAACCCTTCAGCCGGGTTGCTATTGACCTAGTGGGACCACTGGCTACCCCTAGTCCCTCCGGTAAGCGATACATTCTTACCGTAGTGGACTACGCTACCAGGTACCCAGAGGCTGTCGCCCTATCCAACATACAAGCGGATACGGTAGCGAATGCACTAGTACAGGTGTTCTCCCGGGTAGGATTTCCAAAAGAAATCCTATCCGACCGAGGCACCCAATTTACGGCTGAATTGACCCAACAACTCTGGCAGGTTTGCAAAATTAAGTCCCTCCTGAGCTCCCCATACCACCCCCAGACGAACGGGCTGTGTGAGAGGTTCAATGGGACCCTCAAGCAAATGCTCAAGACGTTCACTCAGGAATACCGAGACTGGGAACGCTTCCTGCCGCACCTCCTATTTGCTTATCGGGAGGTGCCCCAGGAAACGACAGGGTTCTCTCCCTTCGAGTTGCTCTACGGAAGAAAGGTACGGGGACCCCTAAACCTGATCCGGGAGCACTGGGAGGGAGAGATGGAGGCTGACGGTGTCCCCATTGTGCCATACGTGCTGGAACTCAGGGACCGAATGGAGCAATTAGCCAAATCCGTGCGGGCTAATCTCCAGTTGGCCCAGAGAAGACAGAAAGTATGGTACGATCGGGGGGCCCGAAAGAGAATCTTCACCATAGGACAAAAGGTGTTAGTACTTAAGCCGGTGAAGACAGACAAATTGCAGGCGTCCTGGCAGGGTCCCTACCAGATCGTAGAGAAAAGGGGAGACACCACTTATGTGATAGCTAGCTGCCACGACAACAATCTTAGAAAGACATTCCATGTAAACATGCTCAAGGAATATTTTGAGCGGCCAGAGAACGTGACGGCCGTATGTTGTTCCCCTCAGGAAGACCCCGACAGTTTACCCATTCCAGACCTATTAGAAAAGAGCCTCCCCACAGGTATAGTGGCGCAGGTTCAGATAGGGGACCGACTTAGCCCCACTGAAAGGGAGCAGCTCAACCAACTCCTCCAGTCTAAACACCTCACCTTCTCCCCGAAGCCAGGGTACACTACTTTAACCACCCACCAGGTAGATACTCCGGGACAAGCTCCCTTGCGCCAGGCTCCGTACCGAATCCCCGAAGCAGTTAGGACAGGAATGAAGAAGGAGATCGATGAGATGCTCCAGCTCAGGGTAATTGAGCCCTCCGATAGTCCCTGGGCCTCCCCAGTTGTCTTGGTGCCCAAGAAAGATGGGACCACCCGGTTCTGCGTAGACTATCGGAGGCTCAATGAAAATACCGTGACAGACGCTTACCCTATGCCCAGGGTAGACGAGCTACTCGATCGTATAGCCAGGGGAAATTACCTGACCACTATTGACCTCTGCAAAGGTTACTGGCAGATTCCCCTGGCCCCGGAGGCTATCCCCAAGTCGGCATTCGTCACCCCATTCGGCTTATATCAGTTTAGGGTAATGCCGTTTGGGATGAAGAATGCCCCAGCTACATTCCAGCGCTTGGTGGATAGGCTCCTGGATGGCTTCCAGAGTTTTGCTTGCGCCTACCTGGACGACATAGCGATCCACAGTGAGTCCTGGGAGGACCACTTAGCTCATGTGGGAATGGTTCTGGATCAGATCCGGGCTGCTGGCCTGACTCTGAAGCCAGAAAAATGCCACTTTGGGATGGCCGAGGTACAGTACCTGGGTCACCGGGTGGGGTGTGGAAAGCAGCGACCAGAGCCGGCCAAAATAGAAGCTGTCGCCAATTGGCCCACCCCCATCACTAAGACTCAGGTCCTAGCCTTCCTGGGCACGGCAGGGTACTATAGACGGTTCGTACCAGACTACAGCACACTTGCCAAACCCCTGACTGACTTGACCAAGAAGAACTTACCTCGACAGGTCCTGTGGTCTCCCCACTGTGAAACGGCTTTCCAGGCTCTCAAAAATGCTCTAATTAACGCTCCTGTCTTGGCGGCCCCAGCCCTTAACAAACGTTTTATCGTCCATACAGATGCTTCCATGTTCGGGCTGGGAGCCGTCCTCAGCCAAGTAGGCGAAGATGGAGGGGAGCATCCAGTTGCCTACATCAGCCGGAAGCTCCTGCCCCGCGAAGTCAGCTATGCAGCGGTCGAAAAGGAGTGTTTGGCTTTGGTGTGGGCATTAAAGAAATTGACTCCCTATTTATATGGTCAGGAGTTCACTCTGGTCACCGACCATAACCCGTTGGTGTGGCTGAACCGGGTCTCTGGAGATAACGGCAGGCTATTACGTTGGAGCTTATCGTTGCAACCCTTCAATTTCACCATTACTTACAGACCTGGGAAACAGAATGGCAACGCCGACGGGTTGTCCAGACAAACCGACCTCAGCCCCGCATAATCAGCGGTCTGGACAGCCTTAGTCTGCCCCGAAAAGGGGTCAGACCGTGTCTGCCAGAGTGTTCCACAGAAAGGGAGCACTGTTACAGAAGCATTAGTTATTTTGTTGTGAAGAGCTTATTTCCCAGCAGCAATGCCTGAACAAGCAAGCCAGCGCCTAAGAAGGGCTCCAAGAAAAACGGAACAAGTATCATTTCATAAAGAGTTAACTCTTTTTTTTCAGCTTTTAGAAACTATTGTCTAATCACCTCTGGAGCCAGACTGCTAATTGATAAGATGAACTTGTAAACTTGTTATCTTAAGTACTGTAATCCTATTGTGGCCTGTCAAAGGACAGTGCTCTCTATCTAAATGTGTGATGGGGGATTTTGTGCTTCCCCCCCTCTCCCCCTGGGAGTGCCCTGTGTGCATGTAACCTTAATAAAAAGCAGGCTGGGCATCCCAGTCCTGAGTTCTTGTTTGACCCTCAATCGCAGCGTTGACTCGTTTTTGTGGGCAGAAGGGTATCCTAGCGGTACTGCAGCTAAGGGAGATTATTCTATATTTGCGAGACTCATATAGAATACTATGGAAAGCAGCTTCTCCCCTCTTTAGCAATAGGGATCCAGGCTACTAAGCGGTCCATCTCTCAGCGAGACTAAGGGTAACCGTAACAGGGATGAAAAGCTGTAGTAAAACGATGTTCCATATTAAGCAATGTACATAATTTGCTCCAATATTTTGAGGTGAATTGTGTACCCCTATCTGTCGTCAAGATAGAAGGTATTCCATGCAACTTAATGATGTGGTCAATGAACAGGGTGGCAGTTTCAGAAGAAGTGGGAAGTTTATGGAAAGGGATGAAATGAGCCATTTTAGTGAATAAATCAATGACCACAAGGATAGTTGTTTGATTTTTTGATGGTGGTAAATCTACAATAAAATCCATGGAAACATGGTGCCAAGGCTTTTTAGGGACTGGTAAAGGCATGAGCAAGCCAAAAGGTGGTCTTCTTTCTGGTTTGCAAGTGACACAAGTCCTGCAACTGGCGATATGATCAGAAATGGTGGATTTCATGTGTGGCCACCAATAGGTGCGTGAAACGAGATCCAAGGTACGTTGAAGACCTGGGTGTCCAGCTAAGGGAATGTCATGGCATGTCTGTATAATTTGTTTTCTCAAGGAGGGTGGTATGAAGATTTTCTTATCATAGTAGTAAATGCCATGCATTTTGGTTAAAGTTGGTTCAGGTGGGTTTGAATGTTCCTTGCAGTAATTGCGGAGATCAGTCAAGATCGTCGAAGTGAACCCAATGAAACATTGAGGGGAAACAATGTCTTTTCTGACAGAGATGTGAGTTGGTCGTTCTGGTAACCGAGATAAAGCGTCAGCTTTGATGTTTTTATTAGCAGGTCTGTAAATGATAACGAAATTGAAACGGTCAAAGTACAGACTCCATCGAACCTGTCTGGCAGATAAGGTTTTATTAGATTGTAAATACTGGAGGTTCTTATGGTCTGTGTAGATATTAATTGGCAGAGTGGTGCCTTCAAGAAGGTGTCTCCAGTGTTCAAGGGATCGTCGAATGGCCAATAACTCCTTGTCCCCAATGGCATAATTTTGTTCGGCAGGGGACATTAGTTTGGAGAAATAGGAAATTGGATGGAGAGGATCAGATAGAGATTTTTGTTGTGAGAGGACTGCTCCAATGGCGAAATCGGAAGAATCAACTTCCAGAGTATATTGATATGAAGGATTGGGAAATTGAAGGATTGGTGCGGAGGTAAATCTGGATTTCAAATAACGGAAGGCATGTACAGCATCTGAACCCCATGAGAAAGGTGTTGTAGAGCCTGTTAAAACTGTGAGAGGTTTTACTATTTTGGAAAAGCCTTTGATAAATTTTCTATAATAATTTGAAAAGCCAAGGAACCGTTGCAGGTCTTTTCTAGTCTTTGGTTCTGGCCAATCCAAAACAGCCTCAACCTTCTCTTTCTGCATCTGGATTCCTGAGGGAGAAATATCATATCCTAGAAAGGATACCTGTGTTGTGTGGAATTTGCATTTCTCCAATTTGGCATACAATTTATACGCTCTAAGTCGCGCAAGGACTTGGCGAACATACCTGATGTGTTCATGCAAAGTTCTGGAATAAATGAGTATATCATCTAGGTATATAACAATGCATACATCTAGAAGGTCTCTGAATACATCATTAATAAAGTATTGGAAGGTAGCTGGGGCATTGCAGAGACCAAAGGGCATTACAAGGTACTCGAATAACCCATATCTGGTCCTGAATGCCGTCAGCCATTCATGACCCTCTTTAATCCTGACAAGATTGTATGCCCCTCTTAAGTCAAGTTTAGTAAAAATAGTAGCATCAGAAAGCCTCTCGATCATCTCTGGGATTAGGGGCAAAGGATAACGATTCTTAATCGTGCATTTATTTAGTTCACGATAATCTATGATGGGTCTGAGGCTGGAATCCTTGTTACGAACAAAGAAAAAACCTGCCCCTGCAGGAGAAGTTGATGGCCTAATGAAGCCTTTCTTTAAGTTGTCGTCAAGATAGACTTTAAGATGTTCCAGTTCAGGATTACTTAATGGGTAAAGGTGTCCAATGGGTATGCGGGCTCCAGGAAGGAGATCGATAGGGCAATCAAATGCCCTATGAGGTGGTAGGTTCTCTGCCTCGGTCTTACTAAATACATCTTTAAATTCCAAATATTGAGAGGGTAAGCCCTCAGAATCAGTTATAGTGTGCAACAAAACAGGACTAGGGAAACATGTTTCTTTGCAATAAGTGGAACAAAATTTTATTTGAAAAGGGTGCCAAACAATAGTGGGGTTATGAAGTTGTAACCACTTCATCCCGAGAACCAAACAAAAATGGGGAGAGGGAAGAACATCAAAAGAAAGTAATTCATAATGTCCTGATATATTAAGCATGAGTGGAACAGTCTCATGAGTTATAGGTCCAGAGAACATGAGTGAACCATCTATGACTCTGATTGGTATGGGAGTAGTTTTCTTTATTAGAGGTATATTTTCCCTAATGCAATAGTCCCGATCCATGTAATTCCCTGAAGCGCCAGAGTCGACAATGGCATCACTGATCCTCAGTTGACTTTGCTCCAACTGTAGGGAGACAGATAAAGTACAATAAGGAGAATGTTCAGGGGAAGGTAGAGATGTATAAAGGTAAGTGGACTTACATTTTTTGTTCTTCAAAAGTAGGGAACAGTCCTGAACAGCGTGACTTGGGCTAGCGCAGTACAGGCATAGATTCCTTAAGCGTCTGCGTTGTTTCTCCTCTTGAGAGAGGGGACCTCTGAGGAAGCCAATCTCCATTGGTTCAGCAGAGGGTTTCATAGCAGAAACACTACTTGGGGCCGAAGAGCCAGAAGTGGGTTTAGGTTTTAGGTCTGTTGCATACTTTTCAGCCTTCCTTTCACGTAGACGGCGGTCTATCTGGATAGCTGTTTTCATAAAAGCTTCCAGGGTTGTTGGTAATTCAATTCTGGCGAATTCGTCTTTTAAAGACTCTGAAAGTCCCAACCGAAATTGATTACGCAGGGCGACTGGGGTCCAGAGAGCATCTGTGGCGAACTGTTTGAAGTCTGATATATAGTCCTCCACAGGTCTCTTTCCTTGTTTTAAACTCCTCAGACTCATCTCAGCAGTAAGCTGAATATCTGTGTCCTGAAACATTTCATCCATACTGGTGAAGAAATCTACAAGGGATCCGAGAATGGGATCCTGGTTCTCTATGAATTTATCGGCCCAATTTCTAGGATCCCCCCTGAGAAAGGAGATTGTAGTGAGGACTTTCACTCTCTCAGTGGGGTAAGTCCTAGGTTTCATTGAAAACAATAAAAGGCAGGCGTTTTTAAATTGTCTATATGCTTTTCTGTTACCACAGAAGAGGTCTGGAAGAGAGACTTGAGGTTCAATAACACTTTCAGTCTGGTTACCCTTTATAGAGATAGACTCTGTAATTACTTTTCTCAGAGCAGCATTCTCAATTTGTAAATCATGCAGGCCTTGTGCCAGTTGATCTACCTTTTGATTGAGGTTATACACTACTTGATATAGGTCTGCTGGTTCCATATTTTTTTAGGCTCAGTATTATATCACAAACTGGTAGTTATGTGTATAGGTGGAACACAACTGCAGAATAAATAATAATATGTATGTTACACAGGACTGTCTAAAACCTCTATTACTGAAAAGGTTTCCTTCAGTCACGTGAATAAGTTTAATATATCAAGGATTGATAACTTATTCAGCAGAAAGTGAATAAGAAAAAGAAATATACTGTTAAGATCACCCTTGGATAATAACAGGAGAGGACAAAAAGATAAAGATTCAGACAGGCAGCATTTGAGCATCAGTGAACCAAACAAGTGAAGTTGCGGTTTTTAGGCTTAAAAGTTATGATTAACTTCTTATGTATAATACAAGTCAGAGTTGAATACGTTATGAGATATGATGTTAAACTGTAATTTGTACCTTGGAAATGCAGGCAGTCAGGAGAGCAGGCAGGGTTACCTTCGTAGGAATCAGAGTAGTTAGAGTGAGACCGGAGCAGACCCGGAAGTGACGTCACGCTGTGTAGCGTAATCGGGAGAATCTCACTGACAGGCTGAATGAACACTGAGGGTATGAGCTGCGGTAAAAAGAAAGCAGCGAGAGGTAATAGAAAAACACAGTAGGTACTTTACCCCACAAGGAGAGAGAGTGACTTTAAATGGAATTCCAAAGTAGTTGGTGCCGTTTAGGATAAAGGCTCAGAACTCCGTATTACAAGGTAGAGAAGGAAAAGGCTGAGCAGGAAGGTAATCCTCTCTGTAGCGAAGATCATCAATACTGAGCAAGGTGTAACAGGTGAGCGGCACTCTTAAGGAAGGAGGAACAAATCAGAAATTAGTGGGTGTAGTTAGGAGGAAAATGGGTTGAACCAGGCAGAACCTGACACTCCCTCACTGCCAATTCTGACTGGTGTGAGGGTATAACAGATAAATTATCGTCAGCGCACCTTTGCTCATCCTCTGTATTTAAAACTGAGCAATCACGCTTTCTTTGAAATGCTGGCATTTTGGATAAAAGATTAGCTATAGAATTATCCATTACTGCCGTTAATTGTTGCATAGTAACAAGCATTGGCGCGCTAGATGTACTAGGTGTCGCCTGCGCGGGCATAACTGGAGTTGACACAGAAGGAGAGGATGGTGAACTATCCCCACTACCTTCATTTGAAGAATCATCTTGGGCAACCTTATTAAATGTGACAGTACTGTCCTTACTTTGTTTGGACGCCATGGCACAATTTTCACATGCATTTAAAGGGGGGACCACCTTGGCGTCCATAAATACAGAACATGTTCTATCTGAAGGTACAGACATGTTAGACAGGCTTATACAGGCTATTAATGCAATAAAACCGTTTTTAAACAAAACCGTTACTGTCTCTTTAAATGTTAAACAGAGCACACTTTATTTCTGAATGTGTGAAAAACTATGAAGGAAATATCCGATCCTTACCAAATTTACACCCTAGTGTCTTAATGCTTTGAAAGTATTGCACACCAAATTTCAAGTTTGTAACCGCTTAAATGAGCAAACCGGAGCTATTTGTTCAATTTCCCAGTTTAAACCCACTACAGTCCCAGCCACAGCCTTTGCTGCGGCTTTACCTTTCCTGGGGGGTTATTTGCCACAGAAATAAGCCTTCCAGAATCGTTTTTTATGGCCACAGGACCTTCTCACATGAAGCTGCATGCACTGCTTCCAGAAGTAACTGCGCAATTAAGGCGCGAAAATGAGGCCTCCTCCCTCTGCATACCAGAGTGAAAGGCCCTTCCTGACTAGAATAGGTGTCTAAACGACTGCCAGGTGAATAAAAAACGTTCCCAAAGTGTTTTCAAGTTCCAAAACACTCCAAAGTCATATAAAAATTGTATAAATCAATCGATTTAGCCCACAATAGTGTCAACCAGTATATAGCCCATTAATAAGCCTTCATTCTGTTATAAGTCTAAGAAAATGGCTTACCGATCCCAAAAAGGGAAAATGACAGTCTTCTAGCATTACTATGTCTTGTTAGAAAATGGACTAGTCATACCTTGAGCAGAAAAGTCTGCAAACTGTTCCCCCCAACTGAAGTTCTCTGGGCTCAACAGTCCTGCGTGGGAACAGCAATGGATTTTAGTTACTGCTGCTAAAATCATACACCTCTTTAAACAGAACTCTTCATCACTTTCTGTTGTAGAGTAAATAGTACAAACCGGCACTATTTTAAAATAACAAACTCTTGATAGAAGAATAAAAAACTACAACTAACACCACATACTCTTTACCATCCCCGTGGAGATGCTACTTGTTCAGAGCGGCAAAGAGAATGACTGGGGGGCGGAGCCAGAGGGGGGGCTATATGGGCAGCTTTTGCTGTGCTCTCTTTGCCATTTCCTGTTGGGGAAGAGAATATTCCCACAAGTAAGGATGAAACCGTGGACTGGACACACCAATGTAGGAGAAAGAATGATTTATTATGCCAAAAATATTATGCACAATGCATTATTAATAAAAGTTGGTACAAATAACATGACACATTAGCAAACAGTGTTTTAAAATAAAATAGGAGAAAAATAACAGACCTAATACTTCACTAGCTTATGAGTCTGCCCCCAGGGAGATGGGCAAGAAGAAAAGTTGTCACTCACGCTGTAGCAAGCAGCTTCCCATGTAGAATGAACACCTTATTGTTAAAAAACATAAAATTCTTATACCATTTTCTAGAGATCAGGTTGCCTGACCACACCCTCCTGGGCGTGCTAAGAAACCCCCCTGTCTTTATGCCCTTCAATAGACTTAGTTCTTGCCTAAAATTATACAATCCATTGTAATTTCTGCTATGTAACTATTTCTATATTTACATATTGGGAACCTCTTGGTTTCATTGGGAGAATCGGTTTGATATCAAATATGCCATAGGTTGTCATAATTACCTTCATTTAAGGTTATAACAGTTTAAACACACATATGTACATAATATACCAATGTCCTTTCAGTGACTTGGTCAGTTTTTGTGATGGAGGCCCTGTTTTGCATCATGCATTCTATTGACAACCTAAGATATAAACCCTTTCCTGTGTATTTTCTGAAACTAAGGGCTTGAGTGGCTTTATGACTCAATGCATACACAATAACACTTGGTGGGGCTATTTAGGAGGCTCCTGGCACTTCAAAGAAAACACACAATTCTTCTTGAAAAACAATTAACTGTTTTGAGTTCAAGCTACACAGAATTAACCCCTTTTTAGTTAAAGCCTGAGGTTTTCGTGACACCTCCCCCAATAAGAGACACAAAAGGGGGTGGCTACGAGCCACTCCCGATGCGTATCAAAGGGAGCTTCCCCTTGCGGTGATAACGCCATTGCCAGACAAATTGCACATAGCAGTTTTGCCAGCAGGATGCCCTCCTTTTAAAAGTGACACACTAGTTGCTCTACCCAACTGATTTAATATATTACAGGGCCCCTCCCATGCAGCCTGTAGCTGGTTCTGCCTCATGGGTGTTAGTACCAGAACATTTTGCCCCATCTCATATACTCCCTCTCTGGCAGTAAAATCCTGCAACTGTTTTTGTGGGAATATGGCATATCTGGGTTTTGCAGGTACCTCCCCCAATAAGGCTTGCATCTTATCCCTGAATAACACATCATCCCCTTGTATAGAGGTGTCTGTGAAACCTAGGGTCTTGCTACCTATGGTGTGCTCTCTGAACATATTGTGTGCTGTCAGTTGCTGCTTAACTACCATGGGCTCTTGCCCTCCCACTGGAGTAGAATTCCTATACTCCTGCACTCTGTTATGGTTGGTAGGGGGTTCACTAACTGCCCCCTCCTCTTAACTGTGGGTCCCAGCTGCTGAGCCTGCTGGGGACTTTCAGGCTGCACGCCTATCACTGTATTTGCTGACTGGCACTGTGGGGCTGTGTAAATACACTTCTCTGTACTCCCCCCCCTGTGCCTGCAGTCTGGGTCAGTCTCTGTCCCCTAGTCTATGCAGTCTGTTTATAGGTCACAGCTGAGGTTACTGGGGTCTCTGTCACCCACAATCCTTCACACTCACTCTGGGGGTCCCTCAAAGAGTATGCTGTGCCCTCCTCCCCCACACACTCTGAAATCTGTGGCTCTGATGCTTCTGTCATAGAGTGGGCTAGCTTGCCCCCTGCTCTCTCTCACAGTCAGTCTGCCACTTTGCATCCTCACACAGAATCTGGGATACTTCTGACACTGGTGCAGACAAGCACACATCTTCCTTCTGCCATTTATCCCAACTATTGTGTCTTCTCACAGGGAATGGAATTGGCCCTGGCACAGACTGGCACACATCATCCAGCGGCCCAGTCACCCAGTCATTCTCTCCCCCGTCAATCTCACCTCCTTCTATAGAATCCACTGATTCAATCACAGACAGACACGCACCCCTCATCTGCCTCCTCTCACAGACAGTTTCTCCCCGTACAGCTAAACTTGGTTCAGGCACAGACAGACCCACACAGTCTATCTGCCTTTCTCCCCCATCAGTCTCACCCTGTACAGCTAACTGTAATTCTGTCGATACTGCTGGTTTAAGTACAAGAAGACACACACCGTCTGTCTGTCATTCTCCCCAGTCAGTCTCTCCTCTTACAGATTCACCTCTCAGCACAGACACCCCCAGTTCAGGCACAGCCCTGCGCACACATGCACTCTGTCCTCCCTCCTGGTCATAATGTCTCTGAGCATTTTTACACACAGCCCTTTCCACATAAGGGTCTGCAACTAATGTCACTAGGTCACATGTAGCATTGTCAGGCACATAAAGAGATAACAATCTACCCAAATCAGTACCCAGTAAAACATCATTAGGAATATTTTCAGATACCCCCACATTTCTTAAACCTCTCCCCGCTCCCCAATCAAGATATACACGTGCCATAGGCACTGCAAGTTTCATTCCCCCAATCCCTTTAACTGCTAGAGTCTTTCCAGGGATAATGTTCTCAGAGTTCACTAGCTTTGGACGCACAATAGTCACTTCTGCACCCGTGTCCCTCAGCCCCAAGGTTACCTTGTCTCCAACAGTCACAGGTTGCAAGTTCTCATGGTTGTTTTCCTCTGGACAGGTAACAAACAAAACAGATGCTGGTACTTCTGAGGGATTACCCCCTCCAGCTGATTGCCCTAAGTTAATCCTCTCTGGACAAGTGGAGCTGATGTGGCCCACTTTGTTGCAAGCAAAACATCTGCGGGTATCCCCCGCCCAGATGCAGCACTCGCCCCTCCTTTCCCAGAGGGAGCAGACATACCAGATAAAGGCACAGCAGATTTTGTGAAGGGGGGTCGTGCAGCAGCTCCCTTAGAAAAGGATTTCCTCCCATTCCCTGGTGACCTGTTGGCTGTGTAAAAATCAGCCAGCTCGCCAGCTTCCAATGCTGTTATGGGCTTCCGATCCAAAACCCATTCTTGAACTTCGGCTGGGCACAGCTGCATAAATTGCTCCTTCACAATCAAATCTTCCAGCTCCTCCATAGTGGCAACTTTTAATCCTCTGACCCACTATTTAAAGGCTGTCATCAAGTTCCCAACAGCTGCAGTATAGCTCTCTGACAAACCTTTCTGCAGAGAACAAAATTTCTTTCTGTACACCTCAGGAGTAAGATTATATCTCCTCTGCAGTGCAGCTTTAATGGAATCACAGTCCTGATCAAACTCTGGGGGTAGTTCAGCAAACGCCTCCAGTGCAGGACCTTTCAGGCCAGGGGTAAGGTACTTGGCCCACTGCCAAGACTGGAACTGTCTGCAAACTTTCTCAAAGCTACGCAGGAATACATCCACATCTCCATCTTTCTCCAGAGTGGGAAAATTCTCTGCACACACTCTGGGAGCAGGTGGGTCTCTAGGTTCACTAACAACAGGTGAGACCATATCTCTCTCCAACCGTGCAAGCTGTAGCTGATACTCTCTCTCAGCCTGTCATTCAGCAGCCTGTCTTTCAGCTGCCAGAGCCTCTCTCTCAGCTTCCCTAGCCGCCTGTCTCTCAGCTGCTTCCGCGGCTGCCTGTCTCTCAGCTGCTTCCACAGCAGCCTGTCTCTCATAAAAAATTTTAATCAGTTCCATGCGCAAACTTGCATCCACTGAGCCCATATGTTTAAGAACAGTTTGCAAATAACAGTCCAATGGATCCCCAGATCCTGATGAATCACTGCCCACAGCTGCAGACATCTCTCCTGAGACTTCAACTGGTGTGATTTGGCTGTTATCATATTCAACAAGAGCTTGTATTAGTAAATCTTTGTTCTTTGAACATGTTGGAATATCACGCTCCTGGCATAGGAGCTTCAGTGTCTCGTTAGATTGCTCTTCGTATGATTGCATAGCAAAAATAAAATAGAAAAGAAAAACAGAGAATAGGGAAGGGGACTGTTTGCAATGTGTGACTATATAATGCACTGAGTTTTAGCCTTTGGAAATTGTAAGAAACAATGGCCTAGATTTAGAGTTGGGCGGTAGCCATCAAAACCAGCGTTAGAGGCTCCTAACGCTGGTTTTTACCGCCCTCTGGTATTTGGAGCCAGTCATTAAAGGGTCTAACGCTCACTTTCCAGCCACGACTTTTCCATACCGCAGATCCCCTTACATCAATTGCGTATCCTATCTTTTCAATGGGATCTTTCTAACGCCGGTATTTAGAGTCGTGTCTGAAGTGAGCGTTAGAAATCTAATGACAAAACTCCAGCCGCAGAAAAAAAACAGTAGTTAAGAGCTTTCTGGGATAACGCCGGTTTATAAAGCTCTTAACTACTGTGCTCTAAAGTACACTAACACCACTAAACTACCTATGTACCCCTAAACCGAGGTCCCCCCACATCGCCGCCACTCTATTAAAATTTTTTAACCCCTAATCTGCCGACCGCACACTGCTGCCACCTACATTATCCCTATGAACCCCTAATCTGCTGCCCCTAACACCGCCGACCCCTATATTATATTTATTAACCCCTAATCTGCCGCCCCCACTATCGCTGACCACTGCATATTATTATTAACCCCTAATCTGCTGCTCCGTACACCGCTGCCACCTACATTATAGCTATGTACCCCTAATCTGCTGCGCCTAACACCGCCGACCCCTATATTATATTTATTAACCCCTAATCTGCCCCCCTCAATGTCGCCTCCACCTGCCTACACTTATTAACCCCTAATCTGCCGAGCGGATCGCACCTCTACTATAATAAAGTTATTAACCCCTAATCCGCCTCACTCCCGTCTCAATAACCCTATAATAAATAGTATTAACCCCTAATCTGCCCTCCCTAACATCGCCGACACCTAACTTCAAGTATTAACCCCTAATCTGCCGATCGGAGCTCACCGCTACTCTAATAAATTTTTTAACCCCTAAAGCTAATTCTAACCCTAACCCTAACACCCCCCTAAATTAAATATAATTTTATTCTAACAAAATAAATCAACTCTTATTAAATAAATTATTCCTATTTAAATCTAAATACTTACCTGTAAAATAAACCCTAATATAGCTACAATATAAATTATAATTATATTGTAGCTATTTTAGGATTAATATTTATTTTACAGGCAACTTTGTATTTATTTTAACCAGGTACAATAGCTATTAAATAGTTAAGAACTATTTAATAGTTACCTAGTTAAAATCATTACAAAATTACCTGTAAAATAAATCCTAACCTAAGTTACAATTAAACCTAACACTACACTATCAATAAATTAATTAAATAAAATACCTACAAATAACTACAATTAAATAAACTAACTAAAGTACAAAAAATAAAAAAGAACTAAGTTACAAAAAATAAAAAATATTTACAAACATTAGAAAAATATTACAACAATTTTAAACTAATTACACCTACTCTAAGCCCCCTAATAAAATAAGAAAGCCCCCCAAAATAAAAAAATGCCCTACCCTATTCTAAATTAAAAAAGTTCAAAGCTCTTTTACCTTACCAGCCCTGAACAGGGCCCTTTGCGGGGCATGCCCCAAAGAATTCAGCTCTTTTGCCTGTAAAAAAAACACATACAATACCCCCCCCCCAACATTACAACCCACCACCCACATACCCCTAATCTAACCCAAACCCCCCTTAAATAAACCTAACACTAAGCCCCTGAAGATCTTCCTACCTTATCTTCACCATGCCAGGTTCACTGATCCGTCCTCGGAAGTCTTGATCCAAGCCTCGGAAGTGTTGATCCAAGCCCAAGCGGGGGGCTGAAGAGTGACGTCCATCCTCGGGCTGAAGTCTGGATCCAAGCGGCTGCTGAAGAAATCCATCATCGGGCTGAAGTCGGAAGTCCATCATCGGGATGAAGTCTTCTATCAAGCAGCATCTTCAATCTTCTTTCTTCCGGAGCGGAGCGGAGCCATCTTCTTCCCAGCCGACGCGGATCCATCCTCTTCTAACGACGCCTACTAGCCGAATGACGGTTCCTTTAAATGACGTCATCCAAGATGGCGTCCGTCGAATTCCGTTTGGCTGATAGGATTCTATCAGCCAATCGGAATTAAGGTAGGAAAATTCTGATTGGCTGATGGAATCAGCCAATCAGATTCAAGTTCAATCCGATTGGCTGATCCGATCAGCCAATCAGATTGAGCTCGCATTCTATTGGCTGTTCCGATCAGCCAATAGAATGCGAGCTCAATCTGATTGGCTGATTCCATCAGCCAATCAGAATTTTCCTACCTTAATTCCGATTGGCTGATAGAATCCTATCAGCCAATCGGAATTCGACGGACGCCATCTTGGATGATGTCATTTAAAGGAACCGTCATTCGGCTAGTAGGCGTCGTTAGAAGAGGATGGATCCGCGTCGGCTGGGAAGAAGATGGCTCCGCTCCGCTCCAGAAGAAAGAAGATTGAAGATGCTGCTTGATATGCTGCTTGATAGAAGACTTCATCCCGATGATGGATTTCCAACTTCAGCCCGATGATGGATTTCTTCAGCCGCCGCTTGGATCCAGACTTCAGCCCGAGGATGGACGTCACTGTTCAGCCCCCCGCTTGGGCTTGGATCAACACTTCCGAGGCTTGGATCAAGACTTCCGAGGATGGATCGGTGAACCTGGCATGCTGAAGATAAGGTAGGAAGATCTTCAGGGGCTTAGTGTTAGGTTTATTTAAGGGGGGTTTGGGTTAGATTAGGGGTATGTGGGTGGTGGGTTGTAATGTTGGGGGGGGGTATTGTATGTGTTTTTTTTACAGGAAAAAGAGCTAAATTCTTTTTGGCATGCCCCGCAAAGGGCCCTGTTCAGGGCTGGTAAGGTAAAAGAGCTTTGAACTTTTTTAATTTAGAATAGGGTAGGGCATTATTTTATTTTGGGGGTCTTTGTTATTTTATTAGGGGGCTTAGAGTAGGTGTAATTAGTTTAAAATTGTTGTAATATTTTTCTAATGTTTGTAAATATTTTTTTTTATTTTTTGTACTTTAGTTAGTTTATTTAATTGTATTTATTTGTAGATATTGTATTTAATTAATTTATTGATATTGTAGTGTTAGGTTTAATTGTAGATAATTGTAGGTATTTTATTTAATTAATTTATTGATAGTGTAGTGTTAGGTTTAATTGTAACTTAGGTTAGGATTTATTTTACAGGTAATTTTGTAATTATTTTAACTATTTTAGCTATTAAATAGTTCTTAACTATTTAATAGCTATTGTACCTGGTTAAAATAAATACAAAGTTACCTGTAAAATAAATATAAATCCTAAAATAGCTATAATATAATTATAATTTATATTGTAGCTATATTAGGGTTTATTTTACAGGTAAGTATTTAGCTTTAAATAGGAATAATTTATTTAATAAGAGATAATTAATTTTGTTAGATGTAAATTATATTTAACTTAGGGGGGTGTTAGTGTTAGGGTTAGACTTAGCTTTAGGGGTTAATACATTTATTAGAATAGCGGTGAGCTCCAGTCGGCAGATTAGGGGTTAATAATTGAAGTTAGGTGTCGGCGATGTTAGGGAGGGCAGATTAGGGGTTAATACTATTTATTATAGGGTTAGTGAGTCGGATTAGGGGTTAATAACTTTATTATAGTAGCGCTCAGGTCCGGTCGGCAGATTAGGGGTTAATAAGTGTAGGCAGGTGGAGGCGACGTTGTGGGGGGCAGATTAGGGGTTAATAAATATAATATAGGGGTCGGCGGTGTTAGGGGCAGCAGATTAGGGGTACATAGGGATAATGTAAGTAGCGGCGGTTTACGGAGCGGCAGATTAGGGGTTAATAATAATATGCAGGGGTCAGCAATAGCGGGGGCGGCAGATTAGGGTTTAATAAGTGTAAGGTTAGGGGTGTTTAGACTCGGGGTACATGTTAGAGTGTTAGGTGCAGACTTAGGAAGTGTTTCCCCATAGAAAATAATGGGGCTGCGTTAGGAGCTGAACGCTGCTTTTTTGCAGGTGTTAGGTTTTTTTTCAGCTCAAATGGCCCCATTGTTTCCTATGGGGGAATCGTGCATGAGCACGTTTTTGAGGCTGGCCGCGTCCGTAAGCAACTCTGGTATCGAGAGTTGCAGTGGCGTTAAATATGCTCTATGCTCCTTTTTTGGAGCCTAACGCAGCCATTCTGTGGACTCTCAATACCAGAGTTATTTTTATGGTGCGGCCACAAAAAAGCCAGCGTTAGCTACGCGGGTCGTTACCGACAAAACTCTAAATCTAGCCGTAATGCAGCAAGCCCTCACAGAGCAAGGCTAACACACACACATATATAGAGATTCTGAGAAAGCAGGTTGCCTGACTTCTAGGACAGCTCTAAATTTATGAACAGATTCCTGATGCATTTAAACTGTTGTTTATGATTAAAGCATTTTTATTTTCTGAAAGAAACACACCGTCTAGGAAAAGACACCTTATAGCAATGTCAAGTATACATGTTCAGAAATCAGTGCTTATTATTAGGTAAGGGCAGTGAATGCAGTATATTGGAATTAAAACTTTTATGGTTTTGGACCCTCAGGTTGAGTATTTTTACAAAAACGATTTACAGATTTGTTTTTTTCTACAGCAATAAAGTATTTATTTATTTATTTTTTACAATGAAGTCATATTTTTGAGTAAATGGCTGAATAAAACAGAAAAAAGGTAGCCTGTAATATTGTGATAATACTTTCTTCACATCTCCCTTCGTCTCTTTCCCCCTGAGGGTGTCCCTTTGCCTGGTAGGAGCTTTACCTTCCTCTGTCTGAGGTCACGATGAGTGGTCATAATTAATCGGCTAGAAATGAAAAGCAGCAGGTTAGGAAGAATTAGGCTGTATATTAAAAAAAAAAAGAGCATTATGTAATAACTTCTGGAGTTATGCTCTGTTAATTGTATAAATAGCTGAATGGAGGTAAACAAACCTAAAATATATTTGTCTATCTTGCTATCTGATTATCTATCTATATCTATGCCTCTATCCTTGCACACATACAAGCGTGAATGACTGTGACTAGTAAAAATTAGCATATAAGCAGCAAAATAAATAATGAGGTGATTGACCGCTGACAAAGAGAAAGACATTAGAGCGAATGAGACAGACTGAATAATAAAAGGGTGAGAGCCAGGAGAAGAAAGCAAAGGGCAGGTCGAAATATTACTCAGGATGATAAGGGACAGTATGATCAACCAGAACAAAAGAGGGTGACATCTAAGGCAATGAATAAAGAGATATCACAAGAAAGAGACAGACAGGGATAGAAAAAAGGAAATTTATGCTAACCTGATAAATTTATTTCTTTAACGATACGACAAGTCCACGTATTTCATCCTTACTTATGGGATTACGCCTCCTGTTTAGCAGGAAGTGGCAAAGAGCACCACAGCAGAGCTGTATATATAGCTCCTCCCTTCCCTCCCACCTCCAGTCATTCGACCGAAGTTAGGAAGAGAAAGGAAAAGCCAAGGTGCAGAGGTGACTGAAGTTTAACAAAAAATTAAAAACCTGTCTTAGAAAAACAGGGTGGGCCGTGGACTCGTCGTATCGTAAAAGAAATACATTTATCAGGTAAGCATAAATTTCCTTTTCTTTTACAAGATACGACGAGTCCACGGATTTCATCCTTACTTATGGGATACAATACCAAAGCTATAGGACACGGATGAAAGGGAGGGACAAGACAGGAACCTAAACGGAAGGCACCACTGCTTGAACCTTTCTCCCAAAAACAGCCTCAGAAGAAGCAAAAGTATCAAATTTGTAAAATTTAAAAAAAATGTGAAGAGAGGACCAAGTTGCAGCCTTGCAAATCTGTTCAACAGAAGCATCGTTTTTAAATGCCCATGAGGAAGCCACAGCCCTAGTAGAATGAGCCGTAATTCTATCAGGAGGCTGCTGTCCAGCAGTCTCATATGCCAGACGGATGATACTCTTCAGCCAAAAAGAAAGAGAGGTAGCCAAAGCTTTCTGGCCCCTACGCTTTCCAGAGAAAGCAACAAATAATGAAGATGATTGATGAAATTCTTTAGTCGCCTGCAAGTAAAACTTCAAGGCACGGACCACGTCCAAGTTATGTAATAGACGCTCCTTCTTAGAAGAAGGATTAGGACATAATGAAGGAAAACAATGTCCTGATTAATATTCTTATTAGAAACAACCTTAGGAAGGAAACCAGGTTTGGTACGTAAAACCACCTTATCAGAATGGAAGATAAGGCAAGTCACATTGTAACGCTGAAAGCTCAGAAACTTTACGAGCAGAAGAAATAGCAACCAAAAATAACACCTTCCAAGATAACAACTTAATATCTATGGAATGCATGGGTTCAAACGTAACCCCTTGAAGAAAATTAAGAACTAAATTCAAACTCCAGGGTGGAGCAATTGGTCTAAACACAGGCTTGATTCTGGTTAGAGCCTGACAAAAAGACTGAACTTCTGGAACATCTGCCAAATGTTTGTGTAGTAAAATTGACAAAGCAGAGATTTGTCCCTTTAAGAAAACTTGCTGATAACCCTTTCTCCAGTCCTTCTTGGAGAAAAGACAGAATCCTGGGAATCCTAACTTTACTCCATGAGTAGCCCTTGGATTCGCACCAATCAAGATATTTACGCCATATCTTATGGTAGATCTTTCTAGTAACAGGTTTACGTGTCTGAATCAAAGTATCAATGACCTAATCAGAGAACCCCCGCTTAGATAAAATCAAGTGTTCAATCTCCAAGCAGTCAGTTGCAAAGAAACTAGATTCGGATGTTGGAAGGGTCCCTGAATGAGAAGGTCCTGCCTCAATGGAAGCTTCCACGGTGGCAGAGAGGACATATCCACTAGATCGGCATACCAAGTCCTGCGAGGCCATGCAGGCGCAATTAGAATTATTGAAGCCCTCTCCTGTTTGATCCGAGCAATCACCCGGGGAAGGAGAGCAAACGGTGGAAACACATAAGCTAGGTTGAACGACCAAGGCACTGCCAAGGCATCTATCAGTTCGGCCTGAGGATCCCTTGACCTGGATCCGTATCTTGGGAGCTTGGCATTCTGACGAGACGCCATCAGATCCAATTCCGGTCTGCCCCACCTGAGAATCAGGGTGACAAAGACCTCCGGATGGAGTTTCCATTCCCCTGGATAAAACGTCTGTCTGCTTAAAAAGTCAGCTTCCCAGTTGTCCACCCTTGGGATGTAGATTTCTAACAGATAACAAGTGTGAGCCTCCGCTCAGCGAATTATCTTGGATACGTCTGTCATCACTAAGGAACTCCTTGTTCCTCCATGATGATTGATGTAAGCCACAGCCGTGATGTTGTCCGACTGAAAACGGATGAATTTGGCCGAAGCCAACTGAGGCCAAGCCTGAAGCGCATTGAATATTGCTCTCAATTCCAGCATATTGATTGGAAGTAGAGACTCTGACCGAGTCCACACACCCTGAGCCTTCAGGGAATTCCAGACTGCACCCCAACCTAGTAGGCTGGCGTCCGTTGTTACTATCACCCATGAGGATCTGCGAAAGCACGTCCCTTGGGACAGATGAACCGGCGACAACCACCAAAGAAGAGAGTCTCTTCTCTCCCAATCCAGATCTATCTGAGGAGATACATTTGCATAATCTCCATTCCACTGCCTGAGCATGCTCAGTTATAGCGGTCTGAGATGAAAACGAGCAAACTGAATGATGTCTATTGCCGCCACCATAAATCCAATTACCTCCATGCACTGAGCCACTGATGGCCGAGGATTGGACTGAAGGGCTCGGCATGTATTCAGAGTCTTTAACTTTCTGACCTCTGTCAAGAAAATTTTTATGGATATGGAATCTATTATAGTTCCCAGGAAGGGAACCATGGTCTGTGGAATTAATTAACTCTTTTCTAGATTCACCTTCCACCTGTGAGTCCTCAGAAAGGACAGAACCATGTCTGTATGAGACTTTGTCAGATGGTAAGACGATGCCTGGATCAGAATATCGACTAGATAAGGCGCCACTGCAATACCTCGCGGCCTGAGAACCGCCAGAAGAGACCCTAGAATCTTCGTGAAGATCCTGGGTGCTGTGGTCAACCCAAAGGGAAGAGCCACGAACTGAAAATGTTTGTCCAAGAAGACAAACCTTAGGAACTGATGATGATCCTTGTGGATAGGAATATGAAGGTAGGCATCCTTCAAGTCCAATGTAGTCATATATTAACCCTCCTGGGTCAATGGTAGAATTGTCCGAATAGTCACCATCTTTAAGGATGGGACTCTGAGAAACTTGTTTAGACTCTTGAGATCTAAAATGGGTCTGAACGTTCCCTCTTTTTTGGGAACCACGAAAAGATTTGAGTAAAACCCCTGCCCCAGTATTGGAATGGGACAAATTACTCCCATAGTGGAGAGATCTTTTACACAACGTAAGAATGCCTCTCTTTTTATCTGGTTTACAGACAATCGTGAAAGAAGAATCCTTCCCCTTAGGAGAGGATTTTTGAAGTCCAGTTGATACCCTTGGGACACAACATCCAGTGTCCAGGGGTCCTGAACCTCTCTTACCAAAGCCTGGGCAAAGAGAGAAAGTCTGCCCCCTACTAGATCCAGTCCCAGATCGGGGGCCGCCCCATCATGCTGTCTTTAGAGCAGCAGTGGGCTTCTTGGGTTGTTTACCCTTGTTCCAAGTCTGGTTAGGTCTCCAGACGGCCTTGGCTTGAGCAAAATTCCCTTCCTGTTTAGCGGAAGAAGAATCGGGGACTCCTTTAAAGTTTCGAAAGGAGCGAAAATTATTTTGTTTACTCCTCAGTTTAGCTGCTTTATCCTGAGGTAGGAGATGACCCTTACCTCCCGAAATGTCATAAAAGATCTCTTTCAAGTCAGGCCCAAAAAGGGTTTTCCCTTTGAAAGGAATAGCCAAAAACTTTGACTTAGATGACACATCAGCAGACCAAGACTTTAACCATAACGCTTTACGCGCTAAGATGGAAAGTCCGGTATTCTTAGCCGCCAACTTGGCAATCTGAAAGGCAACGTCCGTAATAAAAGAATTAGCCAGCTAAAGAGCCTTAATTCTATCTAAAATTTCCACTAAAGTAGTCTCAGTCTTAAGAGACTCTTCTAAGGCGTCAAACCAGAAAGCCACCGCAGTGGTAACTGGTACAATGCAGGCTGTCGGATGTAAAAGGAAACCCTGATGAATAAATAACTCTTTTAGAAGACCCTCCAATTTTTTATCCATAGGGTCTTTGGAAGCACAACTGTCCTCAATAGGAATAGTTGTACGCTTAGCCAGGGTAGATATCAAACTCAGGATCAAATAAAGAAAAATTCAAACTGAGCCTGAGAAGCCATTGACAGAACATCCCGAAGTCTCTTCCTCCTCCTCTACAGGGAAGAATATCTGGGATAGCAAATTTTTAAAGCAATCATACTGATTGAAATTAATTCCTCTAGAAACGTTTACTTCAACATAGGAACAACAATGATACATGAAATGTTAGAGGAAGCGCAGGACACTGTAAGAGGGCCATAATTATACGCGGCATGAGTCGACCACAAACAACAGACTCCTATAACAGAAGGAGTCGCAGAAAAGCAATAACACTGTTGTTGCTTTTTTTTCTTTTTTTTTTTTACAAAATCAACACACACGTTATGATCTCTTTAAAATTAAAGAGTAACAGCTCTCTGTGTGAACATATCCCATCCTAAAACATAAAGGCTGGATATAAACACACAAGTAAATGTTAAAAAACCTAAAATAAAGACTAACAGATAACTCTGTTACTGTCTCTTTAAGTGTAAAATCACTCATTTAGAGCATATGTGACCCAGGATAACTCAAACAAGGCAACAGTGAATTATTGTCAAAAAAACAATGAACATTCAAAATATGTTACGGTCACTTTAAATTTTAAACAGTAATCTTTTATTCAGTGCGAGCAGAAAGTGTTTGGGATGCAATAATAAATTATAGGCACTGGAGGGAGTCTCATCAAGTTTACTCTGAGCTCTCTCCAGATACATTGAGGACCTGGAACGTCATGTATTCCTATGGAACAACATGACTGAACAGCCCCAGATAATAAACCGAAGCGCATTCTGTAACGCTATTCGGTCCCATGGGCATCTCAACCACAAATTACGTTCCACACGAGAAAGTATACACTTATAGCACTCCTAGGTCAGTGGATGAATAGATTCTAAGTCAATATCACTAATTATTCCCTAGGGAATAAATGAAATGGGGAGAGAACCTGATATGATAGAAATATTAAAATATAACTTTTATTGGGTTCAAATAAAATAGGAAAACAATTAAAACCACACTTAGGTACCGACTGTATGAAATGGATCCAACCAATTCTTGTGGTAATTATTTGTTAAAGCCACCACTTTAAGCAGTGGCGTCACTAGGGTTGGTGTCACCCGGTGCGGTAAGTTATGGTGTCACCCCCCGCCCCCCCAGAAAACTTAAAACATACTCAGATGCACACACAAACACTCGGAAACACACTCAGACACACACACAAAAACACACACACAAAAACACTGAGAAACACACACACACACAAAAACTCAGACACACACATACAAAATATGTAAACTGCACTGCATTAATTATAAAGCTCATGCCTAGAGCTGCTCCCTGGCTCAGCAGAGCATCAAATGAAAGATAAACAGAGCACTCTAAAAATAAATCACTAAAGAAAAGTTTTAGGTGCAAACTATGAAAATTCTGCTCTCTGACTCTGTTCCAAGTCTGTCAGTGCACAGCCCCGGGCCGTGTGCCTACCGCTTCTTATGGCCAATCACCTCTGCACTCTGCCCACCCCCAGATGCCCGCCCTCCTACCTGTTCAGTGTGCACTTAGTGTACCGTAACCGTAATGGTCTGGTGGGCATCATACGTGGCTCCTTCACTTTAAAGACAGTGTCAAACAGTCATGCGGTCAGGTGCCAGGCATCCCCTCATGATTTGCCACTTCCCGTTTAGAGAGACAGCACAGCAGTGAGTGACTCCACTGCTCCACATGTCACTGAGCAGTGAGCACAGATAGACAGGTTTAGGCAGGCAGCGCAACTTTGCAAGCCCCACGGCATGCCCACAACATTCATAGCGAAATTGGGCAGGGGAGAAGCAAAGTACAAACAAGCAAAAGCAGACGGGAAAACTATTTGTTGAAATTGCAGCACTGGCTCAAGGGGCAAAAAAATTGTGTGTCTACATCTTCCCCAGTCCCACCAATGTTCACAAATTCTAGCCCCTCTAATAAAAAAAAAATCTATGCATCTCAACATTGTATTTCTTTGAATTTCAATAAAATAAAACAAAAACAAAAATTTTTTTTTTGGTGTCACCCCCTGGTGGGTGTCACCCGGGTGCGGCCCGCCCCCCCGCCCCCCCCAGTGACGCCACTGACTTTAAGACACTTATGTGATTGGTGTCAGTTTGAGTAAAAATTGTCCTATAATTGTTATTCCACAGTATTATACTGCGCTGTCCAGTGCATATAAAATGGTATCCAATGGAATTCCATGTGCAAACATATATTATGGCAATTAAGTTATAACTTATCAGTGGGTATCTCCAAAATATAATTGTATATACAACAAAACAATAACACTGCTTGCAGATATAATCAGAGCTGCTGAAATAGCAGTTGTTTGAACAGAGATTAAATTATTATAAACTCACTAGAGAGCTCAATATCTCTGATTCATGATAGATTTGTTGTGTGTGTGAATTAGGATGGTACTTAAAACTGTATTGAAAATAAACTCACCCGTTTGTTGGGGTGTTCAGTGTATTGAATGTACTTTAATTATTCATCAACAGAATGAAGTAGCATTATATAAATCACAATGCTAGGTTTCTTGTGGTTGTACACAGACCATTGATATTAGATAAACCTTAATTAGAGGCTGCAAGAAAATGCGCCGTTGGTAACCTCACCTGAACCGTTAATACCTTCTAGCTAAATACGGTAATTAAATACTAACTGTGTTGTAGTAAATGATACCTTAGATAAGGTGCTTTCTACTTGGTATTAGGTGTGTGCTGCAGTAACGTAAAGAGTACAATTAATGTTCGTTATCGTAATATGTGTTAATCACTACACATCATAAACATGAACAACGACTGAGAAATTGGTTCAGTACCCTAACCTGTGAGTCAAATTACAGCCAAAATCATTATTGAGAGGTTAAACTGAGTTTAAATAACAACCTCACAGCTAATTTGATAGGGCACACTCATTCCTTGTTACCGGAATAAAATCCATATAGAATATATTGTTACACACCTCACTCCGTTTGATTACTTATACGGTAATGGTGTATTATTCAGTGATGTGTGTTGTCTGGTGCATATCTGAGATTGAATAGCGTTACAAAGATAGGTTATATAGCAAAACCAGTGAGTTATACTACCGCCGTTATCTGTATTCAGTAATTGTACTTAGTTAAATATTCCACACACACAGTCATTCATTCATACCCAACCACCAGAGCAAGAACTATATAGATTGTATTTATACACGTCTCTCTGTGTGAAAGATGTTTGTATCCACAGTCAACCAGCTGGAAATTTTGCTGCACTGTGTCAAAGTATAAGTTACTCACGCGGTGTTAATAGAAAAAAGCACATACATATTTATAGTTAGTACATATTGTACACAAAGCCTATTCATTTATCGTAAATAGGTGTGTAAGGCTCCGTGAAGCCGTATTTCTATTAAGCTAGAGGTTATTGAGGATCAATAAATTGTTAACACAGTTACGGTTATTTCTAACCGAGTCACACACACTATAAGTTTTGAAGCAGGCTTGCTTAGTAGGAGATATCCGCTACATGAATAGTAGGTATTAGCAAAGTGGTTTAGCACATATTTTATCAAATAGTGAATTAAATGGTTGGATGACTACAGTAAATATCGGTAGCTTAAGGCTATCTAAAAACACAGGAGCTCCTAGGACTCCTCACCATTGCCCTATCGTTCCTAACATATTTCGCCACTTAACATGGCTTTTCAAAGGTAAACGCGCCGCGCTGTTGGCGGCTTTTTAAGGCTGTTGGTAACACGCCCCCAATAGGTGTGTATAATTGTTTAGACCAATGACAACTATTTGAATTTTGGATGACAGCGAGGGGTGGTCTAGGGAGTATTCTCATTGATAGATTTGTGTGGTTAGAAGTCCTTGCTGCAAGCTGTCATTAGATTACTATGTCAAATGGACACCGAATTTTGAATGAGAATAACAGACAGTATTTCTATTTTTTTACGTTCCAATTTGGCCCCAAGCTCCGCCCATCGTGGGCGTATAGTAAATTTATTGCAAGTCATAGAAAAATATGGAGAGGCTGATCAATAACAGAACTGAGTCACAAAAATCAGGCACATCTCAAGGTAGCCTGCCCGTTCCTAAATATCCCCCAAACCAATGCGTACTTAATAACAGAATATGGGCGTAACACAGCTCCCGGCATGAGTTTCTTTATTATTGAAATGCCGTGAGCGGAGAAAATGAGCGCTCATCTAAGGACCGCCCTATGTGGGCGTTAACCCCAATACCTCCTGGTTGGCAAGTTTTTTCTTAATAAAAAGACCGTAGGGAGCTCACAAAAAATAAGTTCCACTCAGCTTAGGCATCTCCCGGTCGGTATATCTATCAAAGAATCGCCGGGAAATGTGACAACCCCCATTTAAAGGATGGCTGCTGGTATACATGAAAGTGCGGTTAACCACCCGTTTCAAGGTGCTGCCGTAATGAAAATACATATAAAAAAAAACTTCAGTGTCTGCGCTGGCTGTTGCTTGAAGTCTCCCATGTAGTAGAGACAAGTGAAGCAAGTAAAAATAAAGTGCCCAATTCTTACTATGGGCTTCCTTATTTGATCTGAACCCAGCAAGTGCCCAACTTCCTCTGAGAACTTTTAACCCCAGAAATAAAAGTCAGCAGTTACCTCAATCTGCCCGACAGCAAAGGCAGTCCACCCAGCTTGTGAGGTCCTAATTTTCACCTCACATTGGCCTGTGGAAATAAAAGTACTGAGTTTTACTATTCTTCCCTCAGACTTTACAAGCAGGGCAGCATCAGTATGGGAGGCGCAGTGAGAATTATGTCCCACAAGTTCCCATGGCTGTAAAGCCACCAAATGCTTCTCTCTTGTTATGGAAGAGATTGGTTTGGTCTAGGCTAACCCCAGAACAAAGTAGCACACAGCGGCACCACTTTTAAAAATAATAAACTCTTGATTGAAGAATCTAAACTAACACCTCACTTTACCTCTTCCTATCACTAACACAGGCAAAGAGAATGACTGCAGGTGAGAGGGAAGGGAGGAGCTATATATACAGCTCTGCTGTGGTGCTCTTTGCCACTTCCTGCTAAACAGGAGGCGTAATCCCATAAGTAAGGATGAAATCCGTGGACTCGTCGTATCTTGTAAAAGAAAGGGAGAAAAATGAAAGACAGCAAGGCAGAGAGGTCAAGACAATAGAGAGAATAATAGAGAACGAAAGCTAAAGGTAACAGGCAGACACCCTGGAAAAGGAGAGACAATGAGAAACAGGACATACAGTGATACAGACAATCTGAACACACAGCAGACAAAAAAGGAGAGAAGAGGATCACAAAAAGCATAGGAGAAAAACATACAAAATGGTGAGAATGGATAGTCAGGTGATTAAAGGGCAATTTTAATAGAAACATTACATTATCCAATTTGTTATAACATGTAACCCATTCCCCAGTTTTGCATAACCAACACGGTTATATTAACACACTTTCTTACCTCTGTGATAACCTTGTATCTAAGTCTCTGCAGAGTGCAGACTGCCCCTTATTCCAGTTCTTTTGACAGACTTGCATTTTAGTCAATCAGTGCTGACTCCTAGGTAATTCCATGGGCGTGAGCACAATGTTACCTATATGGCAAACATGAACTAATACTCTCTAGCTGTGAAAAACTGCCAAATGCATTCAGATAAGAGGCTGCCTTCACGGGCTTAGAATTTAGCATATGAGCCTACCTAGGTTTAGCTTTTAACTAAGAATACCAAGAGAACAAAGCAAATTTGATGATAAAAGTAAATTGGAAAGTTGTTTAAAATTCCACGGCCTATCTGAATCATGAAAGTTCAATTTTGACTAGTTAAAGAACTGCTTGGGAGCTGTATATGAAAATATACAGATGCTGGATGGATAAAAAGAATACAGTGCAATAAAGAGATATGTAGAAAATTGTGGAGAACAAGAGAGGCGCCTGTTTGTATCGCTAATATTATAATATGTTCACCATCAATGATCCCTAGTCAGGGTACTCACATTTGTGAAGAGCACTCAGACAGTGCTATTAGGCACAGGCTGGATATTTGACAGCGAACCAGCTCACTGTTCAACCTGAATACAGGAACGAGATCATCAGAATCTGGAGAGAGAAGACAGACAGGGCATCTGTGTGTACCAGTAGTATAACCAGGTAGGGTCAGTGTATATATCCCTAGTCAGGGTACTCACATTTGTGAAGAGCACTCAGACAGTGCTATCAGAAACAGACTGGATATTCAACAGTGATCCAGTTCACTGGACCAATCGATAGCAGGAACACAGGAACCCTGAAACGCTTGAGTCTCAGTGGTAAATAATACTATAAAGTGCTAAATAGGTGCTGCAGTGAATGCAGCCAGAGGCTCCCTAAGGGAGTGGTGGATGGTAGGTAGGCAAGTAAGGCAAGGTCCCAATGTTAAGTAAAATTATAAAAAAAGGATTTATTAAAATTCAAAATTTATCTAAAAACAAAGTAACCATAAGGTAGGGAATGCTAGCAACCCTCCTTACAAAATGCAACGCGTTTCTCAGCGCTTCAGAACGCTGTTTCATCAAATGCCCGACTCCCCTCATCCCCAGTCATTCTGCCAAGGGAACAAGGAACAGTAGGAGAAATATCAGGGTATAAATGGTGCCAGAATAAAATTAAATTTAGGTCCGCCCATCGGATAAACGAGCGGGAGCCGTGGACTCTACTCCCACAGATGGAAATGAAATTATCAGGTAAGCATAATTTATTTTTTTCATTTTAATGGGAGGAGAGTCCACGGCTTCATTCATTACTTGTGGGAAACAAATACCCAAGCTCTAGAGGACACTGAATGAAAAAAACGGGCGGATAAACGGAGGCACCACAGCCTGCAGAACCTTTTTTCCAAAAGCTGCTTCTGCCGAAGCAAAATCATCACATATTTAAAATTTTGCAAAAGTATGCAAGGAGGACCAAGTAGCCTGAACCACAGATCTCTGCGACAGGGTAACCTCCATGGAGGAGACAATGACATCCCCACCAGATCTGCAAACCCCGTCCTCCGCGGCCACGACGGAGCAATCAGAATAGTCGAAGCTTGCTCCTGTTTGATGCGGAAGAAGTGGCAACGGTGGAAAAAAGTACAGTGGGTTGAACTTCCAAGGCACCGCTAAGGCATCTATCAGCTCTACCTGGGGATCCTTGGACTCGACCCGTATCTGGGTAGCTTGAAGTTGAGTCTGGACGCCATGAGGTCTTTCTCCGGCTTCCCCCATCTGTTGCAGATCTACGTAAACACCCAGGATGGAGCCTGGACCAGGATATCGTCCAGATAAGGAGCCACTGCAATACCTCTGGCTCTCGCCAACGCGAGCAGCGCTCCCAGAACCTTCGTAAAGACTCTTGGGGCAGTTGCCAGACCGAACGGTAGGGCCACAAACTGGAAATGTTGGTCCAGAAATGCGAATCTTAGGAATCTGAAGTGATCCTTGTGGATTGGTACGTGAAGGTAAGCATCCTTCAAATCTATTGTCGTCATGAATTGACCCTCTTGAACTAGGGTCAGAATCGACCTGATCGTCTCCATTTTGAACAATGGGACTGATAGAAACTTGTTTAGGCACTTTAGGTCCAGAATTGGGCGAAACGTGTCCTTCTTGTTTGGGACCACGGAAAGGTTGTCTATGATTTAAACGGGTAGTGAGAAAGATGAGGCGCTAGAGAATTGACCCTGCTAGACTAGTGTATTCCCCTCTAAGAAAACAGTGGTAGAAATGTAGTGAATGTAGTCCAGCGCTAAATTAGCACGGGTAGAGCATTTAGTTAAATTATATGATTTGAATATTTTTATTTTTGAAATAAAATGAATATTTTATATATATGTTGCAATCTGGTATTTATATATTTAATGCAGATTATCCTAAGTTATTTATCAACATTCAGCTTAGAAGAGTTAATGAAAAATATATAATGTAAATAAACTTTTATGTATGAACTGATATATATATATAAGCTTCTTGTCTATATATGGGCTTCTTATCTATATGTAAAAACTAATAAAACATTTGTATAATTAAACAGAAATTTAATAACTTGCTAAAAACAACACAAGATAAAAAGGGACGTCTCCCTTATAACATAGATTGCATCAGAAAAGACAATTGGATAACTTAAGTTAATGTTTCCGCTATTAATAATCAGGTACCTGTTATATGATGTAACAAATAATGTCCAAAATATTGAATTAAAAAAACTTAAAATTCCAAATGAGATAACCTACCCGCTGTTATGGCAGGTGTTTGTTACCGGTCCGTTAGTGAGAGACTGGTATTTTAAAATATGTCATGTGACTTTTCCTACGTCACACTTGTGATCGTAGCTGTTTCAATTTAGTTGCAATATAACCAGTGATCCTTGATATTCTGTCAAGTGCTTATTATGTTGCAATTTTTGTAACTTTAATCTGTATATGTATCAGAAGGTGTATTCCCCTATTCCATGTATAATTAGGGAGTCTTGGGGGAAATTGCAACTTACGCTGGTCTTTTGGCACACCTGATGTCTCTATTGGTGTGGTCTTTGCGGTCACGTTCAGTGACTTGGATGTTAGACTGTGTGGTCACGTTCAGTGACTTGGATGTTAGACTGTGCGGTCACGTTTAGTGACTATAATGCAATCCTCGCAGTGTGGACTTAACGGTCACTTATAGTGACTGTGATAAGATCTTTGTGGTCACGGAGGTGACTAACAGTGGGGTCCTTGCGGTCACAAGAGGTGACTAGGAGTAGAATCTTTACCGGACATCAGTGATGTTATACAGCAGGGTCTTTGCGGTCACAAATTGTGACTTACATATATTAACTTGCGGTTATATCTTTGTGACTTAAGAGTGGTCTTTGCGGTCACGAACAGTGGTGACTTAAAGGAAATCTTTGCGGTCACTAGTAGTGACTAACAGTATGATTTAAACGGCTCAGGTTCCAAATCACATTGGTAAGCATATTACTTATCGTTACGGATATCACTAGCAATATTGCACTATGTATTTTTATCTCTTATAGGAGATTGTCTCACATTATTTAGAAGATCTTTGTTTACACACTGAGGATTATCAACATTAGAAGGATAATTATATAAAGACCATCACTTTTTTTTTGTCACACATGTTTGGATAACACTTCAATTTTTATTCATTTTATTATTAATATTATTTTTTACTTTTCATTTTTTGGTGTACACCTATTTTTAATTTTTGCAGTTTTGTATATTTTTTCTTTGGACACGTATTCACACATCTTTTTGCGCATCTTTTTGGATATTATTATTATTGGACACACTTTCTTCTGATACATTTGGACACATTTTTTTCTGATTGGATCAAGGTAATTTTACATTTATCTTCTCTACGGAACCATTTGGACTGTTTTCTAGTACTCCTTCTTAGTGCCATTTATATTTATGTTACATAGATTAAGCAAGCATCTTACATAGATTTGTTTATAGAATAATTTATCCAGAACCCAACGCACTGTATAGAACGCAAATACTGTAATATATTGGCTATATATTGTACTCTTTTTATTGTTAACTATTAGCTTTAATATAACTCCGAGGGGTACTATGTTTTTATATATTTCGAATCTCTTCTCGAGTAATTATTTTTAACTTTTTTAATGTATTCTAAATAAATTCTTTTAACTCTTATATATCTCCTACCTTTAGCTTTTTTAGCTATCTTAGCTGGCTTAGCGTTCCTCCATTTGCTTAATTTTGGTCCTCATCTCACACATGTCGCAGCATTAAACACAATAAATAATATTATGCACAAATCCACCCCCCCCGTTCAATAACACCCTTTCCGAGGGTATTAACCCTTGATTCTATACAGATAAAAGGAGACACACTGTGACCCTGTCTTCTTACGTTATCATATGTGTATAAATGAAACAATCTTACCATAATCTATGCCATGGAACAGGAACACGGCCTTTCAAGTGTGACAGGGTAGTAGCATCGCTCCTGACATGGACTTGAGAGCAGAAAGCAGGCAGCGAAACTCGCCAACGCTGATTGCTTATGGAGCTGTTAATCTGAGTAGGGATGGTTTCACAGAAAGACTCTCCCTGCATCTCTGGACTGTAACTTTCATCCATGCTCTCACTGAGAGGCTGATAGGACTATTTAAAACTCCAGTCCCATTCCGAAGAGTACTACCCACAATAAAAGACTACTCCGAATCTTCCGACACTTCTCTGCCAACCTCCTGTGACGAAAGGCAAAGAATGACTGGGGTATGAGGGGAGTGGGGGAGGTATTTAAGCCTTTGGCTGGGGTGTCTTTGCCTCCTTCTGATGGCCAGGTTCTTAATTCCCACAAGTAATGAATGAAGCCATGGACTCTCCTCCCATTAAGATGGAAAGGATAATCAGACAGCCAGGGCAATTAAGCAAGATAACAAGGAGAACAAAGACAATAAACAAGACAGAATACAGAGTAGATTTTTAAACCCCTATAAGAAAAAATAAATAATTCTGTTTAAAAGCCCCCATAAATTATGCTTACCTGATAATTTTCTTTTCTTCCGATGGAAAGAGTCCACAGCTGCATTCATTACTTTTGGGAAATAAGAACCTGGCCACCAGGAGGAGGCAAAGACACCCCAGCCAAAGGATTACATATTCCTCCCACTTTCCTCATTCCCCAGTCATTCTGCTGAGGAACAAGGAACAGTAGAAGAAATATCAGGGTGAAAAGGTGCCAGAAGAATAAAAAATAAAGACGCCCCACATAAAAAAGACGGGTGGGGAGCTGTGGACTCTTTCCATTGGAAGAAAAGAGCATTTTCAGGTGAGCATAATTTATGTTTTTCTTCCTAAATGGAAAGAGTCCACAGCTGCATTCATTACTTTTGGGTAAACAATATCCAAGCTATAGAGGACACTGAATGCCAAAATGAGAGGGTACAATAGGCGGCCCATTCTTCGGGCACCAAACCTGAAACCACTACCCAACAAAACCCTGCTTCGTCCGAAGCCGAGAAAAAAGCAGAGAAAGGCCCCAAGGACACTGACCAGCAGGTAGCCCGTAAGCCAAGCTAGAGACCGCAACATCAGATTTTAACTGAACCAACAGTCCTCCAGGAGACACCGTCACCCAACAGACAGACCCCAACCTTGCACCCATTATTAGCGAAGGGAACCCCAGCCGAACCCCCAAGGGAATAAGGCAAGGAGAACCAAACAGAACCGAAAGGTACCAAACTCCCTAAAAGGAAACCCCCATTTTAAACCAAGCTCGCAAGACCTAAAAGAGTCCTGACAACAAGAGGAGGCAACGCCCAATCCAAACAGAAACCACAAGGTTTAGAATCAGGAGCAGAACATATAAAAGGTTCTCCCAACATCCTGTGAACGATTGGGACAGCCAACTAGAACCCAACCAATACGCAATACGTAATAATTAATAATTGGATACTTGTATAGCGCACAACCTCAAACCTAATCGACTTGCAGCACTGATAACAGGTATTCTTATAGCTGTAGCTGATCTCAAAGATCAACCCTACACCTGCCAGGCAGCAAGCCAACCAGCGCCTAACAAGTGTAAACGAAGACCAAAGATCATCCGAACTCAGAACAGTGAAGTATTCAGGCAAATAACCTGTAGCAGACCTAGAAGAAGGTAAACACCTGAGTCAAGAATACGCAGCCATCCTTAGGATGACACAGAAGAATACTAGCCAGAAGCTAGAAGCGGCAAACAAATATATAGAATGTTAAACCTCCCTTACTTAGGACACACTCCAGGTAACCGAAGCCGCCAGACCTACACATAGGTCTTGAAAGAAAAAGAGAGCCCAGAACCTCAACGAGGCCCAAAGCGCCCCCAAGATCCAAGGAAAACAACAGATCTCAGGATCTATCTCCAGCCGGGCCAGCCCAAGCATTGGCAGGTCTAAAACCAGGGGAAAAGAATAACTCCAGCTCAAAAAATGAGCGGGAAAAATGGCACAACCATTACAGCAGAGCTTGGATGCCAATCCAAAACACCACCGGGAGACAGTCGACAAGGCCGTAACCAAAAGATCTAGTTAAAGGCCCAACACGGCGGAGGCAGCAACTCTCCCGATGGACAGAACAACCCAGAGAGGAACCTCTCTCCATATAGGTTAACCCGTCTGTCCCAACCTCCTGAAGACAGGAGAAGCACTAAGATAGGGACCATACTTCCGAAGAAGGTATAAGCCCCCCCACCAAAAACAAAGGGGGGCCAGCAAAGGGCGCCGAAAGGATAGAACACCTGCCCCCAGGGCACAAGTCATAAGCTGAATTGAGAGAACAAAATCTCCCACACCAATGACCTGAAGGAATCCCCTGAAGATTAACTTGTTAGCACACAGACAAGGTGTCATAGCTGCAATGGTTCCACAACGAACCCCCTGCTTGTAGAGTAGTGAAGCCCTCACACAATATCAGCAAGCCAACCAAGGGAAACCGACCGTAGGCGTAAGACAAGCCCAAGGGCATCGTCCCCCAGAAAATCCTGGCCCTACCGAACCAGGTTAACTAGAACAAAGAACACAGCCCAGGTTTCCTGGAACTGGGGAACCCCGGACCAGCTCTAGAACCTAACAGTCCAGTACAACCCGCAACGGGGTCCACAAGGGAACGCTGAGTGAGAACCTCAGCCACCGGAAGAACCAGAGCGAGGAGAGGTCAGAGTCCCCAAACAAACAAGAACCCAGAAACCAAAATCCCCTGTCTGATATAAAAACCAGACCCTCGAAGACAACATTACAATGTCCAACGTAAATTAAAAGATGAGACTACCCCTTGCCAAAGTCCACAACTCCAATGAGCTAAGGAAGCAAAGGTCGAAGAAGGACATTAGATTCTCTAGGCAACAAGATGACCAAGAACATGGGGACACCTCGAGGACAAAGTTACTCCAACAAAGGCTAATCTCCACATCACCCCATAAAATCAGAGGAGAAGATGAAAAGAGGATGCAGAACATCCCCCGGCCCTGGGGAAAACCCGAAACATAGTTCAAGGAGACCACACTGCTCATGTCCCTACAAAGGAACCAACTCCTGAAGGGAACCAGGTCCCCCAAAGGAACCCAAGGAACGGACGAAGTCCTAAGGTCCCAAGAAGAGAACCACAGCAGGAACAAGTCCAAGGAAAATTCCAGAGCCTTAGAAAGCCAAACCGCCCAAAACGGCGGTAAGGAGGCGGTAAGCCCCCAAACCTCCCACAAAAGGGGAAAAATTCTAGGCCCCAATGAGATTGGAAGCAAAGAGAATGACGTAGCGGAACACCACTGACCCGGGCAACCAGATTGAAGGCTGAACAAGGACTGACACAATCCTCCCTGCCATATTGACCCAAAAGTCCTCCTTTAACATGCATAGCTGAACTTGTAAAAGAAAAACAAGAAAAACACACAAATAATAATGTGAGCAGGTAGAACCTGTGCCACGTGTCTGATACACCATAAGACAGAAGATCTGAATCCCAGCAGGACCAGCCGCAGCTGGGGTCATAACTGTCAAGTAGCCTAAATCCTCCCTCAAAGGGGAAGGTAGAACAGACCAACATAGGACTAACGTGTCCCTAACAAACTTCCGAAGAAGCAACCAGAGAGAATCGATCCCAGGAGTTCCTAAAGCAAACATATAATCAAAATAAAAGACATCCTGACGGATAAATTAAAATATAAGGCAACCCGTAGGTTAACGCCCAGGAAGAAAACAGGCATACCCACAGGGCCAGCCAAAAGGAAACCTGCTCTTCCAAAGAAAACTGAGAAAGATCATAATAAGCAGACAATAGGAGATTACACCATCCCCTCATGTCTAATAAGGTGAGCCATTCGAAGTAGAAGACTGCGGATTCCCATATCCATTAAGGATAGGATCATCCAATAACTCAAAAACCTGCCTGAGTAAAACGCGAAGGCGCGCTATTCTGTTACGAAAGGCACAACACTCAGGAATGCGAAAACGTGCTGCAACCTCAGGGGCAAACAAGCCACCCTGCAAGGTCGGATAAACATATTCTGGGTTACCCGCATGTGTAGTAGCAGAAAACAGTAGGGAACTCGCCTCTTGGAAGGACAGGACCCCCAGAAGCGGATGGCTCAGCAGTCCCATGATTCCTCAAGCCCGAGGAATCAGGCACTCTAATTCGGCATATCGAACATAACTGATTGACCTGAGTCAAAGGGGCCTATTTGCAACCTTCACAAGTCGAAGAATCTGAATCTGAAATTTGAACAGTCTCAGCATCAGAATCCTCCATAACTAGATAGAGAATATAATAATATCGACTAAAGAAAAATCTAACGGCACCTGACACCCACAATGGCTGGGGCACTCACCACCTCCTAGAACCAGACACTAGCAGACCCGCATTTTTCAGTCGCCACACAGGAATGCGGAAATGGAAAACCAGAACATAAACATGTCCAGTCACAAGGTGAACCGTACAGTCCAAAAAAAGCGCGCCCAACCATAAGGTCACGTCACTTCCAAAGGCCCTTTTGTTCCAGCCAAGAGCCCAATTAACACTACACATAAGCAGATTGAATCACATAACAAACATGATTAAACCCCCCCTGTTCAATTATCCCCCTCAGGAGATATTAACCCTAGATTCTAAGATACCAAAGGAGCCTCACTGAGGCCCTAAACATATACTTAATAAGTCCCGCAGGATAGAACCTTACAGGAACAAATAAGTTAAAATACGTACTGATGAAGTGAAATGAAACAATCTTACTGGAATCTACGCTGTGGAACAGGAACACGGCCCTTTAAGTGTGACGAATAGTAGCAGCCCCTCCGCCATGGACTTGAGAGAAGAAAGCAGGCAGAGAAGAGAAGTTTGACAATGCCGATTGCTTGTGGAGCTGTTAAAATGAGTCTGGATGGTTTCGCAGACTCTCCCTGCATCTCCGAAGTCTAACTTTCATCAAGGCCCTCATTGAGAGACTGATAGGATTACTTAAAATTCGTCCCATGTCAAAGAGTACTACTGTCAGGGTGCCAGGAATCAGACTGAGACGAGAAGTGCAAAAATAATCACACCTTTATTAATAGCAAAAAATAATAAAAAAGTCCACAAGTCAAATAACAAGCCAGAAGTCAAAACCAGAGCTGGTAGTCAGACGAGCCGAGTCAGGAGCCAAAGCGAATAGTCAGACGAGCCGAGTCAGGAGCCAAAGTGAGTAGTCAGACGAGTCTGAATCAGGAACAAGGAGAACAGCAGAGTCAGGAACAAGCCAGGGATCAGGAACCAGGAGGGACGTCAGACAGCCAGGTAATACACAGGAACTGGAACTCACAAACAGGTCTGAGACAACGCAAGGGCAAAGCATACTGAACAGGGGCCCTTTAAATAATAAGTGATGACATCACAAATCTGAGACTGCAACCTGTCTCACATGGATGATGTATACCAGTCTGGCCATAAAAGGTCATGCAGGAAATGAGCAGCATCACACACTATGCACCAGAGTCAGCAAGAGAGGTGAGTAAAATGGCTGCCAGCAGCACATGGTAAACAAAGCAGGGAAAAAACCCTGACAACTACCCTCCATAAGAGACAAAACAAACTTCTGACACTTCTCTGCCAACCTCCTGGGACGAAAGGCAAAGAATGACTGGGGGATGAGGGAAATGGGAGGAGTATTTAAGCCTTTGGCTGGGGTGTCTTTGCCTCCTCCTGGTGGACAGGTTCTTATTTCCCATAAGTAATGAATGCAGCTGTGGACTCTTTCCATTTAGGAAGAAAAGGGCATAGTTTATTTACTAACTCAAAAACTTATAAACCTTCATGTTTGCAAAAAGGCAGTAATATATATATGGCAAATAGGGTACAACCCTTAACTCAAAATCGAATTTAAAACCTTATCAACTATTATTAGATTAGACTTCTGAATGTCATTATTATGTGATATTAAAGGGGGGGGGTTAAAAAGGGATATTAAATACTAAATAAATGCTATATAAATAATGATGTAAAAGCAAAAATTAGCCTGGCAATATTCTTTTTTTAAAATGTTATTAGTTTTTGAACATAAAGAAATACATGTAAAGTTTCAGTCTCAATAAATAATGGGAGCTGCCATGTTGTAACTTAAACAGACATGTCTGTCACTGACTTGTTATATCAGCTGACTTGTTATATCAGAGTATAAAATGTATCTGAAACTCCCTTTCAAAAGTTTGTTATTTTTATCTTATCTGCTCTGCTGAGGGCAGTTATAAACAGTTATGAATGAGCTTATAAAGTAACAATCTTGCAGGGTTTACTTTACCTCTAACTCAATCTTAATCAGCCTTCTCTGTTGTTTAATAAAAGTTTTAATGCTGCAATTTTTTGGGGGAAACTAATGCATCAGTCCGTAGACATTATGGGGCCTATCTATCAAGTTCCGAATGGAGCTTGAAGGCCCGTGTTTCTGGCGAATCTTCAGACTCGCCAGAAACAGAAGTTATGAAGCAGCGGTCTAAAGACCGCTGCTCCATAACCCTGTCCGCCTGCTCAGATCGAATCGGGTTGATTGACACCTCCCTGCTGGCAGCCGATTGGCTGCGAGTCAGCAGGGGGCGGCGTTGCACCAGCAGCTCTTGTGAGCTGCTGGTGCAATGCTGAATACGGAGAGCGTATTGCTCTCCGCATTCAGCGAGGTCTTGCGGATCTGATCCGCACTGTCGGATCAGGTCCGCAAGACCTTTCATAAATAGAGGCCTTTGACTGACTACAAACTCATATGCATGCATGATACATAATGCCAATTCACATACACCAGGTGTGCCCAAAGGGTAGTTTGGGATCTTTCAGTAGATCTCTAATTGCTGAGCAGTAGATCAGAAGATTGCTGTGTATTTTCCCATTTCCTTCTCAGCCAATAGTGATAATAGTATGGGTTCGAGGTGAACGAATTGTAAAAATGTGTTTTGTAAAGGTACTGTATATCCTGCACCACTACAGTGGCGTCAATTTAAAAAATAAAAAAAGTGTTATTCATTACATATGGGATTCAATAGCCACTTGGAGACGGCAAAGATTCCCAAGCCTTTTAAGAGCACTTCATCCCTCCCACCTCACTTGTATGAAAGTTGTATATATAGACAAGCAGGAGAAATAGAAAAGAAAGGTAGGAAAGGATAATGCAGGGAAAATAAAGGCGCAAAATGATACTGTCCTCAAAAATTACAAATTGAAAATAGACTGGGTGGGACTCGTGGACTCTAAGCATCATGAAAGAAAGGAATAAGCATACATTTTGTTTTCTTTCATAAGGTGCTGATAGTCCACAATCCAATATGCATGGGAACCAATATCCAAGATGTGAGTCCACGAGACAGTTGGATAGGACAACATTTGGTTTCGAAAAGGCAGGCAATTATTTTCCAGACACTGGAGAACTTTCCTACCAAAAGCTGCTTCTGAAGACGCAAAAAACATCAACATGATAAAACTTAGTAAAAGTGTGGAAGGATGACCATTTTTGAAAGTTCAGGAAGTAGAAACAGACCTGGTAGAGTGGGCCGTAATGCGTTTTGGAGGAGGCTTACCTGCCTCCAAGTAAGCATTGTGAATTAGGAACTTTAACCAAGATACTAAAGTCACAGCTGAGGAATTTAAGCCTTTACAAGGACATGAAAAATTAATGAACAGATTAGAAAATGTTCTGAATTATTTCGTAGCCTGAAGATAACATTTTAACCCCTTAGTGACCAGAGCAGTTTTCAATTTTCTGACCGTTTGGGACCAGGGCTATTTTTACATTTCTGCGGTGTTTGTGTTTAGCTGTAATTGTCCTCTTACTCATTTATTGTACTCACACATATTATATACCGTTTTTCTCGCCATTAAATGGACTTTCTAAAGATATAATTATTTTCATCATATCATATAAATTACTATAATCATTTTTTTTAAAAATATGATGAAAAAACAGAATTTATGCTTACCTGATAAATTTCTTTCTGTTGTGATGTATCAAGTCCACGGATTCATCCATACTTATGGGATATTCTCCTTCCCTACAGGAAGTGGAAGAGAGAGCACCCACAGCCGAGCTGTCCATATAGCTCCTCCCTTAGCTCCACCCCCCAGTCATTCGACCGAAGGCTAGGAAGAAAAAGGAGAAACTATAGGGTGCAGTGGTGACTGAAGTTTTTTAAATAAAAATATACTACCTGTCTTAAATAGACAGGGCGGGCCGTGGACTCGATACATCACAAGAGAAAGAAATTTATCAGGTAAGCATAAATTCTGTTTTCTCTTGTAAGATGTATCAAGTCCACAGATTCATCCATACTTATGGAATACCAAAGCTTTAGGACACGGATGAAGGGAGGGACAAGACAGGTACCTTAAACGGAAGGCGCCACTGCTTGTAGAACCTTTCTCCCAAAAATAGCCTCCGAAGAAGCAAAAGTATCAAATTTGTAAAAAGTATGAAGCGAAGACCAAGTCGCCGCCTTACAAAACTGTTCAACAGAAGCCTCATTTTTAAAAGCCCATGTGGAAGCCACTGCTCTAGTAGAATGAGCAGTAATTCTTTCAGGAGGCTGCTGGCCAGCAGTCTCATAAGCCAAACGGATGAAGCTTTTCAGCCAAAAGGAAAGAGAGGTAGCTTTTTTTGACCTCTCCGTTTACCAGAATAAATAACAAACAATGAAGATGTTTGATGGAAATCTTTAGTTGCTTGTAAGTAGAACTTTAAAGCACGAACCACATCAAGATTGTGCAACAGACGTTCCTTCTTTGATGAAGGATTAGGACACAGAGAAGGAACAACAATCTCCTGATTGATATTCCTATTAGAAACAACCTTAGGAAGAAACCCAGGTTTGGTACGCAAAACCACCTTATCTGCATGGAAAACTAGGTAAGGTGAGTCACACTGTAAAGCAGATAACTCAGAAACTCTTCGAGCCGAAGAGATAGCTACTAAAAACAAAACTTTCCAAGATAGAAGCTTAATATCTATGGAATGCATAGGTTCAAACGGAACCCCTTGAAGAACATTAAAAACCAAATTTAGGCTCCATGGTGGAGCAACAGGTTTAAATACAGGCTTGATCCTGATTAAGGCCTGACAAAACGCTGGGACATCTGCCAGACGTTTGTGTAAAAGAATAGACAAAGCAGATATTTGTCCTTTTAAGGAACTAACTGATAATCCCTTCTCCAATCCTTCTTGGAGAAAGGACAAAATTCTAGGAATCCTAATCTTACTCCATGAGTAACCCTTGGATTCACACCAACAAAGATATCTGCGCCAAATCTTATGATAGATTTTCCTGGTGACAGGCTTTCTAGCCTGAATCAGGGTATCAATGACCGAGTCAGAGAAACCACGCTTTGATAGAATCAGGTGTTCAATCTCCAAGCAGTCAGATGCAGAGAAGTTAGATTTGGATGCTTGAATGGACCTTGGATTAGAAGGTCCTGCCTCATTGGCAGAGTCCACGGTGGAACAGATGACATGTCCACCAGGTCTGCATACCAAGTCCTGCGTGGCCACGCAGGCGCTATCAGAATCACTGAAGCTCTCTCCTGCTTGATTCTGGCAACCAGACGTGGGAGGAGAGGAAACGGTGGAAATACATAAGCCAGATTGAAGGACCAGGGCACTGCTAGAGCATCTATCAGTACCGCCTGGGGATCCCGGGACCTGGACCCGTAACAAGGAAGTTTGGCGTTCTGTCGGGACGCCATCAGATCCAATTCTGGTGTGCCCCATAGCTGAGTAAGCTGGGCAAATACCTCCGGATGGAGCTCCCACTCCCCCGGATGAAAAGTCTGACGACTTAGGAAATCCGCCTCCCAGTTCTTTACCACTGGGATATGGATTGCTGAGAGATGGCAAGAGTGATCCTCCGCCCATCGGATTATTTTGGTTACCACCATCATTGCTAGAGAACTCTGTGTTCCTCCTTGATGATTGTTATAGGCTACAGTCGTGATGTTGTCCGACTGAAATCTGATGAATTTGGCCGCAGCTAGCTGAGGCCATGCCTGAAGCGCATTGAATATCGCTCTCAGTTCTAGAATGTTTATCGGGAGGAGAGATTCCTCCCGAGACCATAAGCCCTGTGCTTTCAGGGATTTCCAGACTGCACCCCAGCCCAGCAGGCTGGCATCTGTCGTTACTATGAGCCACTCTGGAATGCGGAAACACATTCCCTGAGACAGTCGGTCCTGAGACAACCACCAGAGAAGAGAATCTCTGGTCTCTTGGTCCAGATGCAGTTGAGGAGATAAATCTGCATAATCCCCATTCCACTGTTTGAGCATGCATAGTTGCAGCGGTCTGAGGTGTAGGCGGGCATAAGGAACTATGTCCATTGCCGCTACCATGAGTCTGATTACCTCCATACACTGAGCCACTGATGACCGAGGAATGGAATGAAGAGCTCGGCAAGTGATTAAAAGTTTTGATTTTCTGACCTCTGTCAGAAATATTTTCATTTCTACCGAGTCTATCAGAGTCACTAGGAAGGAAACTCTTGTGAGAGGGACGAGAGAACTCTTTTTTATGTTCACCTTCCATCCGTGAGATCTCAGAAAAGCCAACATGATGTCCGTGTGATACTTGGCTAGCTGGAAAGTCGACGCCTGAATTAAGATGTCGTCTAGATAAGGCGCTATTGCTATACCCCGCTGTCTTAGAACCGCCAAAAAGGACTCTAGCACCTTTGTGAAAATTCTGGGAGCCGTGGCCAACTCGAAAGGAAGGGCCACAAACTGGTAATGCCTGTCCAGAAAGGTGAATCTGAGGAATTGATGATGATCTCTGTGAATAGGGATGTGTAGATACGCATCCTTTAAATCCACGGTAGTCATATATTGACCCTCCTGGATCAGAGGAAGAATAGTCCAAATAGTCTCCATCTTGAAAGATGGTACTCTGAGGAATTTGTTTAGAATTTTGAGATCCAAGATCGGTCTGAAAGTTCCCTCTTTTTTTGGGAACCACAAACAGGTTGGAGTAAAAACCTAGCCCTTGTTCCGCTCTTGGAACTGGGCGGATCACTCCCATGGTATGTAGATCTTCTACACAGCGTAAGAACGCCTCTCTCTTTGTCTGGTTTGCAGACAATTGAGAAATGTGAAATCTCCCCCTTGGGGTGGAGTCTTTGAAGTCCAGAAGATATCATTGGGACACAATTTCTAAAGCCCAGGAATCGTGAACATCTCTTGCCCAAGCCTGAGCGAAGAGAGAGTCTGTCCCCTACTAGATCCGGTCCCGGATCGGGGGCTACCCCTTCATGCTGTCTTAGAGGCAGCAGCAGGCTTCTTGGCCTGTTTACCTTTGTTCCAAGCCTGGTTAGGTCTCCAGACTGACTTGGATTGGACAGAATTCCCCTCTTGCTTTGCTGCAGGGGAAGCTGAAGCGGGACCTTTGAAGTTCCGAAAGTAAAGAAAATTATTTTGTTTGGTCCTCATCTTATTTGTTTTATCCTGAGGGAGGGCATGGCCTTTCCCTCCAGTGATGTCTGAAATAATTTCTTTCAGTGTAGGCCCGAATAGGATATTTCCTTTGAAAGGGATGTTCAACAACTTAGATTTTGATGACACATCAGCAGACCAGGACTTAAGCCATAACGCCCTGCGTGCTAAAATGGCAAAACCTGAATTCTTTGCCGCTAATTTAGCCATTTGGAAAGCGGCATCTGTAATAAAAGAATTAACTAACTTAAGGGCCTTAATTCTATCCATAATATCCTCTAATGGAGTCTCCACCTGAAGAGCCTCTTTTAGAGCCTCAAACCAGAAAGCAGCTGCAGTAGTTAAAGGAACAATGCATGCAATAGGTTGGAGAAGAAAACCTTGATGAACAAAAATTTTCTTTAGGAGACCCTCTAATTTTTTATCCATAGGATCTTTGAAAGCACAACTGTCTTCGATAGGTATAGTTGTACGCTTAGCAAGAGTTGAAATAGCTCCCTCCACCATAGGAACAGTCTGCCACGAGTCCTGCATGGTGTCAGATATGGGAAACATTTTCTTAAAAACAGGAGGGGGAGCGAACGGAACAACTGGTCTATTCCACTCCTTAGTAACAATAGTCACAATCCTCTTAGGGACTGGAAAAACATCAGTGTAAACAGGAACCTCTAAGTATCTGTCCATTTTACACAATTTCTCTGGGACCACTATAGGGTCACAATCGTCTAGAGTAGCTAATACCTCCTTGAGCAATAAGCAGAGGTGTTCAAGCTTAAATTTAAAGGCCGTCATATCAGAATCTGTCTGAGGGAGCGTCTTTCCTGAATCAGAAATCTCTCCCTCAGATAACAAATACCTTACCCCTACTTCAGAACATTGTGAAGGTATATCGGATACGGCTACTAAAGCGTCAGACGGCTCAGCATTTGTTCTTAACCCAGAGCTGTCACGCTTTCCTTGTAAACCAGGCAGTTTAGAGAAAACCTCTGTGAGGGTTTTATTCATAACTATGGCCATGTCTTGTAAAGTAAATGAATTTGACGCATTAGAGGTACTTGGCGTCACTTGTGTGGGCGTTACTGGTTGTGACACTTGGGGAGAGCTAGATGCTAAACCCTCATTTCCTTCTAACTGAGAATCGTCTATTGCAATATTTTTAAGTGCTAAAATATGCTCTTTATAATTTATAGACATATTAGTGCAAGTGGGACACATTCTAAGAGGGGGTTCCACAATGGCTTCTAAACACATAGAACAATGATTTTCCTTGGTGTCAGACATGTTAAACAGGCTAGTAATGAAACAAACAAGCTTGGAAAGCACTTTAATCAAAGAAAATAACACTTTAAACAAAAACGGTACTGTGCCTTTAAGTGAAAAAAAGCTGCACAAACTCTGCAAAACAGTATAAAAAAGCAGTAAACAAAACAAAATTTTTACAGTAGCATCATAAAGCCTTAGTAACTTTGCACCACTATGCAAATAAACAATTAACCCCTTAATGTAAAAACCGGATTGAAAAAACTTCAAAACCGGTAAAATAACGTTCAGCACCTTGCCACAGCTCTGCTGTGGCGCCTACCTGCCCTTTAGGAACGATTTGTGGGGAAAAAAACCTCTTTACAGCCCTCAAATACAGCAGGAATCTCTGGAGAAGTAGCTGGATGCTTCTGAGGTAAATAAACTGTAAATAGGCCCCTCACACCTCACTCAATGTTATGGGGCCTAAAAGAAACACCACAGAGTGTTTCTTAAACTAGCCATGTGGGTTAATAACCCTTAAACAAGCCACAAAGACCCATTAAAGTCCCTCAAAAAACGTTTTATTTGTAATTAAACCAAAACATTTTTTCCTATTAGTGTCACCAGTAACTATGAGCCCTTTATGCAAGCTTGGATTCCTCTTTTACTGAATACAGCTTACCTTTCCCTCATCGGGATATTGCCAGCCTTTTCTAGAAATAACACAGTCTGTCTAGAAAAAAATAGTCTGAACATACCTTAATGCAGTTTAGCCTGCAAACTGTTCCCCCAACTGAAGTTTTCCTGTACTCTTCAGCCCTTGTGAAAACAGCAGTGGATCTTAGTTACAAAATGCTAAGATCATCCTCCTTGCAGAAATCTTCATCCCTTTTCTGCCAGAGAGTAAATAGTACACACCGGTACCATTTAAAATAACAAACTTTTGCTTGAGAAAATAAAAACTAACATTTTTGTCACCACACTCCCTTTGCCCTTCCTAGCAGTTAAGCAGGCAGAGAGAATGACTGGGGGTGGAGCTATATGGACAGCTCTGCTGTGGGGGCTCTCTCTGCCACTTCCTGCAGGAGAATATCCCATAAGTATGGATGAATCCGTGGACTCGATACATCTTACAAGAGAAAATGAAAAATAAAAACACACTTTTTCTAACTTTGACCCCCACATTCTGTTACACATCTACAACCACCAACAAATACCCATGCTAAATAGTTTCTAAATTTTGTCCTGAGTTTGGAAATACCCAATGTTTACATGTTCTTTGTTTTTTTTGCAAGTTATAGGGCAATAAGTACAAGTAGCACTTTTTGCTATTTCCAAACAATTTTTTTCTCTCAAAATTAGCGATAGTTACATTGGAACGCTGATATCTGTCAGGAATCCCTGAATAACCCTTCACATGACACATCCCACCCCCTGATTCCTCCCTGACCCCCCTCAAAGAGCCCTCTTCCCTCCCCACCTCACAATTGTCACCACCATCTTAAGTACTGGCAGAAAGTCTGCCAGTATAAAAATAAAGGTGTTTTAAAAAAAATAAAAATGTTATTTTATATAAAGTATGTTGAAAAAAAGGGAGGGTTCCTGGTTGTTAATATTCCTCTTATAATAATATATACAGTATATATAAGAGGGCAGTGCCTAGTGTCATATAAGTAAAAGAATAAGGAGAAAAAGAAAATAAACACTATTGTGGCACACTAAAATCTTATAGGTGGATGAGATGATCAATCAAAGAGGGAGGGGGGAGGACCGGAATGAATAGTTAAAACATAACTTTTAATAAAAGTATATCACATAAAAATGTATGATGGGGGTGAAGAAAAACACATAACTTATTTCATAAAAAAAAATAGTAACATCTAAAACAAACAGAGAACTGCCCCCTGTGTGTGTTAGGATATAAATTATCCTAACACGACATAGGTAAGGAAGGAAAACAAATATCAGTAGTAATGCCTGACAAGAAATGCTCAAAGGACGTAGCTAAAGGGGCTAAGATAGCAACAAAATACAGTCTGGAAAAAATAGATCAGTTTATATAAGCAGTTTAAATAGATCCGTTTATATCACAACCAAAGCGGTTGTGGATTACCAATTAATACCACTAGTACTATAATAGGGTTGAGCAAATTAATACTAAATCATTACAAAAAGCAATAAGGTGCAGCCTAGGGGAGTAAAGTTTATATCACAACCAAAAGCAGTTGTAAGTTACCAATTAATACTGTTACATTTTTTGTTAAAGGCTAGCCTTCACAACCAAAGCGGCTGTGGGTTACCAATTAATACCACTAGTACTATGATAAGGCTAAGTAGATAGATGCTGAGCCATTACAAAAGCAATAAGGTACAACCTAGGGGAATAAAATTATCACACCCAAAAGCGGTTGTGAATTACCAATTAATACCGTTAGTTTGGGTTAAAGGCTGACAATTAATACCGTTAGTTTGGGTTAAAGGCTTTTTTGTAGAGGTAATAAAGTTACAGCCTAGGAGAGTAAACTCAGATTATATCACAGCCAAAACAGTTGTGAATTACCAATTAATACCGTTAGAACCTATAGCTGTCAAATTAAGATAAAAAAATAAAAAATATATAATCATAAAGAAAAGAAACAAATAGGTATAGCCTAAGACACAAATTTATGTCACAGCCAAAACGGCTGTAAATTACGATTTAGTACCATAAATATCAGTATTTAACATAATTATTTAGAGCTGACCAGGAGAAGGCTACGTTTAGACAAAAAGAGCAGGCATAGTAACCCAAATAACAATAAGACAAATATAGTAAGCCGTTCCGCAAAAGAATTGCGGTGGTTAGGAGAGAAACTACATACACACACAGGGAGCAGTGCGAACACCTGACGTGCGTTTCGCGAATGCTTTATCAAACCGTTTTGGCTGTGATATAATTTGAGTTTACTCTCCTAGGCTGTACCTTTATTACCTCTAATGGCTCAGCATCTATCTACTTAGCCTTATCATAGTACTAGTGGTATTAATTGGTAACCCACAGCCGCTTTAGTTGTGAAGGCTAGCCTTTAACAAAAAATTTAACGGTATTAATTGGTAACTTACAACCGCTTTTGGTTGTGATATAAACTTTACTCCCCTACGCCTAGATTATGAGTTTTGTCGGTAAAAACTTGCGGGGCTACCGAGCCTTTTTTTTCCATCGCTCCCTTAAGCCAACGCTGGTATTACGAGTTTTCTGAATGGCTGCGTTAGCCTCAGAAAAGTGAGCATTGAGCCAAATTTAGCTCCACTTCAACCCTCAATACCAGTGTTGCTTACGGTAGCGGTAAACTGGAAAAACGTGCTCGTGCACGATTTCCCCATAGGAAAAAATGGGGCTGAGCTGGCTGAAAAAACTGCAAAAAAGCAGCGTTCAGCTCCTAACGCAGCTCCATTGTTTCCTATAGGAAAATACTTTCTAAGTCTACACCTAACACCCTAACATGAACCCGAGTCTAAACACCCCTAATCTTACACTTATTAACCCCTAATCTGCCGCCCCCGCTATCGCTGACACCTGCATTATACTATTAACCCCTAATCTGCCTCTACAGATACCCCTACCACCTACATTATCCCTATGAACCCCTAATCTGCTGCCCCCAACATCGCCGACACCTATATTAAATTTATTAACCCCTAATCTGCCCCCCCAACGTCGCCGCCACCTACCTAGACTTATTAACCCCTGCCGACCAGACATCGCCGCCACTATAAATGTATTAACCCCTAAACCGCCGCACTCCCGCCTCGCAAACAATATAATACATTTTATTAACCCCTAATCTGCCCTCCCTAACATCGCCGCAACCTACCTACAATTATTAACCCCTAATCTCCCGCCCCCAACGTCGCCGCTACTATAATAAAGTTATTAACCCCTAAACCTAAGTCTAACCCTAACACCCCCGTAACTTAAATATAATTTAAATAAAACAAAATAAATTTACTATAATTAAATAAATTATTCCTATTTAAAACTAAATACTTACCTGTAAAATAAACCCTAATATAGCTACAATATAACTAATAGTTACATTGTAGCTATTTTAGGATTTATATTTATTTTACAGTTAACTTTGTATTTATTTTAACTAGGTACAATAGCAATTAAATAGTTAATAACTATTTAATAGCTAACTAGTTAAAATAATTACAAAATTACCTGTAAAATAAATCCTAACCTAAGTTACACATACACCTAACACTACACTATCAATAAATTAATTAAATAAATTAAATACAATTTTCTAAAAAAAAAATACAATTAAATAAACTTAACTATATTTAAAAAACAAACACTAAATTACAAAAAAATAAAAAAAATTACAAGAATTTTAATCTAATTACACCTAATCTAAGCCCCCTAATAAAATAAAAAAGCCCCCCAAAATAATAAAATTCCCTACCCTATACTAAATTACAAAAGTAATCAGCTCTTTTACCAGCCCTTAAAAGGGCTTTTTTGCGGGACATTGCCCCAAAGTAATCAGCTCTTTTACCTGTAAAATAAAATACAAGACCCCCCCGAACATTACAACCCACCACCCACACACCCCTACTCTAAAACCCACCCGATCCCCCCTTAAAAAAACCTAACACTACCCCATTGAAGATCACCCTACCTTGAGCCGTATTCACCCAGCCAGGCACCGATAGGCCAGAAGAGGACATCCGGAGCGGCAGAAGTCTTCATCCGATCGGGGCAGAAGAGGTCCTCCATCCAGCAGAAGTCTTCATCCAAGCGGCATCTTCAATCTTTATCCATCCGGCGCGGAGCCGGTCCATCTTCAAGACATCCGACGCGGAGCATCCTCTTCTTCCCGACGACTAACGACGAATGAAGGTTCCTTTAAATGGCGTCATCCAAGATGGCGTCCCTCGAATTCCAATTGGCTGATAGGATTCTATCAGCCAATCGGAATTAAGGTAGGAAACATTCGATTGGCTAATGTAATAAGCCAATCGGATTGAAGTTCAATCCGATTGGCTGATTGGATCAGCCAATAGAATGGACCTCACATTCTTTAGGCTGATCCAATCAGCCAATCGGATTTTTCCTACCTTAATTCCGATTGGCTGATAGAATCCTATCAGCCAATCGGAATTCGAGGGATGCCATCTTGGATGATGTCATTTAAAGGAACCTTAATTCATCGTTAGTCGTCGGGAAGAAGAGGATGCTCCGCGTCGGATGTCTTGAAGATGGACCCGCTCCGCGCCGGATGGATGAAGATAGAAGATGCCGCTTGGATGAAGACTTCTGCTGGATGGAGGACCTTTTCTGCCCCGATCGGATGAAGACTTCTGCCGCTCCGGATGTCCTCTTCTGGCCCATCGGTGCCCGGCTGGGTGAACACAGCTCAGGGTAGGGTGATCTTCAATGGGGTAGTGTTAGGTTTTTTTAAGGGGGGATCGGGTGGATTTTAGAGTAGGGGTGTGTGGGTGGTGGGTTGTAATGTTGGGGGGTCTTGTATTTTATTTTACAGGTAAAAGAGCTGATTACTTTGGGGCAATGCCCCGCAAAAAGCCCTTTTAAGGGCTGGTTAAAGAGCTGATTTTGTAATTTAGTATAGGGTAGGGAATTTTATTATTTTGGGGGGCTTTTTTATTTTATTAGGGGGCTTAGATTAGGTGTAATTAGATTAAAATTCTTGTAATATTTTTTTATTTTTTGTAATATAGTTTAGTTTATTTAATTGTAATTTTTTTTAGAAAATTGTATTTAAATTATTTAATTAATTTATTGATAGTGTAGTGTTAGGTGTATTTGTAACTTAGGATAGGATTTATTTTAGAGGTAATTTTGTAATTATTTTAACTAGTTAGCTATTAAATAGTTATTAACTATTTAATAGCTATTATACCTAGTTAAAATAAATACAAAGTTGCCTGTAAAATAAATATAAATCCTAAAATAGCTACAATGTAACTATTAGTTTTATTGTAGCTATATTAGGGTTTATTTTACAGGTAAGTATTTAGTTTTAAATATGAATAATTTATTTAATTATAGTAAATTTATTTAGTTTTATTTAAATTATATTTAACTTAGGGGGGTGTTAGGGTTAAACTTAGGTTTAGGGGTTAATAACTTTATTATAGTAGCGGCGACATTGGGGGCGGGAGATTAGGGGTTAATAATTGTAGGTAGGTTGCGGCGATGTTAGGGAGGGCAGATTAGGGGTTAATAAAATTTATTATAGTGTTTGAGAGGCGGCAGTGCGGCGGTTTAGGGGTTAATACATTTATTATAGTGGCGGCGATGTCCGGTCGGCAGATTAGGGGTTAATAACTGTAGGTAGGTGGCGGCGACGTTGGGGGGGCAGATTAGGGGTTAATAAATTTAATATAGGTGTCGGCGATGTTAGAGACAGCAGATTAGGGGTTCATAGCTATAATGTAGGTGGCGGTGGTGTACGGGCGGCAGATTAGGGGTTAAATAATTTTATTATAGTGTTTACAATGTGCGGGGGGGCTCGGTTCAGGGGTTAATAGGTAGTTTATGGGTATGTTAGTGTACTTTGTAGCACTGTAGTTAAGAGCTTTATGTTCTGGCGTTAGCCCATAAAACTCTTAACTACTGACTTTTAAATGCGGTTGGAGTCTTGGAGGTAGAGGCTCTACTGCTCACTTCTTCCAAGACTCGTAATACCAGCGTTACGCAAATCCCATTAAAAAGATAGGATACGCAATTGACATAAGGGGATTTGTGGTAGCCTCGAGTCGCGGAAGAAAAGTGAGCGGTGAGCCTCTACCTGCCAGACTCGTAATACCAGCGTTAGATAAAAAGCAGTGTTGGGACCTCTCAATGCTGCTTTTAAGGCTAACGCAAAACTCGTAATCTCGCCGCTCGGCTGCACCTTATTGCTTTTTGTAATGATTTAGTATTAATTTGCTCAACCCTATTATAGTACTAGTGGTATTAATTGGTAATCCACAACCGCTTTGGTTGTGATATAAACGGATCTATTTAAACTGCTTATATAAACTGATCTATTTTTTCCAGACTGTATTTTGTTGCTATCTTAGCCCCTTTAGCTACGTCCTTTGAGCATTTCTTGTCAGGCATTACTACTGATATTTGTTTTCCTTCCTTACCTATGCCGTGTTAGGATACTTTGTAGGCTAACACACACAGGGGGCAGTTCTCTGTTTGTTTTAGATGTTACTATTTTTTTTAATAAAATAAGTTATGTGTTTTTCTTCACCCCCATCATGAATTTTTTTGTGATATACTTTTATTAAAATTTGTTTTAACTATTCATTCCAGTCCCCCCCCCCTTCCTTTGATTGATCATCTCATCCACCTATAAGATTTTAGTGTGCCACAATAATGTTTCTTTTCTTTTTCTCCTTATTCAATTTTATATAAAGTGTAGGATACCCCATTACCCCCAACCTCCCTGATCCCCCCCAAAACAGCTCTCTAAGGGGCCCATTTATCAAGCTCCGGATGGAGCTTGAGGGCCCGTGTTTCTGACGAGCCAAAGGGAGAGACTTGTAAGACTCGAACCAAATTTAGATTCCATGAAGGAGAAATTGGATTAATAACAGGACGAATCCTAACTAAGGGCTGAACAAAATTCTGAATGTCAGGAAGTTTCGCAAGTTTTTGGGGAAATAAAGATGAAAGATCTGAAATTTGACCCTTCAAAGAGTTTGCAGACAAATCTTTATCCGGAAAAAATAAAAATGTAAGGATTCTAGGAATTCTTAAAGAATGCCAATTGAAGCCATTCAAATTAAACTTGCATGATTCAGATAGAGCATGTAATTGTAAGACACTTTTAAATTCATTTCTATTTTCAAATGTGCTTTGTTTTCTTGGTATCCCTTGTTGAAAAAAAAATATAAACATATCCCACACTAGTGGGAGCTAGCTGTTGATTGGTGCCTGCTCACATTTATCTCTTGTGATTGGCTAACTAGATGTTTTCAGGTAGCTGCCAGTAGTGCAATGCTGTTCTTTCTGCAAAGGATAACAAGATAATTAAGTAAAATGAATAATAGAAGTAAAGTGGAAAGTTTTTTTAAATTGTATGTTCTATTCAAATCATGAAAGAAAGAATTTGGAGTTTCCTGTCCCTTTAAGGTTACTATGACCTTATATGAAAAACTTTTCTATTTCAAAATTAGGTGTTCAATCTCCAAACCATCATGTTGAGAGACTCGAGATCTTGATGGTAGAAGGGGTCTTCAGAGAGAAGGTTGTGCCTTAAAGGACAACTAGACATCTGAATCCGATCTGATGTCAGGGGTTTTTTCCCTGCTTTGTTTGCCATGTGCTGCTGGCAGCCATTTTACTCACCTCTCTTGCTGACTCTGGTGCATAATGTGTGATGCTGCTCATTTCCTGCATGCCCTTTTATGGCCAGACTGGTGTACATCATCCATGTGAGACAGGTTGCAGTCTCAGAATTGTGATGTCATCACTTTTTTTTTAAGGGCCTCTGTTCAGTATGCTTTGCCCTTGCGTTGTCTCAGACCTGTTTATGAGAGTTCCAGTTCCTGTGTATTACATGGCTGTCTGACGTCCCTCTTGGTTCCTGATCCCTGGCTTGTTCCTGACTCTGCTGTTTTCCTTGTTCCTGATTCCGGCTCGTCTGACTACTCGCTTTGGCTCCTGAGTCGGCTTGTCTGACTATTCGCTTTGGCTCCTGACTCGGCTCGTCTGACTACCAGCTTTGGTTTTGACTCCTGGCTTGTTATTTGACTTGTGGACTTTTTATTATTTTTTGCTATTAATAAAGGTGTGATTATTTTTGCATTTCTCGTCTCAGTCTGATTCCTGGCACCCTAACATTACGCAAGGGCCATGAATCCTGATGGTGCTAATAATCCACCTTTACCTACCATATTTTCCAGGATGGATGAACAGGATCACCGCTTGGATCAATTTGCACTAGCCCTGCAAACCCTACTGAATCGCACTGCACATTTAGACCAAAGTGTCCCGCAAGTTATGGCTGCTCCTGTTTCCGCTGCTGCACCTAGTCCTACCAGGAGCATGTCTGGTTCTGCACCTCTACCTCAGCAATTTGGAGGTGATCCTATTCAGTGCAGAGGGTTTTTGAACCAGGTGGGCATTTACTTTGAGATGTTGCCTCAGACGTTTCCCTCTGACAGAGCTAAGGTGGGATTTCTCATCTTGTTACTCTCTGACACAGCTCTTGCATGGGCTAATCCCTAGTGGGAGACTAATAAACCTGTGATTTTAAATTACCCTGAATTTGTGGCCTCCTTTCAAAGGGTATTTGATGTTCCGGCTCGCTCCTCCTCTGCTGCTAAACGACTCATGTCCATTCAGCAAGGTACAAAATCTGTTGCGCAGTATGCCATTGAGTTCCGTACGCTTGCCGCAGAGGTAGGTTGGAACAATGAAGCCCTTGTTGCCGCCTTCTTTCATGGGCTCTCTGATGCGATTAAAGACAAAGTTGCTGCCAGAGATTTACCAGAGGATCTCGAGGCATTGGTGTCTTTTTTGATCCTAATTGACATTAGACCCAGAGAGAGGCCCTCTTTCAAGGAGCGCTTGCGGAAGCCTCCTGTTCCGTTGTCTCCTACGTGTTCATTCCCACCCATGCCTCCCTCTCCTCCCATGCCTCCTGGTCCCAAGTCACCAGGTACTGCTGAGCCGATGCAGTTGGGATTCACGTGTCTCTCCGCGGCGGAGAGGGCCTTTAGGAGGAGGGAGGGGCTCTGCCTCTATTGTGGGTTACAGGGCCACCTTTTGAAGTCTTGTCCTACACGGCCGGAAAAACGCTCACACCTAAGGTCCTGTCGGGGGCAGACCTTGGGTGGTTTATCCTCGTCCCTGGAACGGCAAAAGGAGAAACATTTGGTCACGGTTGTCCTTTCCTGGGTGGACTCCTTCATAGTCACCCAGGCTCTTGTTGACTCCGGTGCTGCGGGCTATTTCATTGACAGTGCTTTTGTATCAAAGCACTTCATTCCTGTTTTGCCTCAGTCCGTTCCGCTTGCTATTGAGGCCATTGATGACAGGCCCCTTCAGCCCGCACTCATTACTCATGAAACCGCTCCGTTATCCATGGCTGTTGGGGCTCTCCATTTTGAAACCCTCCAATTCCAGGTGATAAATTCTCCGCATTTTCCAGTTGTTCTGGGTTATCCCTGGCTCCAAAAGCACAATCCCAGTCTTGACTGGCGCAGGTCCGAAATTTTGTTGTGGTCTCTGCGATGTATTTCCACTTGTCTTAGGAAACCAGTTAAAGTCTTGTGCACTTCTTCGGTATCTCAATTGCCAGAGGAGTACCGAGAGTTACAAGACATTTTTGACAATGTGCGTGCTGGTATGTTGCCTCCTCACCGGTCTTACGATTGTGCCATAGACCTGCAAACCGGAGCCATTCCTCCTCGGGGCCAGGTTTACCCTCTGTCTGTTGCGGAGAATTGTGCTATGGAGGAGTATGTTGCAGATGCTCTGTTGCAGAGGATCATCCGCAAATCCTGCTCTCTTGCAGGAGCTGGCTTCTTCTTTGTGAAGAAAAAGGGCGGCGAGGTAAGACCATGCATTGATTATAGGGGTCTTAATCATCTTACTATTAAGAATGCTTACCCTATTCCGCTCATTACGGAACTCTTTGACCACCTCAAGGGAGCTACAGTCTTTTCTAAACTTGATCTGAGAGGAGCGTACAATCTCGTTAGGATCAAGGAGGGCCACGAATGGAAAACAGCATTTAACACCAGGAGCGGGCATTATGAGTATCTTGTAATGCCCTTTGGCCTATGTAATGCTTCTGCTGTTTTCCAGGAATTTATTAATGATGTCCTACGAGATATGTTGCAACAGCGTGTTGTGGTGTATTTAGACGACATCCTCATCCACTCATCCACACTTGAGGTTCATCGTTCTGATGTTACACGAGTTCTTCAGAGACTACGTGAGAACGGCCTGTTTTGTAAACTCGAGAAATGTGAGTTCCATCAGACTCAAGTAATCTTCCTAGGTTATGTTATCTCTGTTGCAGGGTTCTCCATGGATCCTGACATGTTGTCTGCAGTTCTGCAGTGGCCTCGCCCAGTTGGTCTTCGGTGTATTCAATGTTTTTTGGGGTTCGTCAATTACTATAGAAAGTTTATTAAAAACTTTTCTTCCTTGGTCAAACCTATCACAGACATGACCCGTAAAGAGAATGATCCACTCCATGGGTCTTCTTCAACCTATTGCTAATGGTGAGCGTCCTTGGACACATCTTTCCATGGATTTCATTGTCGAGCTCCCTGTTTCCAATGGCAATACTGTTATCCTTATGGTGGTTGACCGTTTTTCTAAAATGTCACATTGCATTCCCTTGAAGAAGCTGCCTACCGCTCAGGAGCTTGCTTCAATTTTTGTCCATGAGGTCTTCCGTTTACATGGGTTACCCAAGGAAATAGTGTCGGACCGGGGTAGCCAGCTTGTCTTCAGATTTTGGCGTTCCTTTTGTGCTCAAATGGGGATCCAGCTTCTCTTCTCCTCGGCATATCACCCTCAATCCAATGGGGCTGCGGAACGGTCTAATCAAGCTCAGGAACAGTTCCTCCGTTGCTATGTCTCAGATCATCACAAAAATTGGTCTGAACTGTTACCTTGGGCAGAGTTTGCTCGTAATAGTGCTATTAATGCTTCCTCCAAGTTATCCCCATTCATGGCTTTGGAGGAGCATCTCCGCCAACTCCGTTCCACGTGGGTGCAGATTCAGGATTGCCTTCATCGATCGTTCTATGCAGAGCCAAAAGTTCCAGGCTGATCGTAGGCGTCTGTCCACGCCTTCCTACCAGGTTGGTGACAGGGTTTGGCTGTCCTCCCGCAACTTGAACCTTTGTGTGCCTTCCAATAAACTGGTTCCCCGTTATGTTGGTCCTTTTCGAATACTCCGATGGGTCAATCCTGAGGCCTACGCTCTTGACCTTCCTCCTGCAATGCGCATCTCCAATGTTTTTCATGTCTCCCTGTTGAAACCATTGGTTTGTAATCGGTTTACCACTGTGTTGCCTCGTCCACGTCCTATCTTTGTTGACAACCATGAAGAATATGAGGTCAGCAGCATTATTGACTCTCGTATGTCCAGGGGCTGCGTACAGTATTTGGTTCACTGGAGGGGTTACGGTCCAGAGGAGAATTCATGGGTTCCCTCCTCTGATGTTCATGCTCCCGCCCTCCTCCGTGCCTTCCATGCCCGTTTCCCCAATAAGCCTTTTGTAGGGGAGGGTACTGTCAGGGTTTTTTCCCTGCTTTGTTTGCCATGTGCTGCTGGCAGCCATTTTACTCACCTCTCTTCCTGACTCTGGTGCATACTGTGTGATGCTGCTCATTTCCTGCACTTCCTTTTATGGCCAGACTGGTATACATCATCCGTGTGAGACAGGATGCAGTCTCAGAATTGTGATGTCATCACTTATTATTTAAAGGGCCTCTGTTCAGTATGCTTTGCCCTTGTGTTGTCTCAGACATGTTTGTGAGAGTTCCAGTCCCTGGCTTGTTTTTGACTCTTCTGTTCTCCTTGTTCCTGATTCCGGCTCGTCTGACTACTCGCATTGGCTCCTGACTCGGATCGTCTGACTATTCGCTTTGGCTTCTGACTCAGCTCGTCTGACTATCAGCTCTGGTTTTGACTTGTGGCTTGTTATCTGACTTGTGTACTTATTATTATTCTTTGCTATTAATAAAGGTGTAATTATTTTTGCACTTCTTGTCTCAGTCTGATTCCTGGCACCCTGAAATCCGCGAACCAAGTTCTGCGTGGCCAGGCTGGAGCAATCAAAATTACTGATAATTGTTATTCGATATGAGATATTACTCTGGGAAGGTAAAATAAAAGCAAGCTGAAATGACCAAGAAGCTGTTCTCTACTGACTCTCGAGATCTCTGGATCTCACAATGTACCTGGGAAGTTGTTGTCCCTAAGCCATTAGGGCTATCTCTGGAAGACCACGTCATTCTACTATCTGATCGAATACTTCTTGATGCAGAGATCATTCCACTGGATGAAGAGACTGACGACTAAGATAGTCTGCTTCCCAATTCCTTACTACTAGGATGTGAATATTTGAAATTGTGCAAAGATTCTTCTCTGCCTAAGAGAGGATATGAGCTACTTTCTTCATAGCAAGGACTGTGAGTTCCCCCTTGGTGATTGATATATTTTACAGTTGTAACATTGTCCCTGGAATCAAAGTAAACTCTCTTTTTTTAGTAGAGGACAGCTCTGGAGAGCCCTGAAGATAGCTGAGAGCTCTAAGATGTTTTTTGGTAGCCTCGCCTCCTGAGTAGACCAAACTCCCTGAGCACTCCTGGACCCCCATACTGCACCCCAACAAGAGACTTCTGTTGTGATTATTGTCCATTTTGATGAACAAAAGACACTCCCAGAGGAACAGATTGGTTGTTTATCCACCAGGATAGAGAATTCTTGTAAGTCCTTGCACCATTGACGAAGCATACACATCTTGAAGAGGTCTCATGTGGAATTGAGCAAATGGAATTGCGTCTGATGCAGCAATCATCAGACCCAGAACTTCCATGCATAAAGCTACAGTCTGATTGGGAAAGGACTGCACATGAAGAATGATATTTAATTTGTCTTTGATCGGTCAAAGAAAGCCTCATTGTCATTGAGTCTATTATGACTCCTAAAAAAGAAACTCTGGTCTGAGCAGCAAGAGAGCTTTTTGGAATGTTGATTCTTCAACCACGATTGTGAAGAAACAACAAAACCTTGTTGGTGTGAGATATTGCTAAAGGTAAAGATGGAGCTTGAACCAAGATATCATACAGGTATGGAGGTATTGAAATACCTAAAGCTCGAATTTCATATAATAGCGTGCCCATAACTTTTGTAAATATTCTGGGAGCCGTAGCCAGACCAAAAGGTAGAACATCAAATTGAAAATGTTGGTCCATAAATGCAAAGCAAAGAAACAGATTATGGTATTTATGAATAGAAATATGTAGGTAAGCTTCCTTCAAATCTATTGTGGACATAAACTGTCCTTGTTAGACTAGTGGAAAAATAGTAAGAACCATTTACATTTTGAAAGTAGGAACTCTTAGAAATTTGTTTAGTGTTTTCAAATCCAGGCTAGACCTGAAAGTTCCTTCTTTCTTGGGCATTATGAAAAGATTGAAATAAAAACCCTGGTCTTGTTCTGAAATAGGAACTGGAACGATCACTCCCATGAGTTATAAGCCCTGAACACAATGAAAAAAGGCTTGAGCCTTCACAGGGTTCTTTGAAACATAGAACAGAAGAAACCTTCCACTGGGGGGCCTTGATCTGACACCAATTCTGTACCCCTGAGATACTATGTTGAGCACCCAAGTATCCTGAAAAGATCAATACCAGGCCTTATGAAAAAATCATAATCTGCCCCTACCAGAAGAAAATATGGATTAGGGGGCCGCATCTTCATGCAGATTTAGAGGCGGATGCAGGCTTCTTTGAGTGTTTAGCCTTATTCCAGGAAGGATTACACTTTCAGCAAGATCTGGAAGACTCTTGTTTCTGTGAGTTCTGTTCTTTATTTTAGATTTTTTGTCTTGAGGAAGAAAAACTCATTTCCCTACAGTAACAGTAGAAATTATGGTATTTAGTACCAGGACCTAATAAAATCTTCAACTGAAAAGGAATATATAAAATTCTAGATTTGAAAACCACTTCAGCAGACCAAGACTTGAGCCACAAACCTCTTTTTGTTAAAACCACTAATGCCATGTTCTTGGCATTTAGTTTAATTATATCTACAATGGCATCACAGATAAATGCATTCACTAACCGGACACATTGGCCATTAAAATCTTTGTCTGAATCATCAGACCACAGTTCGGATAAACTTTCAAACTTAAGAGTAGAGGCAGCCACAAGCAATACTAACTACTGGTTTAAACAAATAACCCTCTTGAATAAAAGCCTTTCTAAGAACGGAATCTTTAAAAGAGGTACTATGCTCTAAAGGAATATTATTCTGTTTTGCAAGAGTAGAAATGTTACCATCTACCTTAGGAATTCTTTCCCAAAGTTTTACGCTAGAAGTAGAGGAAACATCCTTTTGAAGGTAGATGTTGGGTTAAACAGAATTATCCGGTTTAGACCATTCCTTGGTAATAATTTCAGTGATTGCCTCAGAAATTGTTTTAACAGACAGCTTGAAAATTAAATCCATTTGCGTAATGGCCTTTTTTCCCCATACGCTTGGGATACTGTACCCCTAAGATACTTAAGACCTCCTTTAAAATAGTTCTAAGATGTTTAATATTTAATCTTAAACATAAAGGATGAAGAGCCAGTATCATCTGAAACTGATTCCTGGTCATCAGAATACATTTCTCCCTCAAAAGCCATATCTGAGGAGTTAGAATTCGAGTCTGCAAGTAAATGTGGGAGGGGCCCTACACTGCAGAAATATATTTTGTAGGGAGAGGGAGGGATGGGACTCTACAGAAAAAAGGTTGGGATGGGGGTGCCCCTAAATAACAATTGCTCAAGAGGAGGGAAACCACTATTCTACAGAAAAAAAACCCATTTAAATTCATTCATTACATGTGGGAAACCAATACCCAAGCTGAAGAGGACACAGAATGAACAGGGAGGGATACATTAAGGCAGGCAGACCTAAACTGAAGGAACCACCTTCCCAAAGGAAGCCTTAGCTGAGGCAAAAACATCAAATTTGTTAAAGTTAGAAAAATTATTTAATGAGGACCAAGTAGGTGCCTTACAGATCTGTTCCATTGAAGCTTCGTTCCTAAAGGCCTAAGACACCGCACGGGTAGAATGAGCCGTGAATCTCACAGGAGGCTGCTGTCCCACCTCCACATAAGCCATATGGATGACACTTATGAACGAAAAGGAAAGAAAAGTTACAGTGGCTTTCTGACCCTTACGCTTTCCAGCATATAAAAATAACAAGGAAGAGGATTTTCAAAATTCCTTAGTAGCATGAAGATAGAACTTCAATGCTCAAACCAAATCTAAATTATGTAACAAACGTTCCTTCTGGAAGGAAGGATTAGGACAAAAGGAAGGCACTACAATCTTCTGATTGATATTGCGCGAAGAGACAACCTTAGGTAAAAACCCCAACTTGGTACGCAAAACCACCTTGTCAGCATGAAAAAAAAGATAAGGAGGATCACACTATAATGCAGATAACTCTGAAAATCTGAAAGCAGAAGAAATAGTCAACAGAAACTATACTTTCCAGTATAAAAGTGTAATATCAATAGAATGCATAGGCTCAAACAGTCTGTTGAATAACTCATAGAACAAGATTAAGGCTCCATGGAGGAGCAACAGGTTTGAACACAGGCCTTATTCTAGCAAGAGCCTGAAAAAAGGACTGAACATCAGAAAGATTAGCCAATCTTCTATGAAGTAAGGCAGACAGAGCAGAGATCTGTCCCTTAAGACAACTAGCCAACAGGCCTTTCTCCAAACCTTCTTGGAGAAACAAAAGAATACAAGGAACCCTAACCTTATGCCAGGGAAAAACTTGTTCCTTGCACCAGGATAGATAACTATGCCACACCTTGTGGTAAATACGTATAGAAACCCGCTTACGGGCCTGAATCAAAGTATCAATTACTCTGTCAAAGAAACCTCTTTTAGACAGAACTAGGCATCTAATTTCCACACAGACAGCCTCAGAGAATCTAGATTTTGATAAAGGAACAGACCCTGTTGAAGAAGGTCCACTCGTAGAGGCAACCTCTAAGGAGAAGCAGATGACCATTTTACTAGTGCACAAAGAGAGGAGGTGGCAGGCACTTCAAAGCAGACCCATAGGCGAAAAAAGATAAAATTCAAATCTTTATTGCAGCTCTTAGCTGAGTTAAAAAATGCAGACTGACAGGCAGGGGAACAGAGCATACAAAGGTCTTACGCGTTTCGCGACCCCTAGTGGCGCTTACTCATAGACTGTTGTCTATGTTACAACCATAACAATTTATAGGCTGAAAGAAGATGTTAACCCCTCAGTAGCCGGATAAAAATTGGTTAAAAACATAGTTAGATCTGGATGGACACAGGATAATTGTAAAATACAATTCACAAAGTTACAGGGTACACAGGCTATGTAACAAAAAACTTAATAAAGGTAAATAAATGCATCAAATATTAATGTGATATTTATAATATCATGTTTGGTATTTTTGTCAGTAACAAAGGAAACACTTTTGGAAAGTTGTTATTATAGTAATAAGCTGAACTAGCTAAAGGATAATAAACGTAAAGAGTTAAACTCTAATAAATTACCTTTGTAAAACTAAATCTGAATCTAGAAAATGATAAGGCAAGTGAATAACGCACGAGCCATAGTTCTAATAGATTAGTTAGACTTAGTTATCAATAAAATAGCTGACATCACATTCCCTATTCATGCAAGTTGGGTGGCATGTTTTGAGTTTTAAGATCCAGTATAGTTCCTTTTTCTTTAGGATTTTAGTTTTATTGCCTCCTCTTGGGGGAACTATAGCTATATCTATAACTTGTAATGACAGATTTGCTTTATTTGAAAAATGGATATTATTAAAATGATTTGCTACAGCTGAATCAGAGTCGTAATTCTTAGTATCCCTAATGTGTTCATTGAATCTGGTTCTAACATGACGTGATGCCATGCCTACATATTGGCAGGAACAAAGTTTGCATGTAAGCAAATAAACAGCATACTGAGTAGAACAATTGGCATAAAAGTCTACATTATAAGTGTTGTTATCAGTGGTGCAACGAAAGGTGTCACCCTGAAGTATATTAGGACAGGCATAGCAATGGCTCCACATTTGTAGGTGCCTTTTTTAAATAACCAATTTTTTGACATATCTTGGGAATTATTCTTAACCATACTTGGAGACAGTATTTGCCCCAAAGTTTTCGATCTTTTGGGGACAAACTTATATTTGTGAATGTATTTACTAAGTACATCATCAGTAGCCAGTATTGGTAAATGCTTCTTAAGTATGGCTACTATTTCTTGGTATTGTTGACTAAATTCGGTAGTAAAAACTATTGAATCATCAAAGCTATCTTCTCTTGGATTAGTATGGAAGGTATTTTGATTATAGGTGCTCACCATTTTTCTACATTTTTCTAACTTGTGAAACTTATACCCTCTTTTAGTTAGTCTGTTTCTAAGTTCTATAGATTGCTGATCATAGATCTTGTCAGATTTAGTATTTCGTCTGAGTCTGATAAATTGTGATTTGGGTATAGATTCAATAAGATGAAGTGGATGTTGAGAAGTAGCATGAAGGATGGTATTACCAGCTGTTATTTTCCTAAATGTTTTAGTGACTATTTGATTGTCAACATTTTGGAGAGTTAAACCAAGATAATTGACACTTACTTTGCTGTATTCCCCAGTAAATCTAAGACCCATCTTATTATTGTTACAAAAGTCAATAAATTCATTAAACAATATATCATCAAGCGGTTTTTTGATTATAAAAAGGTCATCTATATACCGTACTAATAACTCTATATCTTCACACCAAGAATTCATTGGAGTATAGACATAGAGTAGCTCCCACCAGGCGACAAATATGTTAGCAAAAGAGGGGGCATACTTAGCCCCCATGGCAGTGCCACAGGTTTGTAAGTAGTATTGACTATCAAATAAAAAATAGTTATGCGACAAAAGAAACCTGAGTACTTCACAGACATATTCAATTGTAGAGGAGTCTAAACCAGAATCCTTATGTAAAAAGAATTCTACTGCCTGGATGCCCAAATGTTGGGAAATGGAAGTATATAGTGAGGTGATATCTATAACAAGCCAAGAAAAATCAGGTTGCCAGTTGATGTCATCTAACGTATTTAGAAGATGTGTACTATCCCTAAGGTAGCTTAGTTGTGAAGTGGCAATTGGCTATAGGATAGAATCTAACCATTCTCCTAGTGGTTCAAACAAAGATCCAATACCGGCCACTATGGGTCTACCCGGAGGGGAATCTAAACTCTTATGTATTTTAGGTACATGGTGAAACACTGGACATATTGGATTCCCTGGTACCAAGGAGTTCATATCCTGTTCTTTAAAGACTCCTAAAGTAATGCCATCTGCTATAAGTTGTTTAAGGCTATTTTTGAAAATGTTAGTAGGATTATTATTCAGTAGTCGATATGTACCTCTGTCAGACAACTGTCTATATGCTTCATTAAAGTAGCTAGACTTATTCATGACTACAATGCTGCCTCCCTTATCAGAATTACGTACGACAATATTGTCATTATGAGTTAAAGACTTAATAGCTTGTCTTTCTTTGTACGTAAGATTAGGGGAGGCAGCATTGTGACTAATACTATTTTCTAACTGTAATATATCGGCCTGAACTGCTTTTTGGAAGGCATTTACCAAGGGGCCTCTAGAATTCTTAGGATAAAAATCAGAATGATGTTTAAGAGGCCGAGGCACATGGTTTGGATTAGAATCTTGATTATTATGATTATATGAATACAGATCTTCTAGTGTTGTTAGAGCACACGCATCCTGAAATGCTAAATGAGAAATATTAGGATTATGTTTAATATTAACTACATTTTTGGTAATAGGTGTGTCAGAAGTCCTATTTTGTGTAAAAAACCTTTTGAGAGACAATTTGCGTACAAATTTGTTCACATCTAACAATGTGTTAAAACTTGAAAACCTATTAGTTGGAGCAAACCCAAGTCCCTTTGATAAGACTTTAGTCTCTTCTTTAGTTAAAGAATAATCTGAAATATTGACCACACTTAGATCATTAGGAGGTACAGCAGAGATCTCTTCAGGTGATGACTCTATAGAGGGCTTCATTTCTTCCTTTTGTTCTTTTCTTGACCTTTTACTTCTCCACCTTCTCCTCCTCCTTTCTCTTTTTGTGTGACTATTTTTGTTGTCTTGGATCGACTTGTCCGTTGAATATCTTCGTCCACCGCTGGTTCCTGTAAAAAAACAGAAGAAGAAGAAGGGGAGGGGGAAGAGGATAGAGAAGAAGGAAAAGAGGAGCTGGAAGAAATCCCAGTACCCCTAGATGTAACATCTGAATCAGTGGACTCTCCATCATTACTGAATACTACTTTTCTTTTTTGTTTATTTTTCAGAATAGATTTAGGATGTTCTTTCAAGTCCTCATTAGTTTTGGGGGTTTGTTGATTTCTCCCAGTGTTGTTATTTTGATTTTTATTGCCTTGCTTGCTTTTCCAATATGATTCTTTTCTTTGTTTTCGAACCGCAGCCCAATTATAAACTTTGTTAAGTTCATAATCTTCTTTGTCACGATTAAATTTATTGCCTTTTCTAGAGGCTTGTTCTGCATCATATTTGTTAATTGCCTCATCCATTTTCTTTTTATTTTCAGAGAAATTGGTGCAATGCTCATAATTCTTTAAATCCTCTTTTTTGACTTTTATTTCTATTTGTAATTGTTCACGTTTCTTTGTCTTGACTCTAACCAGAATGTTAATAAGTTTGAATAAACACTCTGATAAAGCAGCATTCCATTCATCCATATCTGCACTGTCATCAAAATCAAAAGAGGGATATTTTTTTATTTTCAAACCTCTTGGGATGCGTTGATGGTCAAGATATTTTTGAAATGCTATGATGTCCCACATGAGTCTTAGGTCTGTTGTCAGGGAATGTTGTAGTGATTTAAAATATTTCTTAATGTCTAAGTTATCTTTTCCCAAGTCCTCAGAGAAAATTTTATCAAAGAACTTTTTCCTTGTAATTAAATCAAAGATTTCATAACAATAATCTGTAGTATGATCCTCTGTGGGATCCCTTTGTGGCATATTGTCAGATGCATTGTATTCGTCTGTGTACTCTGTGTCTGTTGTACTAATAATGCCTGTGTCCACCCCTGCCATATCAAGTCTAAGGAGAGTGGTTCTGCAAACGTTAGTAACTGGAGAAAAATCCGGAATGTATATTTAAGGACTAAAAGTGTGAGTCCAAACTAAGTAAAGACTAACTATAATGTCCTTGTATAAATGCTGTTGGTCAAGTGAGTAGTCACGCTGAAGAAATGCAAAATGGGCAGTGTTCTGTGGTGTGTAGCCGTAGCCGTAGCTTGTAATACACTCAAAACAAGACAAAACAAAGTTCCTTTGCAAAATACAGAAAAGACCATTTTACTAGGTCTGCAAACCAAGTCTTGCACGGCCACAAAGGAGCAGTGAGGATCTCTGATGCACGCTCCTGTTTGATGCACGTGATCACACAAGGAAGGAGAGCAATCAGAGTGAAGAGATAAATAAGATTGAAATTCCGTGGAACCGCTAACGCGCCAACCAAGACAGCTTGAGGATCCCTCTATCTCGACCCGTATCTGGGCAGGTTTGCATTTAGAAGAGAAGCCATTAGAACTATCTCCGGGATACCCCACCTGAGCGTTATCTCAGAGAAAACCTTCTGATGAAGAGACCACTCCCCGGCATGAAAGATCTGTAGGCTCAGAAAGTCCACTTCCAAATGGTCCACCCCCGGAATATGGATGGCCGAGATGTGACAATTGTGAGACTACTCCCAGGTCAAAATCTCCCAGGACGGTCTCAGAAAGAACATGCCCTGATTTAGAAGATCCTGAGAGTCACCAAGAGAGAGATCTATAGTCGTTCGGTTCTAATTGATCCCTTGTTACAGATTGGAATGATCCCCAATCCACTGATTGAGTATACATAGTTGTAGGGGCCTCTGGTAGAAGCGTTCTAAAGGAATAATATCCATGGGTGCTACCAGAAGAACCACCACTTCCATACATTGGAATACAGAGAGGTGATCCGTAGACTGAAAATAAACGGCAGGGAGATAGAAGTTTGGCTTGACGTTGATCTGTCAAAAAGGTCTACATGGAAGTCAAATCTATAATTGTTCTCAAGAAGCACACTCTGGAAGTGAGAACAAGCGAGCTCTAGCTCAGATTTATTTTCCAACCATGGGACTGAAGTATACAAAAGAGTGTGTCCGTGTGAGAGCTTGCTAAAGGAAAAGAAGGAGCCTAAACTAAGATATCGTCCAAGCAGGGAGCCGCTGTGATTCCTTGCAATCTGGTCACTGCCAGAAGAGTTCTCCACACCTTCGTAAATATCCTTGGGGCTGTAGCTAGACCAAAGGGAAGAGCTATGAATTGATAAAGATCATCCAGAAAGGCAAACCGGAGGAACCGATAATGCTCTTTGCATAAGGGAAAGAGTAGGAATGCGTCCAAGTCTATAGTGGTCATAAATTGACCCTACTGGACTAACGGAAGGTTAGATCCGATGGTCTCCATATTGAAGGAGGATGCCTTCAGAAATTTGTCAAGAAAATCAAGAAAAGGACAAAAAACTTCCTCTTTCTTGTGAACTACAATTAGCTTTATTAAAACCCTTGTCCCCTTTCTGAGAAAGGAACAGGAACAATTACTTCTATGGATGCTAGATCTTCTAAGCACCTTGAGAATGCTAACAAAATCAGCAGAGATGCTATATATAAAGAAAAACCTAAAAGAGTTTATGCTCGGTAAAGCAAGTAAACCACTAGACAAGATTAGTTCCATATAATAAAAAATAGTGGGCAAGCAATGGTAATGATTATAAACTACCATGTATGCTTGTCAACCACCCTAAAAATAAATAATCATAGGATTAAGAACTCAGAAAGAGGAGAAATCAGCAGAAAAATATAATTTATGCTTACCTGATAAATTCATTTCTCCTGTAGTGTAGTCAGTCCACGGGTCATCCATTACTTATGGGATTATAACTCCTCCCTAACAGGAAGTGCAAGAGGATCACCCAAGCAGAGCTGCTATATAGCTCCTCCCCTCTACGTCATATCCAGTCATTCGACCGAAACCATACGAGAAAGGAGAAACTATAGGGTGCAGTGGTGACTGGAGTTTAATTAAAATTTAGACCTGCCGTAAAAACAGGGCGGGCCGTGGACTGACTACACTACAGGAGAAATGAATTTATCAGGTAAGCATAAATTATATTTTCTCCTGTTAAGTGTAGTCAGTCCACGGGTCATCCATTACTTATGGGATACCAATACCAAAGCTAAAAGTACACGGATGACGGGAGGGACAGGCAGGATCTTTACACGGAAGGAACCACTGCCTGTAGAACCTTTCTCCCAAAAACAGCCTCCGAAGAAGCAAAAGTGTCAAATTTGTAAAATTTTGAAAAAGTGTGAAGTGAAGACCAAGTTGCAGCCTTGCAAATCTGTTCAACAGAGGCCTCATTCTTAAAGGCCCAAGTGGAAGCCACAGCTCTAGTAGAATGAGCTGTAATCCTTTCAGGAGGCTGCTGTCCAGCAGTCTCATAGGCTAAACGTATTATGCTACGAAGCCAAAAAGAGAGAGAGGTAGCCAAAGCTTTTTGACCTCTCCTCTGTCCAGAATAAACGACAAACAGGGAAGAAGTTTGACGAAAATCTTTAGTTGCCTGCAAATAAAATTTCAGGGCACGGACGACGTCCAGATTGTGCAAAAGTCGTTCCTTCTTTGAAGAAGGGTTAGGGCACAATGATGGAACAACAATCTCTTGATTGATATTCTTGTTAGTGACTACCTTATGTAAGAACCCAGGTTTAGTACGCAGAACTACCTTGTCTGAATGAAAAATCAGATAAGGAGAATCACAATGTAAGGCCGATAACTCAGAGACTCTTCGAGCCGAGGAAATAGCCATTAAAAACAGAACTTTCCAAGATAACAGCTTGATATCGATGGAATGAAGGGGTTCAAACGGAACACCTTGCAGAACGTTAAGAACTAAGTTTAAGCTCCACGGCGGAGCAACAGTCTTAAACACAGGCTTAATCCTAGCCAAAGCCTGACAAAAAGCCTGAACGTCTGGAACTTCTGCCAGACGTTTGTGTAAAAGGATAGACAGAGCTGAAATCTGTCCCTTTAACGAACTAGCAGATAAACCCTTTTCTAAACCCTCTTGTAGAAAAGACAATATCCTAGGAATCCTAACCTTACTCCATGAGTAACTCTTGGATTCGCACCAATATAAGTATTTACGCCATATTTTATGGTAAATTTTCCTGGTAACGGGTTTCCTAGCCTGTATTAAGGTATCAATCACTGACTCCGAGAATCCACGCTTTGATAGAATCAAGCGTTCAATCTCCATGCAGTCAACCTCAGAGAAATTAGATTTGGATGTTTGAAAGGACCCTGAATCAGAAGGTCCTGTCTCAGAGGCAGAGACCATGGTGGACAGGACGACATGTCCACTAGATCTGCATACCAGGTCCTGCGTGGCCACGCAGGCGCTATTAGAATCACTGATGCTCTCTCCTGTTTGATCCTGGCAATCAATCGAGGAAGCATCGGGAAAGGTGGAAACACATAAGCCATGTTGAAGACCCAAGGTGCTGTCAGAGCATCTATCAGCACCGCTCCCTGGTCCCTGGACCTGGATCCGTAACAAGGAAGCTTGGAGTTCTGGCGAGACGCCATGAGATCCAGATCTGGTTTGCCCCAATGATGAAGCAGTTGGGCAAACACCTCCGGATGAAGTTCCCACTCCCCCGGATGAAAGGTCTGGCGACTTAGAAAATCCGCCTCCCAGTTCTCCACGCCTGGGATGTGGATCGCTGACAGGTGGCAAGAGTGAGACTCTGCCCAGCGAATTATCTTTGAGACTTCCATCATCGCTAGGGAACTCCTTGTTCCTCCTTGATGGTTGATGTAAGCCACAGTCGTGATGTTGTCTGACTGAAACCTGATGAACCTCAGAGTTGCTAACTGAGGCCAAGCCAGAAGAGCATTGAAAATTGCTCTTAATTCCAGAATGTTTATTGGAAGGAGTCTCTCCTCCTGAGTCCATGATCCCTGAGCCTTCAGGGAATTCCAGACTGCGCCCCAACCTAGAAGGCTGGCGTCTGTTGTTACAATCTTCCAATCTGGCCTGCGGAAGGGCATCCCCTTGGACAGATGTGGCCGAGAAAGCCACCATAGAAGAGAATCTCTGGTCTCTTGATCCAGATTTAGCAGAGGGGACAAATCTGAGTAATCCCCATTCCACTGACTTAGCATGCACAATTGCAGCGGTCTGAGATGCAGGCGCGCAAATGGTACTATGTCCATTGCCGCTACCATTAAGCCGATTACCTCCATGCACTGAGCCACTGACGGGTGTTGAATGGAATGAAGGACACGGCAAGCATTTAGAAGTTTTGATAACCTGTCCTCCGTCAGGTAAATTTTCATTTCTACAGAATCTATAAGAGTCCCTAGAAAGGGAACTCTTGTGAGTGGCAATAGAGAACTCTTTTCTACGTTCACCTTCCACCCATGCGACCTTAGAAATGCCAGAACTAACTCTGTATGAGACTTGGCAGTTTGGAAACTTGACGCTTGTATCAGAATGTCGTCTAGGTACGGAGCTACCGCTATGCCTCGCGGTCTTAGTACCGCCAGAAGAGAGCCCAGAACCTTTGTAAAGATTCTTGGAGCCGTAGCTAACCCGAAGGGAAGAGCTACAAACTGGTAATGCCTGTTTAGGAAGGCAAATCTTAGATACCGGTAATGATCCTTGTGAATCGGTATGTGAAGGTAGGCATCCTTTAAATCCACTGTGGTCATGTACTGACCCTTTTGGATCATGGGTAAGATGGTTCGAATAGTTTCCATTTTGAACGATGGAACTCTTAGGAATTTGTTTAGGATCTTTAAGTCCAAGATTGGTCTGAAGGTTCCCTCTTTTTTGGGAACCACAAACAGATTTGAATAGAATCCTTGCCCGTGTTCCGACCGCGGAACTGGGTGGATCACTCCCATTAGTAAGAGGTCTTGTACACAGCGTAGAAACGCCTCTTTCTTTATCTGGTTTGCTGATAACCTTGAAAGATGAAATCTCCCTTGTGGAGGAGAAGCTTTGAAGTCCAGAAGATATCCCTGAGATATGATTTCCAACGCCCAGGGATTCTGGACATCCCTTGCCCAAGCCTGGGCAAAGAGAGAAAGTCTGCCCCCCACTATATCCGTTTCCGGATCGGGGGCCCTCACTTCATGCTGTCTTAGGGGCAGCAGCAGGTTTTCTGGCCTGCTTGCCCTTGTTCCAGGACTGGTTAGGTTTCCAGCCCTGTCTGTAGCGAGCAACAGTTCCTTCCTGTCTTGGAGCGGAGGAAGTTGATGCTGCTCCTGCCTTGAAGTTACGAAAGGCACGAAAATTAGACTGTTTAGCCTTTGGTTTGGCCCTGTCTTGAGGCAGGGCATGGCCCTTACCTCCAGTAATGTCAGCGATAATTTCTTTCAAGCCGGGCCCGAATAATGTCTGCCCTTTGAAAGGAATATTAAGCAATTTAGATTTAGAAGTCACATCAGCTGACCATGATTTAAGCCACAGTGCTCTGCGCGCTTGAATGGCGAATCCGGAGTTCTTAGCCGTAAGTTTGGTTAAGTGTACTACGGCATCAGAAATAAATGAATTAGCTAGCTTAAGGGCTTTAAGCTTGTTCATAATCTCATCCAATGGAGCTGTGCTAAGGGTCTCTTCCAGAGACTCAAACCAGAATGCCGCCGCAGCAGTGACAGGCGCGATGCATGCAAGGGGTTGTAATATAAAACCTTGCTGAACAAACATTTTCTTAAGGTAACCCTCTAACTTTTTATCCATTGGATCTGAAAAAGCACAGCTATCCTCCACCGGGATAGTGGTGCGCTTAGCCAGAGTAGAAACTGCTCCCTCCACCTTAGGGACCGTCTGCCATAGGTCCCGTGTGGTGGCGTCTATTGGAAACATTTTTCTAAATATAGGAGGGGGTGAAAAGGGCACACCGGGTCTATCCCACTCCTTGTTAACAATTTCTGTAAGCCTTTTAGGTATAGGAAAAACGTCAGTACACGCCGGTACCGCAAAATATTTATCCAGCCTACATACTTTCTCTGGAAATTACAACCGTGTTACAATCATTCAGAGCCGCTAATACCTCCCCTAGTAATACACGGAGGTTCTCAAGCTTAAATTTAAAATTTGAAATCTCTGAATCCAGTTTACTTGGATCAGATCCGTCACCCACAGAATGAAGCTCTCCGTCCTCATGTTCTGCAAATTGTGACGCAGTATCAGACATGGCTCTACTATTATCAGCGCACTCTGTTCTTACCCCAGAGTGATCGCGTTTACCTCTTAATTCTGGCAATTTAGATAGTACTTCAGTCATAACATTAGCCATGTCTTGCAAAGTGATTTGTATGGGCCGCCCTGATGTACTTGGCGCCACAATATCACGCACCTCCTGAGCGGGAGGCGAAGGTACTGACACGTGAGGAGAGTTAGTCGGCATAACTTCCCCCTCGTTGTCTGGTGATATTTTTTTAACATATAAAGTTTGACTTTTATTCAAAGTAACATCTATACATTGAGTGCACAAATTTCTATTGGGCTCCACATTGGCCTTTAAACATAGTGAACAAACAGATTCATCTGTGTCAGACATGTTTAAACAGACTAGCAATAACACTAGCAAGCTTGGAGAAAACTTTTAAATAAATTTACAAGCTATATAAAAAACGCTACTGCGCCTTTAAGAAACATAAAAATGTGACACAGTTGAATTAACAATGAACCAAATATGTTAAAACAACTAAATTTTAACAGAAAATGTATAAAGTTAGCAGAGGATTGCACCCACCAGCAAAAGGATGATTAACCCCTTAATACCCAAAACGGATAACAATTGAAATAATAAACGTTTTTATCACAGTCAAACACACTGTCACAGGTCTGCTGTGACTGATTACCTCCCTCAAAACTAGTTTTGGAGACCCCTGGGCTCTGTAGAGACGTCCTGGATCATGGAGGAAGAAATAGGAAGACTGTGACTAAATTTTTACTGCGCAATAAAGCGCTAAAATAGGCCCCTCCCACTCATATTACAACAGTGGGGAAGCTCAGTAAACTGTTTTTATGCCGAAAAAAACGACAGCCATGTGGTAAAAATCATGCCCATAAAGTTTTATCACCAAGTACCTCAGAAAAAACGATTAAAATTGAAAATTATGAAGTGTTATTAATAAGCCTGCTGCTAGTCGCTTTCACTGCAGTGCAGGCTCAAATATTACTTTAATATTGACAGTATTTTCTTAGTGAAATTCCATTCCCCAGAAATACCTCAGAGTATACATACATACATATCAGCCTGATACCAGTTGCTACTACTGCATTTAAGGCTGCACTTACATTACATCGGTATTAGCAGTATTTTCTCAGTCAATTCCATTCCTTAGAAAATAATTTACTGCCCATACCTCCTTGCAGGTGGGCCCTGCATGCTATCCCCTGTTCTGAAGTTACCTCACTCCTCAGAATGGCCGAGAACAGCAAGTGGATCTTAGTTACGACCGCTAAGATCATAGAAAAAACTCAGGCAGATTCTTCTTCTAATGCTGCCTGAGAACAAACAACACACTCCGGTGCCGTTTAAAATAACAAACTTTTGATTGAAGAAATAAAAACTAAGTTTAACACACCACAGTCCTCTCACACGTCCTATCTTTAGTTAGGTGCAAGAGAAAGACTGGGTATGATGTAGAGGGGAGGAGCTATATAGCAGCTCTGCTTGGGTGATCCTCTTGCACTTCCTGTTAGGGAGGAGTTATAATCCCATAAGTAATGGATGACCCGTGGACTGACTACACTTAACAGGAGAAACAACATTTCTCCTATAATCCAAAAGCGAGTACAATCACTGGCTACATCCCATAAGAATAAAATGTATAATTGCTTAGAGAGAGTGGACATAGAATTGCCCAGGAGTTCAAATCCCTCTAGAAGACTTAATGGACTGCTATAAGCCTAATAAGCAAACAGACATACTAGAAAAAAAACGAGTATGTCTAAGCCTCCATAAAAGTAAAATCCCTTAGCTGGATAAGAAGCACAACACACAACTAGAAGTGATTTAACAATTAAACAAGAATGGTCCATCATACTTGATAATTGAACTATATGAGCTATTGACCAAACACTTTGTGTAAACCACTTATTTAATTAAACTAATGTGAACTAAAGACCCTGTGCCAATAAATTATTGGTAAACAATATAAGGCTATAAGTATTCACACTGAGCTAAGTATATCTAATATCTAGTACAAGTGAAAATACACAACCAATCTACTCTTTACACATTTGAGCCACTGATAAAAGACACTATATCACTATATTTGTCTCACTGGCAGGGGTAACCTTATTTATTCTGATTTGGGGATTTACATTATCTAGTTGATAATCCAGATATTATACCAACCCCAACTACAAGAAACCTAACCCCCTATGTATCTGATAATCACTCCAATATTTAATATATCTACGTGTTAGCCAATATAAGCTCCATTGGTCTAAAACTAAGACCAAGTGGCAGCCTTGCAAATCTGTTCAACAGAGGCCTCATTCTTAAAGGCCCAGGTGGAAGCCACAGCTCTCAGTTGTTACAATCGTCCAATCTGTCCTGCGAAAGGACATCCCTTTGGACAGATGGACCCGAGAAAGCCACCAGAGAAGAGAATATCTGGTCTCTTGATCCAGATTTAGCAGAGGGGACAAATTTGAGTAATCCCCATTCCACTGACTTAGCATGCATAATTGCAGCGGTCTGAGATGCAGGCGCGCAAATGGTACTATGTCCATTGCCGCTACCATTAAGCCGATTACTTCCATGCACTGAGCTACTGACGGACGTGGAATGGAATGAAGGACACGGCAAGCATTTAGAAGTTTTAATAACCTGGACTCCGTCAGGTAAATTTTCATCTCTACAGAATCTATAAGAGTCCCTAGGAAGGGAACTCTTGTGAGTGGTAATAGAGAACTCTTTTCCACGTTCACCTTCCACCCATGCAACCTCAGAAATGCCAGAACTATCTCTGTATGAGACTTGGCAATTTGAAAACTTGACGCTTGTATCAGAATGTCGTCTAGGTACGGAGCCACCGCTATGCCTCGCGGTCTTAGCACCGCCAGAAGTGAGCCCAGAACCTTTGTAAAAATTCTCGGGGCCGTAGCTAACCCGAAGGGAAGAGCTACAAATTGCTAATGCCTGTCTAGAAAGGCAAATCTTAGGTACCGATAATGATCTTTGTGAATCGGTATGTGAAGGTAGGCATCCTTTAAGTCCACTGTGGTCATATACTGACCCTCTTGGATCATGGGTAGGATGGTTCGAATAGTTTCCATTTTGAATGATGGAACTCTTAGGAATTTGTTTAAGATCTTTAGGTCCAAAATTGGTCTGAAGGTTCCCTCTTTCTTGGGAACCACAAACAGATTTGAGTAAAATCCTTGCCCTTGTTCCGTCCGCGGAACTGGGTGGATCACCCCCATTAGTAAGAGGTCTTGTACACAGCGTAGAAACGCCTCTTTCTTTATTTGGTTTGCTGATAACCTTGAAAGATGAAATCTCCCTTGTGGAGGAGAAGCTTTGAAGTCCAGAAGATATCCCTGGGATATGATCTCCAACACCCAGGGATCCTGGACATCTCTTGCCCAAGCCTGGGCGAAGAGAGAAAGTCTGCCCCCCACTAGATCCATTTCCGGATAGGGGGCCCTCTCTTCATGCTGTCTTAGGGGCAGAAGTAGGTTTTCTGGCCTGCTTGCCCTTGTTCCAGGACTGGTTAGGTTTCCAGCCCTGTCTGTAACGAGCAACAGTTCCTTCCTGTTTTGGAGCGGAGGAAGTTGATGCTGCTCCTGCCTTGAAGTTACGAAAGGCACAAAAATTAGACTGTTTGGCCTTTGATTTGGCCCTGTCCTGAGGAAGAGTATGACCCTTACCTCCAGTAATGTCAGCAATAATTTCTTTCAAGCAGGGCCCGAATAAGGTCTGCCCTTTGAAAGGAATATTAAGCAATTTAGATTTAGAAGTCACGTCAGCTGATCAGGATTTAAGCCATAGCGCTCTGCGCGCCTGGATGGCGAATCCGGAGTTCTTAGCTGTTAGTTTGGTTAAATGTACGACGGCATCGGAAACAAATGCGTTAGCTAGCTTAAGTGCTTTAAGCTTGTCCATAATCTCATCCAATGGAGCTGTGCGAATGGCCTCTTCAAGAGACTCAAACCAGAATGCCGCAGCAGCAGTGACAGGCGCAATGCATGCAAGGGGCTGTAAGATAAAACCTTGTTGAACAAACATTTTCTTAAGGTAACCTTCTAATTTTTTATCCATTGGATCCGAAAAAGCACAACTATCCTCCACCGGGATAGTGGTACGCTTAGCTAAAGTAGAAACTGCTCCCTCCACCTTAGGGACCGTCTGCCATAAGTCTCGTGTGGTGGCGTCTATTGGAAACATTTTCCTAAATATAGGAGGAGGGGAAAAGGGCACACCGGGTCTATCCCACTCCTTGCTAATAATCTCTGTAAGCCTTTTAGGTATATGAAAAACGTCAGTACACACCGGCACCGCATAGTATCTATCCAGCCTACATAATTTCTCTGGAATTGCAACCGTGTTACAATCATTCAGAGCCGCTAATACCTCCCCTAGCAATACACGGAGGTTCTCAAGCTTAAATTTAAAATTAGAAATCTCTGAATCCAGTCTCCCTGGATCAGAACCGTCACCCACAGAATGAAGCTCTCCGTCTTCATGTTCTGCAAATTGTGACGCAGTATCGGACATGGCTCTCCCATTATCAGCGCGCTCTGTTCTTAACCCAGAGCTATCGCGCTTGCCTCTTAGTTCTGGCAATTTAGATAAAACTTCTGTCATAACAGTAGCCATGTCTTGCAAAGTGATTTGTAAGGGCCTCTCTGATGTACATGGCGCCACAATATCACGCGCCTCCTGAGCGGGAGGCGAAGGTACTGACACGTGAGGAGAGTTAGTCGGCATAACTTCCCCCTCGTCGTCTGGTGATAATTTCTTTACAGATAAAGATTGACTTTTATTTAAAGTGACATCAATACATTTAGTACACATATTTCTATGGGGCTCCACATTGGCCTTCAAACATAGTGAACAAACAGATTCATCTGTGTCAGACATGTTTAAACAGACTAGCAATGAGACTAGCAAGCTTGGAAAATACTTTCAATAAATTTACAAGCAATATAAAAAACGCTACTGCGCCTTTAAATAGCACAAAAAAACTGTCACAGTTGAAATAACAATGAACCAAATCAGTTATAGCAACCAAATTTTCACAGTAAATGTATTAAGTTAGCAAAGGATTGCACCCACCAGCAAATGGATGATTAACCCCTTAATACCCAAAAACGGATAATCAATTTAACAATTAACGTTTTTATCACAGTCAAACACACTGTCACAGGTCTGCTGTGACTGATTACCTCCCTCAAAATGACTTTTGAAGACCCCTGAGCTCTCTAGAGACGTCCTGGATCATGGAGGAAGAAGCAGGAAGACTGTGACTGAAATTTTACTGCGCAAAAATAGGCCCCTCCCACTCATATTACAACAGTGGGAGACCTCAGTTAACTGTTTCTATGCAGAAATATACGTTAGCCATGTGGAAAAAATCATGCCCCAATAAGTTTTATCACCAAAGTACCTCACAAAAACGATTAACATGCCAGTAAACGTTTAACATCCATTTTAAAGGTTATGTAGTGTTATTAATAAGCCTGCTACCAGTCGCTTCTACTGCAGTTAAGGCTCATACATTACTTCAGTATTAACAGCATTTTCTAGTCAAATTCTATTCCATAGAAAATTACTTTACTGCACATACATTCATCAGCCTGATACCAGTCGCTACTACTGCATTTAAGGCTGTACTTACATTACATAGGTATCAGCAGTATTTTCTTAGTCAATTCCATTCCTTAGAAAAATATTTTACTGCACATACCTCGTTTGCAGGGGACCCCGCATGCTATTCCCTTTTCTGAAGTTACCCCACTCCTCAGAATGTGCGAGAACAGCCAGTGGATCTTAGTTACTTCTGCTAAGATCATAGAAAACGCAGGCAGATTCTTCTTCTAAATACTGCCTGAGAGAAAAAACAGCACACTCCGGTGCCATTTAAAATAACAAACTTTTGATTGAAGAAATAATTAGGTGTAAAAAACTCCACACTCCTCTCACGACCTCCATCTGTTGAGGGTTGCAAGAGAATGACTGGATATGACATGTGAGGGGAGGAGCTATATAGCAGCTCTGCTTGGGTGATCCTCTTGCAACTTCCTGTTGGGAAGGGAATATATCCCAAAAGTAATGGATGACCCGTGGACTGAATACACTTAACAAGAGAAAATCTATTTAAACAAGATAAACTGTGGTGGGATCAACAATTCTGCAAACAGTACATTCAGAGAAACCTGATACCCAGAGGGTTAAGAATACAGCTCTTTCCGGCATTTGAGTTCAAACTGAAAAATCTAAGTGAGGAATGGGAAGAAGCTCTAAGTGAGTGTTCCAGTAAATTGATGAAAATCCTCATTAAACATGATTGATATGAATTTGAACTTAGAGGAAACCATCAAAACCCAAAATGAACAATTAAAGAAATTTGAGAACTTAAAAGAATTTGAGAATGCATATAACAGATATCAAAAAGAACTAGACAAATATGAAACAGAAATTAAAAATACCAAGAGGGGGAAACTACAAAGAGACATCCAAGACTACAATAACAACAAAGTATACAAATGGAAAAATCAAACCAATATTTCTAATCCTAGAACACACAGGAGAATCAATATTGTTGAAACAGATGTATCAGACACTGAAACTGAGGATTCAGAAACAATAGATAATCCAGCAAGATCAGATGAAACAGAATCTTCAACTTCACAAACATCTAAGATTATTGACAATAGGAAAAGGAAGTCTTTTTTAGAAGAGGATTCAAGCACAGATACGGAGCCACCAGAAGAGGTGGGAGGAACAAACAAAAGACACACAAGAACCCACAACAAAAAATCTCAAAACAAACAACAGACAAGCAAACCTTACAAGAGGAATCCCAGTCCATTCTCAATAATGAGAATGAAGAATTGAGAATTATAAATCTATCTAATCGTATATTATCTGTACATCCTCTGAGTGTACTATCTAAAGGTTTATCTTTTTGTCCTAATTCTCAATTGGACAAATTTGAAACAATAAAAGATATACAACTCTTCCTGCGCAAATTGCTTTAAAAAAAAAAACATTTTGAGATGAAACAACATTCAGATGCTCCTGCTGATTTATCTGAGAATGAACTTGAATCTCTCCAAAATTTGGAAGATCTACTAATGGAACAAATACCATCAGTACAACCAGACTGGCGTACCCCTCTAAAAGTCAAATCTAAGTTCACTCCCCCCAGTAATACAAGTTCTAGTATTGATATCTTTAATCAGGCGGTTTGTAAGGCTATAAACAGTATGAATATTCTTCCAAAAACAAAAAACCTAAGTGCACAAGAACGCAAGGCTCTCCATGATATGGAATCTTGGGATGATGTGATTATCAGAAATGGGGATAAGGGAGGGAACATTGTAATATGGCCAGAAGAAATGTATGTAAAGGAAGCTGTTACACAACTCAAAAATCGTGAACGTTATAAAAAATTATGGGGAAACCCATTGACACAATTTCATCAACAATATAATTCACTGATTGAGACAGCCTAGAAAAACGGAATCATCACTAATAAAGAATATACATTCCTGCACATACCCCACCCTAAAATAGCAACATTCTATCTTATTCCCAAGATCCATAAAAACCAGCAACAACCCCCTGGTCGTCCTATTGTCTCCGGCAATGAACCTTACTGAAAAAGCCAGCCAATACATAGAACTGAGATTGAGACAATTCCTGACCCAACTTCCATCTTATGTCAGGGACACAATGGAAGTATTGCAACAATAAGATATTAATATCTCGAAAAGTTCATGGCTTGTTACAGCGGACGTAGAATCGCTCTACACCAGCATTAATCATAAACTAGGACTACAAGCTGTAAGACATTTTCTCAACATGGATTGTGAAGAGAGTGAAGAACATAACCCATTTGTCATGGATCTATTACAATTTATTCTCACCAAAAATTTATTTTTGTTCAACAATAAATTTTACTTACAAACCCAAGGTACCGCCATGGGTATGGCCTGCGCTCCCACCTATGCCAATCTTTTTCTAGGCTGGTGGGAGCAAACATGTGTATTCTCTGATACTAACAATCTATACAGTATATCCATAATATCCCGTTATGGATTAGATATATAGACGATATCATGTTTATATGAGAAGGAACTCAAAGTGAACTCGAATCATTCCTCAAAATATTGAATCAAAACAATTTAAACATCAAGCTGACACATGAAATGAGCCAAACCCAAATCTCCTTTTTGGATCTGTGTATCAAGAAAGAAAAAAATGGATGCCTAAGTACTGATCTCTTCAGAAAGAAGACAGCTGCTAACAATGTACTATATGCTACAAGTGCTCATGCTCCCAATACCACCAAGTCTCTGCCTGTAGGCGAGTTTCTAAGAATGAGACGCAATTGCTCAGACGAGGCAACCTTTAAAATCAGGGCATCAGAACTAGAAACAAGACTACTAGCCAGAGGATATAGCAAGAGATCTATCCGCAGAGCTAAAAGCAGATCCTACAGAACACCCAGATCAGACCTACTCAAAGTCAAATCTAAGAAGACAGACAATAAAACACGTCTGATACTAACGTACAATGATCAGTCAAACCAAATTGTAGACATAATCCAACAAAATTGGCACATATTACAACTCGACTAGAACCTAAGGAAATATTTGGGTGCAAAGCCAGATATCGGATATAGAAGATCTCGAAATCTGAAAGAAATACTCAGCCCCAGCCATAATGTGAAAAAGAATCCACAACGTAAACCTAAGGAAAAAGGTTCATTTCCCTGTGGGAGTTGTTCTACATGCAGCCATATGATTAAAAAGAAAAAGACTATCATTGATAGATTTGGCAACCAGCATCCAATCCAAACGTACATAAGCTGTAACACTTTAGGAGTCATTTATGCTCTCCAATGTACATGTCCTCAGACCTACATAGGGATGACGACGAGAAAACTCCATACAAGAGTCATGGAACATCTCCAAAATATTAGAAATGCATCTAAGGATTTATCCAAAGACAGAAAAATTACTTCGGTGGCTTCCCACTTTATGAAATACCATCAATCCAAGACCTCTGAACTACAATGCTATGGTATACAAAAGATATCATTGGGTCTGAGGGGAGGTGATTTGGAAAATTCACTTCTGAAAATTGAAACGAGATGGATTTATTTGATGGACTGTGTTCACCCCAAGGGAATGAATGAATTAAACAACTACTCTATGTTTATATAGAAATATCTGTATTTCCTATTTTCTAGTTATTAGTAGCTCCAAAGTGTTGATAAAACTAAAAACATCCTGGAATTTATGGAACCTATTGTAAATTCAATACCTCCAAGTTCAGTTACAAGAACAAAATTATATACAGTATTCGAATTTTAACATAAAATGCCACTGATGAATATCCACTCACCTTCTTCGCCCTCTTCCCCCCCTTTTTTCCATCTTAGTTATATCCATTTTCTTTTTTTTTAAATAAAATCCCTCACTTTCTTCACGTTAGAAACAGTAGTTTATTATAGTTATTCCTTTGAAATAAGCACGAATATTACTGAGATATTATCACTTAGTGGTTCACTACCAAATATTAAATTAAAATTCTACGATTTAATAATTAAGAAGTCAATAAACTCAGAAATTTCCATTCTTTATCACTTTCTCCTCTTGTATTGTTTTGTAATAGTGATATGAAAAATAATTCTTAATAAATGTCACATAATTTTTTACAAAACTTTTATTTTGTCCCTCAGTCACTTTTATTTAATGTTCATTTTTTACCTCCCCCCCCCCCCTTTTTTAATTTCTAGTGCATCAAGTTATATGCACTTGATTTGTACCCCAATATCCGTACGATATGTACTGAAACACTGTAAAATAAGAACTCTATGAGAGATACCATGATAGTGTACTATAACAGTATCATGATATACATCACCATATTGTACCTTAATGTCATAATACAAGTTTCTTTCTCATCACTTAGTCCCAGTAACACAACCACACACCAACACGTTTTGTCACTGTTATTATATATTTTTTATTTTATTAGTTTTTATTGTGTGTCCAATTGTTCTAGTTAATTCACTCCACAATGCACAAAAATGCTGGGAGCATTTCTTCCACTCAGTCACTATCATTTTTTCACAATTTACGTCTATTTTCTAAACACTCACAAGTTTATAAAACCTAACAATATTTTCATATATACATCACCCAAGTATTTTATAATTAATTTTTTATCTCAATAAACAAAATCCCCCGTTTCAATGGTTCTAATACTATTAATGCCGTATTACCTGTTAGGTATCAAGCAACCATCAGACCAATTACCTCCATGCATTGAGCCACTGATGGAAGAAAAGTAGACTGGAGAGAAAGGCATGAAGCAAGAATTTTGGATTTTCTGACCTCTGTCAGAAAAATCTTCATGGACAAGGAATCTATGATTGTCACTGAGAAACACACCCTTGTAGCTGGAACAAGGGATTCACTTTCCACCCGTGGGAACGTAGAAAAGACAACAACATCTCTGTATGAGATTCTGCTATTTGAAAAGATGACGCCTGAACCAAGATGTGTCCAGGTAAGGCACTACTGCAATCCCCTGAGATCTTACCACTGCCAAAAGAGCCCCCAGAACCTTTGTGAATATTCTGGGAGCCATGGCAAACGGAAGTGCAACAAAGGGTGAATCTGCCCCTGGGAGGACAAGTCTTGAATCCTATTCTGTAACCCTGGGATACTATGTCCACAGCCCACGGATCTGGGACATCGCGTGTCCAAGCTTGTTGAAAAAAAAGAAAACCTGCCCCCCACTTGATCCAAGACAGGACCAGGACAGACCCTTCATGCTGATTTTTGGAAAGCTTTTTGGTTTGCTTTCCCTTATTCCAAGGCTGGCTGGACCTCCAAGAGGCCTTGGACTGTTCCAGCTTGGAAGAAGAGGGAGACTTCTGTCCTTTGAAGTTAAGAAAGCAATGAAAATTTGAATTTTGGCAACCCTTAGGTCTATTCTTCTTGTCCTGAGGTAGGAAAGACCCCTTTCCACCAGTAATCTCGGAAATTATCTCCGCCAGACCAGGACGAAAGAGAGCCTTACCCTTATAAGGTAAAGATAGTAGTTTGGACACGGAAGTTACATTAGCCGACTAAGATTTTAGCCACAACGCCCTGCGAGTTAGAACAGTGAAGCTGGACATTTTGGCTCCCAGTCTAATCACTTGCATGTTAGCATCAGAAATAAAAGAATTGACCAGTTTAAGAGCCTTGATCCTATCTTGTATCTTCTCTATAGAAGTTTCTTCTAAAATCAACTCAGTCAGGGCATCGCACCAACAAGATGCTGCACTTGTTTCCACACGGAGTTTCCGGTGGGAGGAGCTGTTCCAGTAGAGCACGCTGAGGTTGGCGTGTTGTATCGAGTGTGGACAGCTGTATACATCATCCTCCTATGGCCATTTTTCCCGCTGTTGGTGTATGAAGCACCCTAGGGAACTGGGCAAATCCACTCCGGCCCTGGCAGGGAACCCCAAAGTGACTATACAATCGGCTTTCAGTCTGAGCCGCAACTTCACTGTGCAGTGAAAAGACCAGATAAACAAGTATCTATAACTTAAAGCTGATAATTACCTATCTCGTAAGAGGTAAAGACCCAGCTGGCAGTGGGGTGCCCGTTGGAGGCTGGGAGACACGGAACACCGGAGGCACATAAGTTGTCAGGAGCAGACCGGTGGCAAAGTAAAGACGAAGAAAAGTGTGCCCGTTGTGGGGTGGTTTCACCTCCTAGGGCATTGTTATTGTGACGGACTACCCCGGCCACCTTTGAAACATCATACCCAGTACCTACTAAACTGGGGGTGCAGCAGAAAAAGCAGCCAATCCAGCAATAGCATCGTGGTCGAGACCTTGCGGCTACCCAATAGAGGATTGGAGGTGTGTGAGGGCGTGGACGCCATGCTCGTTACACAGACGGAGCCTCTACAGATCTGTAGAGCAGCACAGGATGCAGCGTTCCTGAAGGGAGAAACGGCTGTATAGCGCTTAGTCAAAGCAGGCTTATAAGAGTCGAATCAAGCAGCCAGCATCTGTAAGTTACTAACTCCTTTATATTTTCCTGGTCGGGTGGCCGGTGATACAGCTACAATATTGGGCAGAGGAAAGGCCGCCGCGCCACTATATGGACATAAGCTCTGGTACTGATATGCTTATTGGAAATTGGGAATAGGAGTGGCAAGAAAGCAAAGACATGCCTAGAATTAACTTTCTATATCACCGGGGTAACTGATAACTGTCCCTGAATCTACTGGCTGTGTGTCAGAAATATAGTACCGTGAAAAAAAGGGAGTAAGTTACCACGGAAGAGCTAGTTTTCTCTCAGAACTTTTATATTTAGAAGTGAGGGTTAAAACCCTAATTGGACATCCCCTTATATTATACAAGGCAGAATTCATATTATATGGTAAATTGTTGGGCCAAGATGAAACTCAGGGGGATATATGGCTAGTCCAAATTTTGTGTCTTTTTTGCTAACTAACTTTTATTTTGCCTTTCTGTTTTAAATGTGGGTATATGTGTTTTGGGGTATATAGATTTGAATGTCCTGTTTTTTCTAACGGGTGGTTGGTATTGGAGCTAAGGAATTAGCACTGGTTAAGCAAGTTGAACATAAATATTCCTTAAACAGGGACTAAGCTGACTTTATAAGGAAAGTGTATGATCCTCTGTTTGTGATATACTATTGTGAAAAAGTTGTGCCTAATGGCAATATTAGCAGGTAATATATACTGGTTATAGAGTCAGTACAGGCTTTTACCCACTAGTAACACGACTAAAAGTACACAACTTAAGTTTGTTTTACACCAAGGTTTTGTAATAAAAACTCACACAAAAAAAAAAAAAGGGGGAAAAAAGGAAGAAAAGAAAAACATAATTTATGCTTACCTGATAAATTCCTTTCTTCTGTAGTGTGATCAGTCCACGGGTCATCATTACTTCTGGGATATTACTCCTCCCCAACAGGAAGTGCAAGAGGATTCACCCAGCAGAGCTGCATATAGCTCCTCCCCTCTACGTCACTCCCAGTCATTCGACCAAGGACCAACGAGAAAGGAAAAGCCAAGGGTGAAGTGGTGACTGGAGTATAAATTAAAAAATATTTACCTGCCTTAAAAACAGGGCGGGCCGTGGACTGATCACACTACAGAAGAAAGGAATTTATCAGGTAAGCATAAATTATGTTTTCTTCTGTTAAGTGTGATCAGTCCACGGGTCATCATTACTTCTGGGATACCAATACCAAAGCAAAAGTACACGGATGACGGGAGGGATAGGCAGGCTCTTTATACAGAAGGAACCACTGCCTGAAGAACCTTTCTCCCAAAAATAGCCTCCGATGAAGCAAAAGTGTCAAATTTGTAAAATTTGGAAAAAGTATGAAGCGAAGACCAAGTTGCAGCCTTGCAAATCTGCTCAACAGAGGCCTCATTCTTGAAGGCCCAAGTGGAAGCCACAGCTCTAGTAGAATGAGCTGTAATTCTTTCAGGAGGCTGCTGTCCAGCAGTCTCATAAGCTAAACGAATTATGCTACGAAGCCAAAAAGAAAGAGAGGTAGCAGAAGCTTTTTGACCTCTCCTCTGCCCAGAGTAAACGACAAACAGAGAAGACGTTTGTCGAAATTCCTTAGTTGCCTGTAAGTAAAATTTTAGAGCACGGACTACATCCAGGTTGTGCAGTAGACGTTCCTTCTTCGAAGAAGGATTTGGGCACAAGGAAGGAACAACAATCTCTTGATTGATATTCCTGTTAGTAACTACCTTAGGTAAAAACCCAGGTTTAGTACGCAGAACTACCTTATCCGAATGAAAAATCAAATAAGGAGAATCACAATGTAAGGCTGATAATTCAGAGACTCTTCGAGCCGAGGAAATAGCCATTAAAAATAGAACTTTCCAAGATAACAACTTTATATCAATGGAATGAAGGGGTTCAAACGGAACGCCCTGTAAAACATTAAGAACAAGGTTTAAACTCCATGGTGGAGCAACAGTTTTAAACACAGGCTTAATCCTGGCCAAAGCCTGACAAAAAGCCTGGACGTCAGGAACTTCTGACAGACGTTTGTGTAACAGAATGGACAGAGCTGAGATCTGTCCCTTTAATGAACTAGCAGATAAACCCTTTTCTAAACCTTCTTGTAGAAAAGACAATATCCTAGGAATCCTAACCTTACTCCAAGAGTAACCTTTGGATTCACACCAATATAGGTATTTACGCCATATCTTATGGTAAATCCTTCTGGTAACAGGCTTCCTAGCCTGTATTAAGGTATCAATAACTGACTCAGAAAACCCACGTCTTGATAAAATCAAGCGTTCAATTTCCAAGCAGTCAGCTTCAGAGAAGTTAGATTTTGATGTTTGAAGGGACCCTGTATCAGAAGGTCCTGTTTCAGAGGTAGAGACCAAGGTGGACAGGATGACATGTCCACCAGGTTTGCATACCAAGTCCTGCGTGGCCACGCAGGAGCTATTAGAATCACTGATGCTCTCTCTTGTTTGATTCTGGCAATCAATCGAGGAAGCATCGGGAAGGGTGGAAACACGTAAGCCATCCTGAAGTCCCAAGGTGCTGTCAGGGCATCTATCAGGACTGCTCCTGGATCCCTGGATCTGGACCCGTAACGAGGAAGCTTGGCGTTCTGTCGAGACGCCATGAGATCTATCTCTGGTTTGCCCCAACGTCGAAGTATTTGGGCAAAGACCTCCGGATGGAGTTCCCACTCCCCCGGATGAAAAGTCTGACGACTTAAGAAATCCGCCTCCCAGTTCTCCACTCCCGGGATGTGGATTGCTGACAGGTGGCAAGAGTGAGACTCTGCCCAGCGAATTATCTTTGATACTTCCATCATAGCTAGGGAGCTTCTTGTCCCTCCCTGATGGTTGATGTAAGCTACAGTCGTGATGTTGTCCGACTGAAACCTGATGAACCCCCGAGTTGTCAACTGGGGCCAAGCCAGGAGGGCATTGAGAACTGCTCTCAATTCCAGAATGTTTATTGGCAGGAGACTCTCCTCCTGACTCCATTGTCCCTGAGCCTTCAGAGAATTCCAGACGGCACCCCAACCTAGAAGGCTGGCGTCTGTTGTTACAATTGTCCAGTCTGGTCTGCTGAATGGCATCCCCCTGGACAGATGTGGCCGAGAAAACCACCATAGAAGAGAAATTCTGGTCTCTTGATCCAGATTCAGAGAAGGGGATAAGTCTGAGTAATCCCCATTCCACTGACTTAGCATGCACAGTTGCAGTGGTCTGAGGTGTAAGCGTGCAAAGGGTACTATGTCCATTGCCGCTACCATTAAGCCGATTACCTCCATGCATTGAGCCACTGACGGGTGTTGAATGGAATGAAGGGTGCGGCAAGCACTTTGAAGTCTTGTTAGCCTGTCCTCTGTCAGGTAAATCTTCATTTCTACAGAATCTATAAGAGTCCCCAGGAAGGGAACTCTTGTGAGTGGGACGAGTGAACTTTTCTTTTCGTTCACCTTCCATCCATGTGACCTTAGAAATGCCAGTACTAACTCTGTATGAGACTTGGCAGTTTGAAAGCTTGAAGCTTGAATCAGAATGTCGTCTAGGTATGGAGCTACCGAGATTCCCCGCGGTCTTAGTACCGCCAGAAGAGCACCCAGAACCTTTGTGAAGATTCTTGGAGCTGTAGCCAATCCGAATGGAAGAGCCACAAACTGGTAATGCCTGTCTAGGAAGGCAAACCTTAGGTACCGGTAATGATCTTTGTGAATCGGTATGTGAAGGTAGGCATCTTTTAAATCTACAGTGGTCATGTACTGACCCTCTTGGATCATAGGTAAAATTGTCCGAATAGTCTCCATCTTGAACGATGGAACTCTTAGGAATTTGTTTAGGATCTTTAAGTCCAGGATTGGTCTGAAAGTTCCCTCTTTTTTGGGAACCACAAACAGATTTGAGTAAAACCCCTGTCCCTGTTCCGATCGTGGAACAGGATGGATTACTCCCATTAACAAGAGCTCTTGTACGCAGCGTAGAAACGCCTCTTTCTTTGTCTGGATTGTTGACAACCTTGACAGATGAAATCTCTCTCTTGGAGGAGAGTATTTGAAGTCCAGAAGGTATCCCTGAGATATTATCTCTAGCGCCCAGGGATCCTGGACATCTCTTGCCCAAGCCTGGGCGAAGAGAGAAAGTCTGCCCCCCACTAGATCCGATCCCGGATCGGGGGCCCTCAATTCATGCTGTTTTAGGGGCAGCAGCAGGTTTCCTGGTCTGCTTGCCCTTGTTCCAGGACTGGTTAGGTTTCCAGCCTTGTCTGTAGCGAGCAACAGCTCCTTCCTGTCTTGGTGCAGAGGAAGTTGATGCTGCTCCAGCCTTGAAATTACGAAAGGAACGAAAATTAGACTGTCTAGCCTTAGCTTTGGCTTTGTCCTGAGGCAGGGCATGGCCTTTACCTCCTGTAATGTCAGCGATAATCTCTTTCAACCCGGGCCCGAATAAGGTCTGCCCTTTGAAAGGTATATTAAGCAGTTTAGACTTAGAAGTAACATCAGCTGACCAGGATTTTAGCTACAGCGCCCTGCGTGCCTGAATGGCGAATCCTGAATTCTTCGCCGTAAGTTTAGTAAGATGTACTACGGCCTCCGAAATGAATGAATTAGCTAGTTTAAGGACTCTAAGCCTGTCCGTAATGTCGTCCAGAGTAGCTGAACTAATGTTCTCTTCCAGAGACTCAATCCAGAATGCCGCTGCAGCCGTGATCGGCGCAATGCATGCAAGGGGTTGCAATATAAAACCTTGTTGAACAAACATTTTCTTAAGGTAACCCTCTAATTTTTTATCCATTGGATCTGAAAAAGCACAGCTATCCTCCACCGGGATAGTGGTACGCTTAGCTAAAGTAGAAACTGCTCCCTCCACCTTAGGGACCGTTTGCCATAAGTCCCGTGTGGTGGCGTCTATTGGAAACATTTTTCTAAATATCGGAGGGGGTGAGAACGGCACACCGGGTCTATCCCACTCCTTAGTAACAATTTCAGTAAGTCTCTTAGGTATAGGAAAAACCTCAGTACTCGCCAGTACCGCAAAATATTTATCCAACCTACACATTTTCTCTGGTATTGCAACTGTGTTACAATCATTCAGAGCCGCTAACACCTCCCCTAGTAATACACGGAGGTTTTCCAGTTTAAATTTAAAATTTGAAATATCTGAATCCAGTCTGTTTGGATCAGAACCGTCACCCACAGAATGAAGTTCTCCGTCCTCATGTTCTGCCACCTGTGACGCAGTGTCTGACATGGCCCTAATATTATCAGCGCACTCTGTTCTCACCCCAGAGTGATCACGCTTACCTCTTAGTTCTGGTAATTTAGCCAAAACTTCAGTCATAACAGTAGCCATATCCTGTAATGTGATTTGTAATGGCCGCCCAGATGTACTCGGCGCTACAATATCACGCACCTCCCGATCGGGAGATGCAGGTACTGATACGTGAGGCGAGTTAGTCGGCATAACTCTCCCCTCGTTGTTTGGTGAAATTTGTTCAATTTGTACAGATTGACTTTTATTTAAAGTAGCATCAATACAGTTAGTACATAAATTTCTATTGGGCTCCACTTTGGCATTGCAACAAATGACACAGGTATCATCCTCTGAATCAGACATGTTTAACACACTAGCAAATAAACTTGCAACTTGGAATACAATTCAATTAGAATAATATTAAAAACGTACTGTGCCTTTAAGAAGCACAGAAGATCTATGACAGTTGAAAATTAATAAATTGAAAACAGTTATAGTGTAAACAACACAACTTTAGCAAAGGTTTAATCCCATTAGCAAAGATAACAAATTCTGAAAGCAGGAAACAAATTACAGAATAAACGTTTTTTATCTCAGTCAACTATAATTCTCACAGCTCTGCTGAGAGAAATTACCTCCCTCAAAATAAGTTTTGAAGACCCCTGAGCTCTGTAGAGATGAACCGGATCATGCAGGAAATACAATGAGCTGCTGACTGAAATATTTGATGCGTAGCAAAAGCGCCAAAAGACGGCCCCTCCCCCTCACACACAGCAGTGAGAGAGAACAGAAACTGTCAGAAAAAAGATTAAGCAACTGCCAAGTGGAAAAATAGTGCCCAAACATTTATTCACTCAGTACCTCAGCAAATGAAAACGATTTTACATTCCAGCAAAAACGTTAAACATAATTTCTAGTTATTAAACAGCTTTATGTAATTCTTACAGTGTAATTCTAGTGAAGTACCATTCCCCAGAATACTGAAGTGTAAAGTATACATACATGACATTATATCGGTATGGCAGGATTTTCTCATCAATTCCATTGTCAGAAAATAAAAGCTGCTACATACCTCTATGCAGATTCATCTGCCCGCTGTCCCCTGATCTGAAGTTTACCTCTCCTCAGATGGCCGAGAAACAGCAATATGATCTTAACTACTCCGGCTAAAATCATAGCAAAAACTCTGGTAGATTCTTCTTCAAACTCTGCCAGAGAGGTAATAACACACTCCAGTGCTATTTTAAAATAACAAACTTTTGATTGAAGATATAAAACTAAGTATAATCACCATAGTCCTCTCACACATCCTATCTATTCGTTGGGTGCAAGAGAATGACTGGGAGTGACGTAGAGGGGAGGAGCTATATGCAGCTCTGCTGGGTGAATCCTCTTGCACTTCCTGTTGGGGAGGAGTAATATCCGAGAAGTAATGATGACCCGTGGACTGATCACACTTAACAGAAGAAAGGGGGAACACATAGGTTCTAATTGCTGTTCACGACGTATTGTTTTCTTTCCTGTTGCAGGTCTATACACAGGCCTGACAATGTACACTTGATTTATTCTCTTTGCACTTTCCTTAATGGAAAAATGTATCACTCAGGTGAAATCTAATTCACCCAAAATGCCTGTAAAAGTAAAAGATAAAAAAAGTAAAACGATGGATACCAGTATAGATAGTGTAATAGAATCTAATAAAATGCCGTTCGACCCACAAGTATTGATTACGCAGTTGACAGAGATATTTTCTCCACAATTTGAAGTGATAAAGAAAGAGCTAGGGACTATATCTACTGAATTAGCTACGCTATCCTCTGAAGTAAGGCAGTTTTCGGCCAGACTAACAGAGGCAGAAACTAGAATCTCTGATGTAGAGGATATAACCCATATACATGAAGATTTAATCCAGAAACAAGAAACTAAAATTAAAAGTATGCAGATACGCCTGGAGGATCTTGAGGATCGCTCCAGGCGTAATAATATTAGGATAGTGGGCTTGCCAGAAATTCCAGAGTATGATGATCTAATGATATTTACCTCAATTACATTACCACAAGCATTAGGGATGTCCCCCCAGTTGTTACCATTGGCAGTAGAGAGAGCCCATAGGGTAGGTCCAAAGAATTCTTCCCGAGATGGAGCCCTAAAGAACAGAATCTGTGTTTTCAAACTACTAAAATTCCAAGATAAGATTGAAATATTGAAATTATTTTAAAAAAATGACCCTCCTATCTTTGGAAAGGGTAGGATTCTGTTATTCCAGGACTTCTCCTTTGAGACTTCCTCAAAGAGAAAATTAATGGCCCCGTACTGTACGCAATTGATAAATAAGGGGATAAAAGCTCGCCTGGTCTATCCGGCACGTATAATTGTAGATGATAAAGGTGCCAGATATGTCTTTGATAAGGCAGAAGAAGTTAAAAAATATATAGAGACTGGGTAATCTTTAGAATATACATAAGAAAAGGGATCTATTGTTAGGAGTCTGGTCTAAATAATTATTACCTTATGATAAATAGAAATAGTGAAGTTGTTATTTTTCGCATTTTATGTGTTTTTAATTTTGTATTTTGTATTTTTTTTTCTCTCTCTCTTCTATTCCCTTCTCCCGCTCTCCCTTCTCCCCCTCTTGCCCTATCCGCCCCCTGGTGGGTGTCCCTTACCGTCCTCCCCCTGGGGTGTACTATATTATTTTTATTAGATGAGTGAAGGACTTAAAATTCTATCTTGGAATGTGGGGGGGATAGCTTCCCCCATTAAGCGCAAATTAGTCATTAAAACATTAGCTAGTTATAAACCGGATGTGGTTCTCCTGCAGGAGACTCATCTTAATGAGCAAGAAGCAGCAAAATTAAAAATAAAATGGGTGGGAGAAGTTATCTCCACATCCGGGTTATATAGAAAATGTGGGGTCGCTGTCCTCCTTCATAAAGAATTAGATTACAAAGTAATCAAGGTAGAAATAGATCCGGCAGCCAGATTTATTCTTCTCCAGATACAGCTGAAAAATATGAAAATGGCTATATGTAATATATATGCTCCAAATGAGTTCTCGATTGTTTTCTGGGAAGGGATAACACTGAAGTTATTCCCTTTGGTTTCTGAGAATATGATACTAGGAGGGGACTTTAACGCAACTCTGTGTCCAGAGTTAGATAGATTTAAAAAAATAAAATAAAATGCGCCATAATAGAAATGCTAAATTTTTAAGACAATTCTGCTCAAAGTTGAAATTAGTGGATGTATGGCGGTTTAAAAATCCTGATATAGTTGCGTTTTCATGTGAATCAAAAACACATTGTACTTTCTCTAGAATAGATTTTTTTTAATTTCGGAAACTTTAGTCTTGCAGGATCTAGAGAGTGCAATGGGAGATATCTGTGTCTCAGATCATGCTATTGTCTCGTTAACATTTCCCTCAGGTAATAAAGAAAAGTTTAAAATACCGAGATTTGTTTTTCCTCGCCATCTATATACTAACTCGAAATTTGTTAATTTTTTAAAAAATGTGTGGCAACGGTATTATAATGAGAATGTAAATTATGTTTGTAAACCGGAAATTTTTTGGGAAGCCTTTAAAGCGGTTCTGCGGGGAGAGATTCAGTCATACGTAAGTATAAGAAAGAAAAAGAATAGAGCGCGAGAAATTCAAATCATAAATCAAGTTAAGAATTCCTATAGGAAATACTATATAAATCCGACAGTGGCTAATTGGGGAAAATATAGAGACAATAGAAAGGAAAGAGATCTTTTTCTAAAACAAAAACTAGTAGAAGAAGAAACAAAGATTAACCTTTACTTTAGAGGCGTGCATGGTTGCTCCGCAAAATATCTGGCCAGATTGACTAAAGCAAGGAAAAAAAAAAAACCTTATTCTAGCTGTTCAGACAGATAAAGGTAGAATTACTGAGACTAAGGGAATAGTAGAAACTTTTCATACTTATTATCAGCAGCTCTATACCAGAATAGAAATAGATAATGAGAAGCAAGATTTGTTTTGGAATCTGATAAAGGTACCTAAAATATCCTGTGATGATCTAATTACAATTAACGCCCCAATGTCTATGGAAGAAATTAGTAAAGCAATTGATAATTTAAAGCTGAACAAAGCAGCAGGGCCGGATGGATTCCCTGCGGAGTTTTATAGATGCTTAAATAGTAATATACTCTCGATATTAGAAAAACTTTTTAATTCCTACTTCTGTACACAGAGCCGTATCTCAAGTTATTTCTCCGCAGCAAACATTTCTCTTATCCTAAAGAAGGATAAAAATGCGGAAGATCCAGCCTCATATAGGCCAATTTCAGTCTTAAATATAGACTATAAAATATTAATGTCTATTATTGCATCTAGATTATTTACCTGTCTGCATAAAATTATACACCCAGATCAAACTGGATTTATGGCGGATAGGAATCCATCCAAAAATATCCCCGTTACTGTTTAATATTGCGCTAGAACCCCTTGCAATTCGTTTTAGAGAAGCTCTATCTGGAGTCCCAGTTGGCACACAGTCCCTTAAAACACTACTATATGCAGATGACGTGTTAGTTTTTCTGGCTAATATACAGGACTCTATACCAACGGTCCTTCAAATTCTGAAAATCTTTAGTTCATTCTCAGGGTATAGGATAAACTTAGAAAAGAGCGAATTAATGTATTTAAATAATACTCAGACAGTAGTACCTAATATTCCATTTAAGCAAGTGGACGCGATTAAATACTTAGGGTTAGTTTTGCATAAAGACCCCAGTTTTTGGTATAAAGCTAACTATGAGCCACTATTTCGAAAAATCAGTTCAGACCTACATCTCTGGGCAGTATTCCCATTGTCTCTGACAGCGCGTGTTAATTTAATCAAATCTATTATTTTTCCTCGCCTGCTGTACCCACTGCAGAATCTCCCTTTATTTATTCTAAATAAGGACCTGAAATTAATGAATGCTTTATTTTCAAAATTGATCTGGAATAATAAAAAATCTAGAATTGCTCTAGGAAAATTAATGCAAAAGGTGGATGTAGCAGGACTAGCATTGCCCAACCTCAAATTTTATAATTTAGCCGCTTTGGTTAAAATAGCGATAGATTGGCTCGCAGGATCTAGTCTAGTATCTTCTGAAGAGATTGAAACCTTTCTAACTGCTCCATTCTCCTTAAAGGCTATTTTACACTCTTCAATACAGAAGTTGCCGCAGAATATTAGCTGCCTCATTTCTATTAAAAATATTGTACTTGCTTGGCATAAATTCTGTATAGCGTTAGACCTAGATTTTTCCTTTTCTGAATTTCTACCTATCCTAGGTAATCCAAGTTTTCTTCCAGGGTTACACCAAAAAACATTTAAAGATTGGGCTGGAAAAGGCCTGCAATTTGTAAACCAAATACTGGATGAAAATTACCAAATATTATCAGTAGAAGATATTTTTAGTAAATATGGGATTCCTAGGTCTGGCTTATTTCCAAATCCGACACTATATTACAGCTCAGAAGTGGCGTGCCCCTATCATAACGGAGTGGCCGGATATTAAGCTATGTATACAAAAATTTATTGCGGGAGATGCGTCAATTTCTCTGTTGTATGATATTATGATTAATAAGCAGAGTCAGCTTATTAAGGATAACTTATGTAAAACTTGGGCTCCCTTAGTGGAACACGAAACAATTAATCAGAGCTTTAGGTCCTTGTCCAAGTGTAAAATACCAATTTCTTGGAAAGAATCTCATATGAAATTGATTAATAACTTCTATCTTTCACCATGGAAAATATCTAAGTTTTATCCTTCTGTGGCTAATTTATGCCCGCGATGTGCACATGGTTGGGCGAACTTACTTCATATGTTCTGGACATGCCCTAAAGTTAGACAACTCTGGTTGAAAATCATCTTCTGGTTTAATAAATTATATAAAGTAACAATAGGTTTAACGGCGGTTGATATTATTTTTCTCTGCCCTCCGAATGAGGCTGTTAATTATAATACCATAAATAGTTTAAATACAATTATATTAGCAGTTAGACATTGTATACTGAAAAATTGGAAAACTAAGAATAGCTGTGGGCTAGCTATGGTGTTTAAAATATTGCAAGATCAAATAGTATTTGAATCGTATCACTTATACGATGCTGCAGAGAAAAGAATTCAGAAATTTTTGTGGAGGTGGTCTCCTGTTATACTATCTTATCCCACTTCGTCGCAAAAATTGATTCTTTCCCCCTTCTTATCATCAGTGAGTTTTGCGGAATTGACTCTATTAAATGTCTTTCCATACAGCTGGCTGGAGAGGCCTGGTGGGGAGTGACGGGTGGGATACCACAGTGGTGGTGTTGGGGGGGGGGGGAGAGAGGAGAATTTCCCTTCTTCTTTTTTTTTTTTTTTCTCTCCTTATGGATTAAGGATTTATGGGCCTCAGCTGAGGTACGTTTTTAGGTCGAAAAGGTGGAGCAGGAGTTGTGTCTCCCTGTTGCTGATGTTGTAGGGGTTGTGTCCCTTGTCAAAAGTTTCTGTGATATTGAAACCTTATTTTTTTTTTGCTTCGACCCAGGATGAAAAAATCCATTATGTATTTTTGTTATTATTGATGTTATAGGAGCTGCGTCTCCAACAAGATTGTGTGCAATTTCTATATCTCTTTTTTCTTTTCTTTTTTTGTATGTGGAAAAAATTGATAAATAAAAGATTTAAAAAAAAAAAGATGCTGCACTTGCCACCGTAGCAATACCTGCAGCAGGTTGCCACTGTAGACCTTGATGAATGTACATCTTCTTTAAGTAAGCTTCAAGCTTCTTATCCATTGGATAATTGAAAGAACAACTATCCTACAGTAGAGATAGCTCCTTCCACCTTACGTACTGTGCTCCACGAATCATGTATTGAGTCAGCAACAGGAAACATTTTTTTAAAAACAGGTGAAGGGGAAAAAGGAACCCCTGGCTTATCCCATTCCTGAGCTATAATCTCCGACATACGGTCTGGAACTGGAAATACTTCCACAGAAGAAGGAACATCATAATATCTATTGAGTTTACTAGATTTTTAAGGGTTGTCAGTGACAAAAAAGTGTCGGAGTCGTCCAAAGTAGTTAGAACCTCCTTTAGAAGTAAACGGAGGTACTCAAGTTTAAATCTAAAATTGACATCTTCAGATTCTGCAGAATTTTCCCCCATAATGTCAGAGTCTGAGATCTCACCCTCAGAGGCTACTGAGGTATCTTCCTCATCTGACACCTAGTAAAGGTTGACCAGGGCAGATTTAGTTTGTTCAGAAACCTTACTAGCTGAAAAATTCTTGGATTTCCTCTTACGCTTACCCAAAGTGGGGAAAGCAGATAAAGCTGCAGACACCGTAAACATTATCTGTGCAGCAAAATCTCCTGGTAAATAAACACCCCCAGGAGCATTAGAGGAACTGCAAGGCACTGAATGTGAAACTGATAAGGCCGGGGACGTTTGAGGAGAAAGCTGAGGCATCTCTTGCACAGCATTATCCTGGGAGACATGTGGCTCAGAAGGGAGTAACTTGTCCTTAAACTTTAAAGTTTTAGATAGACATGAGGAACAAAATTGCATGGGCAGGACAATTTGAGCCTCCAGACATAGTAAGCATTTGTCCAAGACATAGTAAGCATTTGTCCATAGAAATATAATCATTCTGTTGTGTGTCCATAACTGAACAGATCCCACTATTTATCAAAATGCAAAATAGATTTAAACCGGCAGGTCACTGTGAGAAAAATGTTTTGAATCAACAGAGGAAATTCTCAGAATTGTCACTAAAACACTCACTTCATAAAAAAAATAAAGGCACCACTAATCCTCAGTCTATCTGAGGTGCCCTACCGTAACCGGACCAGGAGCTACCAGTAGTAGCATAAAATGAGGACTCCCCAGTCGTTGTCAGAATTTCCTGTCTCCCAGACGATCCGATCATCAAGTACACAGCCGTCAGAGAAAATTTACAAAGACGGAAAAAGCTCCGATCAGTGTAGCAGCCAGAAGAGCAGAGAGTCATGTGACTTGCAAGAAAAAAAATAAACTGCGCCACAGTAAAAAGGCGCGCATCTCTAATTTAACTCAATTTTAATAAAGAGGCTTCTTCCTCACACTGCTCCTGCACATAAGATGTGATAAAATAAAAGGATGGAAATTAAACCACCTTAAAAAAACAACCTTCAGCCACACTTGAGAGATACAAAATCCCAATCCAGGGGAAAAGTATTAACCCCTTAGTCTCCTTCTATAGTTACACATACAAATATGCCTGCAGACTGCCCTATTTGTACCCTGAATAAAAGGATAACTGAGTCCCAAACGATCCAATAGAGGAACTAACCCCTTAAAGTGCAAACCTTCAGTACCTAGAAGGCAAAAGCACGTACCTGAAGATTCTGCTGTCGGGCAGAGAGACAGCTACAAAGGTGTGATAGATACCCCACTCCCTATCAGGGACCTGTAGACAAAGAAAGAACAGAGTAACTAACTCTGGCTTATTGCAAAGGGGTAGCAATTGTGTTTAAAGTAAAGCAAAGACCAACTCGCCACCTTCTAACTGCTAAACGGTCACCATTACTCTTACTAAAGAGATTGACATGGACTGGGCCAGACCCCAATCCTTGCTTGCAGGGAAAAGTACCCATTAAAGGATTAATCTTCTCAGACACTCATCTTCGCCATCCTCCCATCACAGAGGCAAAGAATGACTGGCGGTTATGGGTAGGGGAAGTGACACTCTGCTGGGGTGCTCTTTGCCTCCTCCTGCTGGCCAGGAGTTGAATATCCCCCTAGTAATTGGAATGACGTTGTGGACTCTCCATGCCATAGGAAATAAATAAATTATTGCACAAAAATGTTATAAGTGCTCAAAGATATGAGGTCCCGGGTGTTAACATAGAGATACAGGTTACTGCACATTCCTCACAAATTTTTTCCAAAATAAAGCAATTCTACCAGCACCATGGAATATCTTTACCTTTATTGGAACATGTGGATATGTGGAATATGGATATGTGGAATACATACAGTGCATTGGAGCCCTTTGCAGTCAAGTAGATGAAAACAAGTTTTTAACTGTATTTACTGTATATATTTTACATTCCAATGATCTGCACATAGCAGAATATATGTATTTTTAAAAACATATTCCTATATACAGTATATCTGTATATATCTATACTTATAAATAATCATCTAAATATATAGCCGTATAGTTATATATTATACCAAAATACCATCAGATATATACAGAAATATGTATGTATTAATAAATAGAACATATTCTGCTATGCGAAGTACATTTTGATGTGAAATATTCATATCTTCATGTTGGGTAAGCACACATGAGAATATGCAATCCGGTTTGCGCGCCAGTAGGGTGTAATGTTTATTTTCTTTTTTTGCTCCATTGACTTCTAAGTGGGAATATACTAACGCTTCTAACTTCGGCTTTTTGCTGACATCAGGTTAGTGCGCAAGCGAAAATGCTATAATTTCATCTTGTAATACGAGCGCTACCCGACACGTGCAAAAAGCTTACTTCTAGCGGAGTAAGCGTGCAAGCATTATATGCTACTCCACTCATAAGCTGGCTCAGTATGTGTGAATGTCATCAATAACACTGAAATTGATGTATGAATGCAAAAAAAGTAAATAATTAAAAGCAGCTTCAGAACAGGGTTTAAGATGGCTAAAACACACTTGTCTTACTTAAGATTTGATAGCTCCAGGATGAGCCCCTGAACAATGGATGAACCATCTTCTTCTTTCTCATCTTCCACCCTGCTAGTGACATAAAAAAGAGAGGATACATTTTATTGGTAAGATTTTGTAAATGGCCTAATTTATTTATTTTTTTTTAAATTGTTTTTTATTGAGGGTAATAAAATATACAACATACAGGTTACTCAATGAAATAGATAGATATACAATGACCGACATACACATCTCTAGGCATAATAAACCAGTTAGGGAGCAACCTCTCAACTACCCTCTATTTTTGCCCCTCCAGGATTGCTCAGGCCACTTTTGGACCCTCAAATACACAACATATTAGCTGAGGGGTTTTACTCGATATAGACCACTTTTGGGCCTATAATTATCGATCGCATAAAATACACAAACACATTTGTACAAGTCGGGCATAAACCTCGTAGATATCCAGCTTAAAGAAGGGCTTATTAACCTAAGTTATAGAAAAACATAAAATTAGATATCCCCACAGAGCATTGCTAGGGATCAACTGTAATGTGACTTATAAAACCTCACACATGCTGTAGTTATTCGGGGCTATCTAGCAATTAATACAAACAGCTGTAGGACATCAAACAGTACACAGTTAAATATTTAGGACAGTGAAGATGAGTATAATACTATCATGGAAAAACATCACACATTAACAAAATACAGTATGGTTCTTCCAGAGAACTATTGGTATGTCCCATAAGTCCAATATAGTTATCTCTAAAGGGCATTTCTAGGGGCTGTAGTGTGGCTCGGTAAGGTCTATTAATTTAAGAATGATCACATATATGTGGAGATAGTTACACATTGAAAAGAAATGGAATACCTAAAACCAGGCCCCACATTATTAGCAGCTTAACACGAAACATTAGACAGTGCTATCTAATGACAACCAGATAATTAGGTCCATCACTGTATGCTTTGTTGCCAGAGACACATGGAGTCATTGGTAATTCTTACTGACAGCTATGGTGCAGAAGGATTGCATGACTATGTACATATGTCTAATTATTTAGGGCTGAAGAAAAAAGTAAAGTATCACATAGTAATAAGGGGAATTAACTATCTCTGAATGTATAACTGTAGCTACAGATATACAGATAATATCCCTCTAAGGGTAATATAAAGTGGGACAAATAAAAAATTATACACTTTGAGTCCTCTCAAGGATCTTCACACTTGACCCGCATGTCCTATGCCTTCAGAGGATCCTTTAGGTAAAGTCTCAGGCCCAGGGCCGTACCACGTGATAAAGTATACAATAAATGCAGGTGATATAGAAAGGCAGTGAAAGTACTGAAAAAATGTTTTAACCTTCATAACTATTAACATAACTATTAACATTAAGCCCCCATTTCATCTATACATAATAATACAAGGCTTTGCTGCACAGTATGTAGTCTGTATGAGTGCTGGTGTAGCTTATTGCATATAAAGAGGAGTCAGTTACACATACTGCACAGTTTCAGATGCTATTCATCTTAAATCCAGATTCTTTAAATTCAGCTGCAAGAAGTTGAAACTTTAAACATAAGTATAATTACTAAAAGGTGTTTCCTTGACGTACTGTCCAGAGCTGAGGATGCAATATTAAATCAGCTGAGGTGCTTCATTAAAACATTGCATAGCATTTAGTATCCTGGGTTAAGTATATTGTGAGATTTAAATCACCAGACATCACCATTAACATAGGCTTAATGTCCTGTAGGCTTAAATCCACGTCCAGAGTCTCTCTTTTCACCCAACTCCTTGCCTGCAAGCTAGAGGGGAGGCAACACGTCCAACAGGCAGGTTATTTTCGGCCATCATTTGAATTGCGGGCCAGAAGAGCTGAGAACTCCTTATGGCAGCTATAGGGACTATGCAGGTAAAGCCATCAGCCTCCAAACAAGGCCAAATAGCCCGGAGATCCCAAGAGGAACACAGATAGAAAGTCCGGTGCATCTGAGGACTCTGACAGCGTTCCCAGCCGACAGGCCATGAAAAGTCCACAGAGGTAGTGGCAGAGAAAAGCGCGCTTGATAGCGTGTAATCGCTGCAGAACTTTACCGCGCTCATCTCCATATGCGAGTAGCCTAGCTTAATTTCCTCCCAAGTATGGAAGCCGCTTGCGGTAGCAGGGGGAGAGTGTAGTTCCATCTTGAGGGCCGTTCCCACCGATATCGGCAATGTAGGGCGCGTCTGGAGGTCCGCAGGAGGTGCAGTACACTGTGCCTCCCGGAATTCTCTACACTCCTCCGCATCTAGGTTATGGTGTGTTCGCGCTTCTTGAACTGTAGCTATAAAGGCATCGAGTCTGTCACACAACCTCCTTTCATGTTCTACCAGCAAGTTTCTAACATCCGTGTACAACACCTGGGTCTCCATGCCGGTCATCAGCATACAGTCCCCCAAGATGGTGCCTCAGTATGCGACAGATAGCTCCGTTACCGTTTTTAAGATTAGTAGTGTGCAAACAGTCCCCAAATTGCAATCAGCATGTCTCAGGCGGCTTCCTAAGTTAATACCCGTTTGGTACAGCACTTGTGTTCAGGGTTTTAATATTCAATAGGGCTATTTTGAAAACTTCATACTCTGAGCTCTCAGATCATGCGGCCATCTTGGTTGCTGGGTATCTCCGCCGCCCCTAAATGGCCTAATTTGTTTAATAAAACCGGCGCGTATTTAAAAGGTTTAAATAATTCACTTTTTATGAAGAAAATTTGAAACATGGCTAATTTATAACATGGGAACAATTCTTCATAAAATAAATTAGAAAAAATATGTAACCTGGGGTTCTAACCTTCACACACTGGCAACACTTTTTTCACTTGCAGGGTAGGTGATTTTTTTTAAAATATATTTAATTAATCAGAATAAATATAAACTCTTCTATATTAACAGTCTACAAATTAGAACACAAAATAAACACAGTAAGGAAAGGAATAAGCCAAATTTAGAGAAATGCTTTGCAAAAAAGGACATGTAGATAAATGGTGAGGAACCAGATAAAAATCACTGAATATCTGCACCGTGGCTTGATATGAATACATAAATACACATATAAGCCCCAACATTTCCTAGCTTGTATCCGGAGACTTGGAACTGATTCAAGGAAGCGCATAGGTGGACTCATGACAACCTGGATAGAGTCTGGGTGTGACGCAGTTGGGTGTGATGTTGGCAGCATTGGTGAAGCCTTGGACATTTAGGGGTCAATTTATTAAAGTCTGGCGGACATGATACGCTGTAGTGTATCATGTCCGCCAGACATCGCTGAATGTGGACAGCATACGCTGTCCGTATTCAGCATTGCACAAGCAGTTCTAGTCAATTGCTTGTGCAATACCGCCCCTGCAGATTCGGGGCCAATCGGCCGCTAGAAAGGGGTGTCAATCAGTCCAATCGTATAGGATCGGGCAGATTGCTGTACGCAGCCTCAGAGGTGGCGTATGAGTTAAGGAGCAGCGGTCTTATAGACCGCTGCTTTTTAACTCCTTTTTCCGGCGAGCCTAAAGACTCGAGCGGAAACAGGGTGAATTGGCCCAATTCGGCCAATAATAAATTGACCCCTTAGAATTAAGGGAGTGTTGGGGGACAGAACTCAAGAAATTTATCCCATCCTGCAAAGTGTGGGATAGCAAAGAGCTCTGTTCACAAATAGGATCTAAGAATTAAAGCGCCATTATAGTTAAAAATACATTAGAGCAGTGGTTCCCCAAGTAGGTAGTACTGCCCCCTGGATGGCAATGGGATTACTGAGGGGGGCACTGATAGGCATGAGAGATAGAAGGGGGTGCTTAGATTACAATAGGGTGCACTAGTAGGTAAGGAATGGAAGAGTATGCTAGTGGGTCCCCTCAAGCTCAATGACCATAATTAGTTGCACTTTAGTCTAGACGTCTAAAGTAAAACTTTCTTGCTTTGTGTTTGACATTTTACCACTCTCTGGCCTAGATTTAGAGTTCGGCGGTAGCCGTCAAAACCAGCGTTAGAGGCTCCTAACGCTGGTTTTGGGCGCCCGCTGGTATTTGGAGTCAGTGATTAAAGGGTCTAACGCTCACTTTACAGCCGCGACTTTTCCATACCGCAGATCCCCCTACGCCATTTGCGTAGCCTATCTTTTCAATGGGATCTTTGTAACGCTGGTATTTAGAGTCGTTTCTGCAGTGAGCGTTAGAGCTCTAACGACAAGATTCCAGCCGCCTGAAAATAGCAGGAGTTAAGAGCTTTCTGGCTAACGCCGGTTTATAAAGCTCTTAACTACTGTACCCTAAAGTACACTAACACCCATAAACTACCTATGTACCCCTAAACCGAGGTCCCCCCACATCGCCGCCACTCGATTAAAATTTTTAACCCCTAATCTGCCGACCGCCACCTACGTTATACTTATGTACCCCTAATCTGCTGCCCCTAACACCGCCGACCCCTGTATTATATCTATTAACCCCTAACTTGCCCCCCACAACGTCGCCGCAAGCTACTTAAAATAATTAACCCCTAATCTTCCGACCGCAAATCGCCGCCACCTACGTTATCCCTATGTACCCCTAATCTGCTACCCCTAACATCGCCGACCCCTATGTTATATTTATTAACCCCTAATCTGCCCCCCACAACGTCGCCGACACCTACCTACACTTATTAACCCCTAATCTGCCGAGCGGACCTGAGCGCTACTATAATAAAGTTATTAACCCCTAATCCGCCTCACTAACCCTATCATAAATAGTATTAACCCCTAATCTGCCCTCCCTAACATCGCCGACACCTACCTTCAATTATTAACCCCTAATCTGCCGACCGGAGCTCACCGCTATTCTAATAAATGTATTAACCCCTAAAGCTAAGTCTAACCCTAACACTAACACCCCCCTAAGTTAAATATAATTTTTATCTAACGAAATAAATTAACTCTTATTAAATAAATAATTCCTATTTAAAGCTAAATACTTACCTGTAAAATACATCCTAATATAGCTACAATATAAATTATAATTATATTATAGCTATTTTAGGATTAATATTTATTTTACAGGCAACTTTGTAATTATTTTAACCAGGTACAATAGCTATTAAATAGTTAAGAACTATTTAATAGTTACCTAGTTAAAATAATTACAAATTTACCTGTAAAATAAATCCTAACCTAAGATATAATTAAACCTAACACTACCCTATCAATAAAATAATTAAATAAACTACCTACAATTACCTACAATTAACCTAACACTACACTATCAATAAATTAATTAAACACAATTGCTACAAATAAATAAAATTAAATAAACTATCTAAAGTACAAAAAATAAAAAAGAACTAAGTTACAGAAAATAATAAAATATTTACAAACATAAGAAAAATATTACAACAATTTTAAACTAATTACACCTACTCTAAGCCCCCTAATAAAATAACAAAGCCCCCCAAAATAAAAAATTCCCTACCCTATTCTAAAATACAAATATTACAAGCTCTTTTACCTTACCAGCCCTGAACAGGGCCCTTTGCGGGGCATGCCCCAAGAATTTCAGCTCTTTTGCCTGTAAAAAAAAACATACAATACCCCCCCCCAACATTACAACCCACCACCCACATACCCCTAATCTAACCCAAACCCCCCTTAAATAAACCTAACACTACCCCCCTGATGATCTTCCTACCTTGTCTTCACCATGCCAGGTTCACCGATCCGTCCTGGCTCCAAGATCTTCATCCACCCCAAGCGGGGGCTAGACATCCACTGAAGAAGTCCAGAAGAGGGTCCAAAGTCTTCCTCCTATCCGGCAAGAAGAGGACATCCGGACCGGCAAACATCTTCTCCAAGCGGCATCTTCTATCTTCTTCCATCCGATGACGACCGGCTCCATCTTGAAGACCTCCAGCGCGGATCCATCCTCTTCTTCCGACGACTAGACGACGAATGACGGTTCCTTTAAGGGACGTCATCCAAGATGGCGTCCCTCGAATTCCGATTGGCTGATAGGATTCTATCAGCCAATCGGAATTAAGGTAGGAATTTTCTGATTGGCTGATGGAATCAGCCAATCAGAATATAGTTCAATCCGATTGGCTGATCCAATCAGCCAATCAGATTGAGCTCGCATTCTATTGGCTGATCGGAACAGCCAATAGAATGCGAGCTCAATCTGATTGGCTGATTGGATCAGCCAATCGGATTGAACTATATTCTGATTGGCTGATTCCATCAGCCAATCAGAAAATTCCTACCTTAATTCCGATTGGCTGATAGAATCCTATCAGCCAATCGGAATTCGAGGGACGCCATCTTGGATGACGTCCCTTAAAGGAACCGTCATTCGTCGTCTAGTCGTCGGAAGAAGAGGATGGATCCGCGCTGGAGGTCTTCAAGATGGAGCCGGTCGTCATCGGATGGAAGAAGATAGAAGATGCCGCTTGGAGAAGATGTTTGCCGGTCCGGATGTCCTCTTCTTGCCGGATAGGAGGAAGACTTTGGACCCTCTTCTGGACTTCTTCAGTGGATGTCTAGCCCCCGCTTGGGGTGGATGAAGATCTTGGAGCCAGGACGGATCGGTGAACCTGGCATGGTGAAGACAAGGTAGGAAGATCATCAGGGGGGTAGTGTTAGGTTTATTTAAGGGGGGTTTGGGTTAGATTAGGGGTATGTGGGTGGTGGGTTGTAATGTTGGGGGGGGGGTATTGTATGTTTTTTTTTACAGGCAAAAGAGCTGAAATTCTTGGGGCATGCCCCGCAAAGGGCCCTGTTCAGGGCTGGTAAGGTAAAAGAGCTTGTAATATTTGTATTTTAGAATAGGGTAGGGAATTTTTTATTTTGGGGGGCTTTGTTATTTTATTAGGGGGCTTAGAGTAGGTGTAATTAGTTTAAAATTGTTGTAATATTTTTCTTATGTTTGTAAATATTTTATTATTTTCTGTAACTTAGTTCTTTTTTATTTTTTGTACTTTAGATAGTTTATTTAATTTTATTTATTTGTAGCAATTGTGTTTAATTAATTTATTGATAGTGTAGTGTTAGGTTAATTGTAGGTAATTGTAGGTAGTTTATTTAATTATTTTATTGATAGGGTAGTGTTAGGTTTAATTATATCTTAGGTTAGGATTTATTTTACAGGTAAATTTGTAATTATTTTAACTAGGTAACTATTAAATAGTTCTTAACTATTTAATAGCTATTGTACCTGGTTAAAATAATTACAAAGTTGCCTGTAAAATAAATATTAATCCTAAAATAGCTATAATATAATTATAATTTATATTGTAGCTATATTAGGATGTATTTTACAGGTAAGTATTTAGCTTTAAATAGGAATTATTTATTTAATAAGAGTTAATTTATTTCGTTAGATAAAAATTATATTTAACTTAGGGGGGTGTTAGTGTTAGGGTTAGACTTAGCTTTAGGGGTTAATACATTTATTAGAATAGCGGTGAGCTCCGGTCGGCAGATTAGGGGTTAATAATTGAAGGTAGGTGTCGGCGATGTTAGGGAGGGCAGATTAGGGGTTAATACTATTTATGATAGGGTTAGTGAGGCGGATTAGGGGTTAATAACTTTATTATAGTAGCGCTCAGGTCCGCTCGGCAGATTAGGGGTTAATAAGTGTAGGTAGGTGTCGGCGACGTTGTGGGGGGCAGATTAGGGGTTAATAAATATAACATAGGGGTCGGCGATGTTAGGGCAGCAGATTAGGGGTACATAGGGATAACGTAGGTGGCGGCGGTTTACGGAGCGGCAGATTAGGGGTTAAAAGTGTAATGCAGGGGTCAGCGATAGCGGGGGGCGGCAGATTAGGGGTTAATAAGTGTAAGGTTAGGGGTGTTTAGACTCGGGGTACATGTTAGGGTGTTAGGTGCAGACGTAGGAAGTGTTTCCCCATAGGAAACAATGGGGCTGCGTTAGGAGCTGAACGCTGCTTTTTTGCAGGTGTTAGGTTTTTTTTCAGCTCAAACAGCCCCATTGTTTCCTATGGGAGAATCGTGCACGAGCACGTTTTTGATGCCGGCCGCGTCCGTAAGCAACTCTGGTATCGAGAGTTGCATTTGCGGTAAAAATGCTCTACGCTCCTTTTTTGGAGCCTAACGCAGCATTTGATTAAACTCTCGATACCAGAGTTAAATTTATGGTGCGGCCAGAAAAAAACCCGCGGAGCGTTAACAGCCCTTTTACCGCCGAACTCTAAATCTAGGCCTCTGTATTTAAGGCTTTGCCTTTAATAATAATTTAAGTTTATCTTCAATTTATACTCTGACTGCAATAGATTGCAGCCACTTGTACAAAAGGCATGCATGCTTTGTTTCACTAGTGGTGTACATAAATTAGGGTTGCCACCTCAGCCATGTTTTCCTGGCCACTTATGAGTTACACATGCTGCAGGGTGTGCAGGGAGGAACATTTATTGTGTTTCTGGACAGCACTATTTATATTCCTGCCTGCACACCCTGCAGCATGTGTAACTTATAAGTGTTCTGTATTTTAAGGGACAGGTGGCAACCCTATGTACATTAGCACATTTTGTCAGCATTAACTGCACAGTGTGTAGTAGCAGGAAACATAGCAAAAGACTTGTTGTGCCCGTCTGTAGCTCTGCACAGCCATCTGAGAATGGTTTTCTAATATTCTGTCACCAGAAATAAACTATGCATAACACTTTGGTAAGTAGAATACATTATTAATAAAGTTTACTGGTGCAGATGTACACTTATGCCCCAAGCAAAGAAATTAATTTCAGATTCGTAAATGGGGTAATTAAAGACTCCTAAGTAACATAAAACCAGGCACTGCGAAACTGGTATCACTTGATCAAGTCAATCCATCACATTAACATATTTTTTAAATTAATTACTAAAGAGTTCAAATGCAGGACTGGGGGAAATCTTGTCAGTTCAGGATTGTGAGCTGGATATGTAAAAAAAATTAAAATGTAACTTTTGATGTTGTATTAAAAGTAGGGCAACTAGAAAAAAGAAAAAAAAAACATAAATTATGCGTACCAGATAATTTAATTTCCTTCTGTATAAGGAGAGTCCACAGCTTCATTCCTTACTGTTGGGAGATACTGAACCTGGCCACCAGGAGGAGGCAAAGACACCCCAGACAAAGGCTTAAATACCTCTCCCACTTCCCCCATCCCCCAGTCATTCTGCCGAGGGAACAAGGAACAGTAGGAGAAATATCAGGGTATAAAAGGTGCCAGAAGAAAAATATAATTTAGGGGGCCGCGCATCGGAGAACACGGGCGGGGGCCATGGACTCTCCTTATACAGAAGGAAATTAAATTATCTGGTAAGCATAATTTATGTTTTCCTTCTTAATATAAGGAGAGTCCAAGGCTTCATTCCTTACTGTTGGGAAACTTATACCCAAGCTCTAGAGGACACTGAATGATAACGGGAGGGACAAAAAGAGAGGTGGACCCTAATCTGAGGGCACCACAGCCTGCAAAACCTTTCTGCCGAAGGCTGCTTCAGCAGAAGCAAACACATCAAACTTGTAAAATTTAGAAAAAGTATGTAAGGAGGACCAGGTAGCCATCTTACAAATCTGATCCATAGAGGCCTCGTTCTTAAAGCCCAAGAGGAAACTCTAGTAGAATGAGTCGTAATTCTCTGAGGAGGCTTATGTCCCGCTGTCTCATTAACTAAGCGGATAACACTCCTTAACCAAAAAGACAAGGAAGTCGCAGAGACCTTCTGCCCCTTACTCTTCCCAGAATAGGCAACAAACAAGGAAGGAGTTTGTCTAAAATCCTTAGTAGAATGAAGATAGAACTTCAAGGCTCGAACCACGTCTAAATTATGAAGCAAACGTTCCTTCAAAGAAGAAGGGTTAGGACACAAGGAAGGAACCACAATCTCTTAAATGATGTTACGGTCTGACATGACCTTAGGGAGAAACCCTAACTTAATACGTAGGACAGCCTTATCAGACTGGAACACCAGATAAGAAGACTCACATTGCAAGGCGGCAATCTCAGATACTCTGCGCGCAGAAGCAATAGCCAGGAGAAAGAGAACCTTCCAGGATAACAACTTAATATCAATTTCATGCATAGGCTCAAACGCAGCCTGCTGCAAAAACTTAAGAACAAGATTCAGACTCCAAGAAGGAGCCTTAGATCTAAACACAGGTCTGATCCTAATCAGAGCCTTAACAAAGGACTGTACATCTGGAAGCTCCAAGAGCCTCTTGTGCAGTAAAACAGACAGGGCCAAAATCTGTCCCCTCAGGGAACTGGCAGAAAGACCCTTCTCCAGTCCTTCCTGGAGAAACAATAGGATCCTGACAACCTTAACTTTATGCCAGGGGAATCCACGCTATTCACACCAGAATAAATAGGTTCTCCCCACCTTATGATAGATGCGACGAGTAACCGGCTTATGAGCTTGAATGAGAGTATCAATAAGTCTTTCAGAAAAACATAAATTATGCTTACCTGACAATTTCATTTCCATCTGTGGGAGGAGAGTCCACTGCTTCATTCATTACTTGTGGGAATAAAGAACCTGGCCACCAGGAAGAGGCAAAGACACCCCAGCCAAAGGCTTAAATACCTCCCCCACTCCCCTCATCCCCCAGTCATTCTGCCAAGGGAACAAGGAACAGTAGGAGAAATATCAGGGTAAAAATGGTGCCAAAAGAATAAAATAAAATTTAGGTCCGCCCATCGGAGAAACGGGGGGAGCAGTGGACTTTCCACCCACAGATGGAAATGAAATTATCAGGTAAGCATAATTTATGTTTTCCATTTTAATGAGAGGAGTGTCCACTGCTTCATTCATTACTTGTGGGAACAAATACCCAAGCTCTAGAGGACACTGAATGAAAAAAACAGGAGGGCAATAGCAGGCGGACCCTAAACTGAGGGCACCACAGCCTGCAGAACCTTTCTCCCAAAAGCTGCTTCCGCTGAAGCAAAAACATTAAATTTGTAAAAATTTGCAAAAGTATGTAAGGAAGACCAAGTAGCCACCTTACAAATATGCTCCATAGAAGCCTCATTCTTAAAGGCCCAAGAAGAGGCCACAGCCCTAGTTGAGTGAGCCGTAATCCTCTGAGGAGGCTTATGTCCCGCTGTCTCATAGGCCAGATGGATCATTCTCCTCAACCAAAAAAACAGTGAAGTGGAAAAGGCTCTCTGCCCCTGTGCTTCCCCGAATACACAACAAATAAAGACGAAGTCTGTCTGAACTCCTTCGTGGCCTGAAGATAAAACTTCAAGGCCCGAACCACATCCAAATTATGAAGCAACCGTTCCTTTGAAGAAGAAGGATTAGGACACAAAGAAGGAACTACTCTTTCCTGATTAATGTTATGATTCGACACAACCTTGGGAAGAAATCCCAATCCAGTGCGAAGAACAGCCTTATCAGTGTGAAAAAGCAGGTAAGGAGGCTCACATTGCAAGGCCGCCAACTCAGAGACTCTGTGAGGCGATGGGGTTAATACTTGAAGTTAGGTGTCAGCGATGTTAGGGAGGGCAGATTAGGGGTTAATATTATTTATTATAGGGTTATTGAGGCGGGAGTGAGGCGGATTAGGGGTTAATAACTTTATTATAGTAGCGGTGAGGTCCGGTCGGCAGATTAGGGGTTAATAATTGTAGTTAGGTGGCGGCGACATTGGGGGCGGCAGATTAGGGGTTAATAAATATAATATAGGGGTCGGCGGTATTAGGGGCAGCAGATTAGGGGTACATAGGGATAATGTAGGTTGCGGCGGTGTACGGAGCGGCAGATTAGGGGTTAATAATATTATGCAGGGGTCAGCGATAGCGGGTTCGGCAGATTAGGGGTTAATAAGTGTAAGGTTAGGGGGGTTTAGACTCGGGGTACATGTTAGGGTGTTAGGTGCAGACTTAGGAAGTATTTCCCCATAGGAAACAATTGGGCTGCGTTAGGAGCTGAACGCTGCTTTTTTGCAGGTGTTAGGTTTTTTTTCAGCTCAAACTGCCCCATTGTTTTCTATGGGGGAATCGTGCACAAGCACGTTTTTGAAGCTGGCCGCGTCCGTAAGCACCGCTGGTATTTAGAGTTGCAGTGGTGGTAAATTATGCTCTACGCTCCCTTTTTGGAGCCTAACGCAGCCCTTCTGTGAACTCTAAATACCAGCGGTATTTAAAAGGTGCGGGGAAAAAAAGCACGCGTAGCTAACGCACCCCTTTGGCCGCAGAACTCTAAATCTAGCGGTATATATCTTTTGGTGGTTTTTCTGAATATTAGTATTTAAGGAATTGGGGAATTGTATTCTCTTGTCCATTCTTTTGTCTATATTATATTGTGTATTGGTTTAATGGGCTTGTGATTATAGCCCATGGCCAAGTATAATATCTTATCTAAAATTAAGCTATATTCCCCTATCTATAGCTTGTGGATATCCTCAATATTAATGCTAGTGTTTTTAATTTATTATTAATTCCATCAAATGGGTGCCAGGGGTTGAGGGCTGTAACTAATCAATTTTATACTAGTTTAAAATAAAAATAAAACACTACAAATATATTAATTTCATTTTTATTTATTTTATTTTTATATATTAATTTAACTACTCTCCTGAGTTCTAATAGAATGCGAGCTCAATCCTATTGGCTGATTTTTCTACCTTAATTCCGATTGGCTGATAGAATTCTATCAGCCAATCGGAATCTAAGGGAAGCCATCTTGGATGATGTCACTTAAAGGTACCTTCATTCTGCTTTAGTTGTCGCCAGAAGAGGATGCTCCGCGTCGGATGTCTTGTAGATGGACCCGCTCCACGCCGGATGGATGAAGACTGAAGATGCTGTCTGGATGAAGACTTCTGCCCGTTTGGAGGACCACTTCTGCCCGGCTTGGATGAAGACTTCTGCCCGTCTGGAGGAACACTTCGCCCGGCTTGGATGAAGACGTCTCCCGATAAGTCGATTTTCAGGGGGTTAGTGTTAGGTTTTTTTAAGGGTGTATTGGGTGGGTTTTATTTTTTAGATTAGGGTTTGGGCGGCAAAAGAGCTAACTGCCCTTTTAAGGGCAATGCCTATCCAAATGCCCTTTTCAGGGCAATGGGGAGCTAGCCGAAAGCGTGCAAATAATATATATATACAAATGTATACATACGTAAGTCATTTTCCGATAAGGCCAAAAAAGTGTGCAGTGACCCTAAACCTTCAAGAATCGTAATACCAGCGGGCGTAAAAAAGCAGCGTTGGGACCTCTTAAAGCTGCTTTTTTACCCTAACGCAAAACTCGTAATCTAGCCGAAAGCGTGCAAATAATATATATATATATACAAATGTATACATACACACAATCCCTTCTATAAACTAATAGTTTTAATGTATATGTGCATCATGACTGTCACGGATACTGGGCTGCAGGGGCTGAACCCTTGCCCCCCTTATAGACTTCACCCCAGCTGTTTCTAAGTGGTTTTGGGCTCCTCAAAGCAACCACAATCTCTGGAAGCTTTTGTTTGGTGTATGACCAGGAAAACCCTCCTAGGCTGGCTTGGCTTCTGGAACTCCCGGTCGGCCGCCTCACAACGGACACCCGCCTCACTCCTCTCAGGCTGGCCGGGCTCCTGGAACTCCCGGTCGGCCACAGGACACCCGCTAACTTTACCCCTAGTTGCTCCAGCAGCCCTTTGCCCCAGAGCTCCGCTTTTTTGGGGATTGGTAGCCCCTAGAGAGGACAAGAGCTTTGGCAATTATCAGAGGGGAGCTCCTTTGGGATCTGGGGGTTTTGGACACCCCTAACCCCATAACTTCAACGGACTGTAACTCCCTTCCCCAGTAACGAATCATGCTGATTTTTGGACTGTGGCATCTGGGGACCGACAGCTTTAAAATGACACCCTGGAAGTAATTATGTTTATTTTAGTAAGTATTATTATAATGTGTATATACTTCCTATACATTGGTATCGGTGTCAGAACTGACTATATATCTTTTGGTGTTTTTTCTGAATATTAGTATTTAAGGAATTGGGGAATTGTATTCTCTTGTCCATTCTTTTGTCTATATTATATTGTGTATTGGTTTAATGGGCTTGTGATTATAGCCCATGGCCAAGTATAATATCTTATCTAAAATTAAGCTATATTCCCCTATCTATAGCTTGTGGATATCCTCAATATTAATGCTAGTGTTTTTAATTTATTATTAATTCCATCAAATGGGTGCCAGGGGTTGAGGGCTGTAACTAATCCATTTTATACTAGTTAAAAAAAACAAAAAAACACTACAAATATATTAATTTCATTTTTATTTATTTTATTTTTATATATTAATTTAACAACTCTCCTGAGTTCCAATAGAATGCGAGCTCAATCCTATTGGCTGATTTTTCTACCTTAATTCCGATTGGCTGATAGAATTCTATCAGCCAATCGGAATCTAAGGGACGCCATCATGCTGATTTTTGGACTGTGGCATCTGGGGACGGAGAGCTTTAAAATGACACCCTGGAAGTGCCGTCGGGATCACCCGAAACCGCCACCCCTAAGTATTGGGATTATGTGAGACTGTGGCTCCTATGGAGGTGCCGGGCTGTCTGGAGGGGCGGGAATGGCGGGAAAATTGTGGGATTGTCCTTTGTGTTATCAAGATGAGATGTGTGTATAAAAAGGAGTGTGTGTTCTCAATAAAATCAGTTCTTGTTCACCTGAAGGCTAGTCTGTCTAGTTATTTGGGTGAGCTCCAGCTAAAATCACTTTCCTGAGCTACATAGAAATCACTTTCCTGGGCTACAAAGCCACTTGTTCCAGGCAGAGGAAGGACCCGGTCGACGGCGCTACCCAGTCGGGATATCGGGGAAGTCCGTCACATTGGTGGCAGCGGTGGGATGCTTCCATCTACCTGGAACGTCCAAACCACCAACTGAAGATCTTGCCGGATGGAGCAGTACCAGGGGCTCCGGAAGGAAGAATTGAGAACATTGCTGCAGACTAGAGGGAAAGTCACTGGCAACAAGACAAAGGCAGTGCTCATAGCCGAACTGATGGAGGATGATCGGGCTAGCGAACAGGCTGGTGGGTCGGACAACAACCATAGCGGAGGACAGCCCAGTACAGCCTCCACTCCAGGGACTACAACATCCGACAAACAGCGGCAGGTACAGTGGCAACTGGCTCTCTATGGACCTAACCCCCCCGAGGAGATCATTACTCGGATAGTGACTGACGCCAACAAGATACACATGTTGGAGCTTCAGAAGTCTATAGGGGGGGTCATGCCGGATCCCCTGAACCCCCCTTCCTGGCCCAAGAAACTACCTCACGGGGCTTTCCGAACCTTCCAGGAAGATGGGAGTGAGGATATCGACCGCTACCTACAGCTGTTCGAGACCCAGTGCCGGATGCATGGGGTCACTAATGCCGATAGGGTTACTATATTAATTGGGAAACTATCCGGTAGGGACTTGGAGGCTTTCCACACTGTCCCCTCCGAAGATCAAGGCAACTATGACCGGGTGAAGGAGCGCATTCTTGCTCGGTATGGACTTACCCGGGAGGCTCATCGGCTAAACTTCAGGGGCCTACAAAGACAACAGGAGAAGCCGTATACCGAGTTTGCCCACTGCTTAGCTAGATCCTTGAACTCATGGGTTACTGGGTGCCACATCACCACCCTAGACAAAGCTGTTCAACTCCTCCTGGAGCAGTTCTACAACCGCACCCCAGCAGAGATAAGGGACTGGGTAAAAGACAAGGGACCCAGAACAGCTGACTAAGCCGCCGCCCTGGCTGATCAGTTTGTGGATTCCCGGCGCCAGGCGGCCACAGACCCCCGACCAGCAACCCGCTCCGATCCAGCCCCAGCTCGAACCCCAATGTTCTTTCGGCAGCCACAGACCCGGCCGCCCCCTGTTTACCCGGCCAGGGGCAGCCATCCCCGGGGGTGTTATGGGTGTGGACACCCCGGACATGTTATATGGGACTGCCCCGCCAGACAACGAAACCCCCCAGCCGCCAAGGAACCCTGCCTCAACCTCGTGGGAGTCTCCTCAAGCTCGTACCTATCAGGCCGCTGCCCATTGTGCCCATACAGCGAGCTCCGACCCCTATGCTGAGTGGACAGGAGAAGTGGGTGTCTTGCACCATGTCGGCTCAATGGACCAAGACAACTGACAACAACACCGGCAAGTTGTCTGGGTCAACGGGCAGGCGGCTCAAGGAATGAGAGATACGGGGGCCACCGTTTCTTTGATCCAACCTCACCTTGTTCCCCCCTCCGGCTGCACTGGGCGCACCCTTGCTGTGGGGGTAGCCGGAGGTGAGGTCCTCAGGATGCCTACAGCCTGGGTCCATTTGAACTGGAAACCGACTCCCGCAATGAAGAAGTTGGGGTTATGCACCACATCCCTGCCGAGGTCCTGTTGGGAAACGACCTCGGCCACCTTGTGTCCGCCTATGTGGGGGATGCCTCTCCAGATACCTGCCCAGTGACTACCCGCCAGCAAGCCACATGCCCCGCCACCTCACCAACTCCAGGTACCCAGGTAAGACCTACTAACCCGACACCTACCTTTCCCCGACTACCCGTCCCCACTAACCCCGAACTTACTGACACCCCCTCCTGGGCGACCCCCTCTGACTTCGCCAAAGAAACCTTGAGCGACCTGACCCTAGCCCCTTACTGAGACCGAGTTGGTGCTGACCCCCAGGGCCCCGGAGACGAACGATTCCAGTGGGAGGGAGAGCTCCTGTACCGGATCTCCAAGAGGAGAAAAGGACCGGTGCCCAAACGCCAGCTGCTTGTACCGAAGAAGTTTCGGTCCAACCTACTGAACATAAGGCATGACATCCCCTTATCCGGCCACTTAGGAAAGCAAAGGACCCACCACCGCTTGATTCAAACCTTCTTCTGGCCAGGCATTACAGCCGATATTAAGGAATACTGTAAATCCTGTGAGGTTTGCCAGAAGGTAGGAAAGACAGGTGATCATACAAAAGCCCCCCTCCATCCCCTGCCCATTATTGAGGGACCCTTTAGCCGAGTGGCAGTAGACATTGTGGGGCCATTAGCTCAGCCCAGCCCATCAGGGAAGAAATACATCCTTACAGTGGTGGACCATGCCACCCGATACCCCGAGGCAATCCCCTTGGCCAATATCACGGCGGAGACCATAGCAGATGCGATGCTCCAGATATTCACCAGGGTAGGCTTCCCTCGGGAAGTGGTTTCCAATCAAGGAACACAGTTCACTGCGGAAATCACTCAACAACTCTGGGAGTTGTGCGGGATTAAACCCCTGCACAGCGCCCCTTACCATCCCCAGATAAATGGGCTGTGTGAGAGGTTTAAGGGGACCCTAAAGCAAATGCTTCGGACGTTCTCGACCACTCACAAGAACTGGGAGAGATTCCTGCCGCACCTCCTCTTTGCATATCGAGAGGTGCCTCAGGAATCCACCGGTTTTTCCCCCTTTGAACTTCTATATGGCTGAAAGGTTAGGGCCCCACTAGATTTGGTACGAGCTCACTGGGAGGGAGCCACCAGGGGGGAACAGCACTCTGTTGTGGAGTACGTACTCCAGCTCAGAGACCGGCTGAAGGACCTGGCTGCCCAGGTACGCGAGAACCTTCAAGCCTCTCAGCACAGGCAGAAGCGATGGTACGATCGCGATGCCCGTACCCGAACCCTGATTGTGGGATAGAAGGTCCTCGCTCTGAAGCCTGTCAAAACCGACAAGCTACAGGCCTCTTGGCAAGGACCTTACAGGGTTGTGGAACAACTGAACAACACCACATACCTGGTAGCGAAGTGTTCAGATGAAAGGATCCGTCTGACCTTTCATGTGAACATGTTAAAGGCATACATAGAGAGACCTAGAGATGTGGCCGCTATCTGTGCGCCGGCAGTGGAAGACTCTGAAAATCTTCCAATGCCGGAGCTTCCCGGACCTACTGACACCCCCCAGGGGGTGGATGACATATCCCTAGATGATAGGTTAGAGCCCGGACAGAAAAGGCAGGTCCGGCGACTCTTGGAACAAAGAAGTGACATGTTCTCTACTGTCCTGGGTTTACCACCACAGCCATTCACCGGGTGGAGACCCCGGGACAGACACCACTGCGACAGGCTGCCTATAGGGTCCCAGAGGCCGTCAGGGACAGTATGCACCAGGAGCTCAGGGGAATGTTGGACCTCAGTGTCATTGAACCGTCCAACAGTCCCTGGGCCTCCCCGGTAGTGTTAGTACCCAAGAAGGACGGAACTACCCGTTTCTGCGTTGACTACCGTAGACTCAACGACAGAACCACCACTGACGCCTATCCCTTGCCCCAAGTAGATGACCTATTAGATCGAATAGCCCGGGGCCACTTCCTGAACACCCTCGACCTATGCAAGGGTTATTGGCAAATCCCCCTCTTCCCTGAGTCCGTCCCCAAGTCTGCCTTAATCACTCCCTTCGGCTTATACCAGTTTAAGGTCATGCCGTTTTGAATGAAGAACGCCCCAGCCACTTTCCAAAGAATGGTAGACCGCCTGTTGGATGGCCTCCAGGACTATGCCTGTGCATACCTGGATGACATCGCCATCTATAGCGAGACCTGGGAGGACCATCTGGTCCACCTAGGCGTCGTCTTAGATCGTTTTCGAGCCGCCGGCCTAACCTTGAAGCCAGATAAGTGTACCATTGGGTGCTCGGAAGTTCAGTACTTAGGCCACCGAGTCGGCTGCGGTAAGCAGCGACCCGAGCCGGCCAAAGTCGAGGCAGTGGCTAACTGGCCAACCCCCAGGACCAAATCCAAGTCCTTGCTTTTCTGGGTACTGCAGGCTACTACCGGAGGTTCGTCCCTAATTACAGAACCCTCGCCAAACCCCTGACTAACCTGACCCGTAAACGACTTCCCCGACTGGTCCTGTGGTCCCCCGAGTGTGAAAAAGCCTTACAGAGTCTTAAGTCTTAACGTTTTTCTGTCCACACAGATGCCTCCATGTTCGGGTTGGGGCCATACTAAGCAGGCGGACGATAAAGGACAGGACCACCCCGTTGCCTACATCAGTTGCAAACTGCTACCACGAGAAGTAGGCTACGCGGCAGTTGAGAAGGAGTGTCTGGCGCTGGTATGGGCTTTGAAGAAGTTGCAGCCCTACTTATATGGGAGACCCTTCACCGTCCTTACTGACCACAACCCCCTAGTATGGCTCAACCGTGTTTCCGGGGACAACGGGAGACTGTTGAGGTGGAGCCTAGCCCTGCAGCCATTTAACTTTGACATCCAGTACCGACCGGGAAAGAGCAATGGGAATGCTGACGGACTTTCCCGGAGGACTGAAGTGGTATAAACTCCTCGGACATCCCCAGGCCGACCCGTGTGTGGATCTAGCCAGGTCTGCCGAACTGGAGGGGGGGAGTTGTCACGGATACTGGGCTGCAGGGGCTGAACCCTTGCCCCCCCCCTATAGACTTCATCTCAGCTGTTTCTCAGTAGTTTTGGGCTCCTCAAAGCAACCACAATCTCTGGAAGCTTTTGTTTGGTGTATGACCAGGAAAACCCTCCTAGGCTGGCCTGGCTTCTGGAACTCCTGGTCGGCCGCCTCACAACGGACACCTGCCTCCCTCCTCTCAGGCTGGCCGGGCTCCTGGAACTCCCGGTCAGCCACAGGACACCCGCTAAATTTACCCCTGGTCGCTTCAGCAGCCTTTTGCCCCAGAGCTCCGCTCTTTTGGGGATTGGTAGCCCCTAGGGAGGACAAGAGCTTTGGCAATTATCAGAAGGTAGGAAAGACAGGTGATCATACAAAAGCCCCCCTCCATCCCCTGCCCATTATTGAGGAACCCTTTAGCCGAGTGGCAGTAGACATTGTGGGGCCATTAGCTCGGCCCAGCCCATCAGGGAAGAAATACATCCTTACAGTGGTGGACCATGCCACCCGATACCCCAAGGCAATCCCCTTGGCCAATATCACGGCGGAGACCATAGCAGATGCGATGCTCCGGATATTCACCAGGGTAGGCTTCCCTCGGGAAGTGGTTTCCAATCAAGGAACACAGTTCACTGCGGAAATCACTCAACAACTCTGGGAGTTGTGCGGGATTAAACTCCTGCACAGCGCCCCTTACCATCCCCAGATGAATGGGCTGTGTGAGAGGTTTAAGGGGACCCTAAAGCAAATGCTTCGGACGTTCTCGACTACTCACAAGAACTGGGAGAGATTCCTGCCGCACCTCCTCTTTGCATATCGAGAGGTGCCTCAGGAATCCACCGGTTTTTCCCCCTTTGAACTTCTATATGGCTGAAAGGTTAGGGCCCCACTAGATTTGGTACGAGCCCACTGGGAGGGAGCCACCGGGGGGGAACAGCACTCTGTTGTGGAGTACGTACTCCAGCTCAGAGACCGGCTGAAGGACCTGGCTGCCCAGGTACGCGAGAACCTTCAAGCCTCTCAGCACAGGCAGAAGCGATGGTACGATCGCAATGCCCGTACCCGAACCCTGATTGTGGGATAGAAGGTCCTCGCTCTGAAGCCTGTCAAAACCGACAAGCTACAGGCCTCTTGGCAAGGACCTTACCGGGTTGTGGAACAACTGAACAACACCACATACCTGGTAGCGAAGTGTTCAGATGAAAGGATCCGTCTGACCTTTCATGTGAACATGTTAAAGGCATACATAGAGAGACCTAGAGATGTGGCCGCTATCTGTGCGCCGGCAGTGGAAGACTCTGAAAATCTTCCAATGCCGGAGCTTCCCGGACCTACTGACACCCCCCAGGGGGTGGATGACATATCCCTAGATGATAAGTTAGAGCCCGGACAGAAAAGGCAGGTCCGGCGACTCTTGGAACAAAGAAGTGACATGTTCTCTACTGTCCTGGGTTTACCACCACAGCCATTCACCGGGTGGAGACCCCGGGACAGACACCACTGCGACAGGCTGCCTATAGGGTCCCAGAGGCCGTCAGGGACAGTATGCACCAGGAGCTCAGGGGAATGTTGGACCTCAGTGTCATTGAACCGTCCAACAGTCCCTGGGCCTCCCCGGTAGTGTTAGTACCCAAGAAGGACGGAACTACCCGTTTCTGCGTTGACTACCGTAGACTCAACGACAGAACCACCACTGACGCCTATCCCTTGCCCCAAGTAGATGACCTATTAGATCGAATAGCCAGGGGCCACTTCCTGACCACCCTTGACCTATGCAAGGGTTATTGGCAAATCCCCCTCTTTCCTGAGTCCGTCCCCAAGTCTGCCTTAATCACTCCCTTCGGCTTATACCAGTTTAAGGTCATGCCGTTTTGAATGAAGAACGCCCCAGCCACTTTCCAAAGAATGGTAGACCGCCTGTTGGATGGCCTCCAGGACTATGCCTGTGCATACCTGGATGACATCGCCATCTATAGCGAGACCTGGGAGGACCATCTGGTCCACCTAGGCGTCGTCTTAGATCGTTTTCGAGTCGCCGGCCTAACCTTGAAGCCAGATAAGTGTACCATTGGGTGCTCGGAAGTTCAGTACTTAGGCCACCGAGTCGGCTGCGGTAAGCAGCGACCCGAGCCGGCCAAAGTCGAGGCAGTGGCTAACTGGCCAACCCCCAGGACCAAAACCCAAGTCCTTGCTTTTCTGGGTACTGCAGGCTACTACCGGAGGTTCGTCCCTAATTACAGAACCCTCGCCAAACCCCTGACTGATCTGACCCGTAAACGACTTCCCCGACTGGTCCTGTGGTCCCCCGAGTGTGAAAAAGCCTTACAGAGTCTTAAGTCTTAACGTTTTTCTGTCCACACAGATGCCTCCATGTTCGGGTTGGGGGCCATACTAAGCAGGCGGACGATAAAGGACAGGACCACCCCATTGCCTACATCAGTTGCAAACTGCTACCACGAGAAGTAGGCTACGCGGCAGTTGAGAAGGAGTGTCTGGCGCTGGTATGGGCTTTGAAGAAGTTGCAGCCCTACTTATATGGGAGACCCTTCACCGTCCTTACTGACCACAACCCCCTAGTATGGCTCAACCGTGTTTCCGGGGACAACGGGAGACTGTTGAGGTGGAGCCTAGCCCTGCAGCCATTTAACTTTGACATCCAGTACCGACCGGGAAAGAGCAATGGGAATGCTGACGGACTTTCCCGGAGGACTGAAGTGGCATAAACTCCTCGGACATCCCCAGGCCGACCCGTGTGTGGATCTAGCCAGGTCTGCTGAACTGGAGGGGGGGAGTTGTCACGGATACTGGGCTGCAGGGGCTGAACCCTTGCCCCCCCTATAGACTTCACCTCAGCTGTTTCTCAGTAGTTTTGGGCTCCTCAAAGCAACCACAATCTCTGGAAGCTTTTGTTTGGTGTATGACCAGGAAAACCCTCCTAGGCTGGCCTGGCTTCTGGAACTCCTGGTCGGCCGCCTCACAACGGACACCCGCCTCCCTCCTCTCAGGCTGGCCGGGCTCCTGGAACTCCCGGTCGGCCACAGGACACCCGCTAAATTTACCCCTGGTCGCTTCAGCAGCCTTTTGCCCCAGAGCTCTGCTCTTTTGGGGATTGGTAGCCCCTAGGGAGGACAAGAGCTTTGGCAATTATCAGAGGGGAGCTCCTTTCACCGTCACCAGTAACGAATCATGCTGATTTTTGAACTGTGGCATCTGGGGACCGAGAGCTTTAAAATGACACCCTGTAAGTGCTGCCGCTCCACCGGGATCACCCTAAGTATTGGGATTATGTGAGACTGTGGCTCCTATGGAGGTGCTGGGCTGTCTGAAGGGGCGGGAATGGCGGGAAAATTGTGGGATTGTCCTTTGTGTTATCAAGATGAGATGTGTGTATAAAAAGAAGTGTGTGTTCTCAATAAAATCAGTTCTTGTTCACCTGAAGGCTAGTCTGTCTAGTTATTTGGGTGAGCTCCAGCTAAAATCACTTTCCTGGGCTACATAGAAATCACTTTCCTGGGCTACATAGCCACTTGTTCGAGGCAGAGGAAGGACCCAGTAAACGGCGCTACCCAGTCGGGGTATCGGGGAAGTCCGTCACAATGACCAACTGCAAAGGTACACAAATAGAAGACAATCAAAGTTCATAAATATATAGATGCATTAATGCAAAATACTAGGGATGAACACCCCTAATCTGCTGCCCCCAACATCGTCGACACCTACATAAAGTTATTAACCCCTAATCTGCCGTTCCCGACATCGCCGCCACCAAAATAAATTAATTAACCCCTAATCTGCCGCTCCCGATATCGCCGCCACTATAATAAAGTTGTTAACCCCTATTCCCCCGCACCCCAACATCGCCCACACTATAATAAGTTTAAACTATATATTAAACTAACATTACTATTATATTAAAATTAAAGTAACTATCAATAAAATAAATTAATTTACACATTAAAAAAACCTAACACTACTAAAAAAATTAAATCTACAATTACAAAAAATAAAAAACACAAAATTACAAAAAATAAAAAAACACTAAAGTACAAAAAATAACAAACACTAAATTACGAAAAATAACAAACGAAATTATCCAAAATAAAAACAATTAACCTAATCTAAAAGCCCTATAAAAATAAAAAAAGCCCCCCCAAAATAAAAAAGCTCCTAGCCAACAATAAACTACCAATAGCCCTTAAAAGGTCTAAAAGGGCATTCAGCTCTTTTAGGAAAAGCCCAAACCCTAATCTAAAAAAACAGAATTTATGCTTACCTGATTAATTACTTTCTCCAACGGTTTGTCCGGTCCACGGCGTCATCCATTACTTGTGGGAAATGTTCTCCCCCACAGGGAAAGGCAAGGAGAGCACACAGCAAGAGCTGTCCATATAGCTCCCCCTCTGGCTCCGCCCCCCAGTCATTCGACCGACGGTTAGGAGAAAAAGGAGAAACTATAGGGTGCCGTGGTGACTGTAGTGTATAAAGAAAAAAATTTTCAACCTGATTAAAAAAACCAGGGCGGGGAGTGGACCGGACACACCGTTGGAGAAAGTAATTTATCAGGTAAGCATAAATTCTGTTTTCTCCAACATTGGTGTGTCCGGTCCACGGCGTCATCCATTACTTGTGGGAACCAAAGCTTTAGGACACGGATGAAGGGAAGGAGCAAATCAGGTTACTTAAACAGAAGGCACCACGGCTTGCAAAACCTTTCTCCCAAAAACAGCCTCCGAAGAAGCAAAAATATCAAATTTGTAGAATTTGGCAAAAGTGTGAAGAAGACCAAGTCGCTGCCTTACATATCTGGTCAACAGAAGCCTCGTTCTTATAGGCCCATGTGGAAGCCACAGCCCTAGTAGAGTGAGCTGTGATACGGTCAGGAGGCTGCCGTCCGGCAGTCTCATAAGCCAAGCGGATAATGCTTTTCAGCCAGAAAGAGAGAGAGAGGTAGCAGTAGCTTTTTGACCTCTCCTCTTACCAGAGTAAACGACAAACAAGGATGAGGTTTGTCTAAAATCTTTTGTTGCTTCTAAATAGAACTTTAAAGCACGAACAACATCTAAATTGTGTAATAAACGTTCCTTCTTTGAAACTGGATTCGGACACAAAGAAGGAACAACTATTTCCTGGTTGATGTTCTCGTTGGAAACAACTTTTGGAAGAAAACCAGGCTTAGTACGCAAAACAACCTTATCTGAATGGAACACCAGATAGGGTGGATCACACTGCAAAGCAGATAATTCAGAAACTCTTCTAGCAGAAGAAATAGCAACCAAAAACAGAACTTTCCAAGATAATAACTTAATATCTATGGAATGTAAAGGTTCAAACGGAACCCCTTGAAGAACTGAAAGAACTAAATTTAGACTCCAAGGAGGAGTTATGGGTCTGTAAACAGGCTTGATTCTAACCAAAGCCTGAACAAAAGCTTGTACATCTGGCAAAGCTGCCAGTCGTTTGTGCAACAAGACGGATAATGCAGAAATCTGTCCTTTTAGAGAACTAGCTGACAATCCTTTATGCAAACCTTCTTGGAGAAAGGAGAGAATCTTTGGAATTTTAATCTTACTCCAGGAGAATCCTTTGGATTCACACCAACAGATATATTTTTTCCATATTTTATGGTAAATCCTTCTAGTCACAGGTTTTCTGGCTTGGGCCAGAGTATCAATCACAGAATTTGAAAACCCACGCTTGGATAAAATCAAGTGTTCAATTTCCAAGCAGTCAGCTGCAGAGAAACTAGATTGGGATGTTCGAATGGACCTTGTACTAGAAGGTCCTGTCTCAAAGGTAGCTTCCATGGTGGAGCCGATGACATATTCACCAGGTCTGCATACCAAGTCCTGCGTGGCCACGCAGGAGCTATCAGAATCACTGAGGCCTTCTCCTGTTTGATCCTGGCTATGAGCCTGGGGAGGAGAGGAAACGGTGGAAACACATATGCTAGGTTGAACGACCAAGGCGCCACTAATGCATCCACTAGAGTCGCCTTGGGATCCCTGGATCTGGACCCGTAGCAAGGAATCTTGAAGTTCTGACGGGACGCCATTAGATCCATGTCTGGAATGCCCCATAATTGGGTTAACTGAGCAAAGACCTCCGGATGGAGTTCCCACTCCCCCGGATGGAAAGTCTGACAACTCAAATAGTCCGCCTCCCAGTTGTCTACTCCTGGGATGTGAATAGCAGATAGATGGCAGGAGTGATTCTCTGCCCATTGGATTATCTTGGTTACTTCCTTCATCGCTAGGGAACTCTTTGTTCCCCCCTGATGATTGATGTACGCAACAGTCGTTATGTTGTCCGACTGAAATCTTATGAACCTGGCTTCCGCTAGCTGAGGCCAAGCCTGGAGCGCATTGAATATAGCTCTTAGTTCCAAAATGTTTATCGGGAGAAGCGACTCTTCCCGCGACCATAGGCCCTGAGCTTTCAGAGAGTCCCAGACCGCGCCCCACCCCAAGAGGCTGGCGTCGGTCGTGACGATGACCCACTCCGGTCTGCGGAAACTCATTCCCTGAGACAGGTGATCCTGGGTCAACCACCAGAGAAGTGAGTCCCTGGTTACCTGGTCTACTTGAATTTGGGGAGACAAGTCTGTATAGTCCCCATTCAACTGATTGAGCATGCACAGCTGTAATGGTCTTAGATGAATTCGAGCAAAAGGAACCACATCCATTGCTGCGACCATTAGTCCTATTACTTCCATGCATTGAGCTATGGAGGGTTGAGGAATAGAGTGAAGAACTCGACAAGCTTTTAGAAGCTTTGTCTTTCTGACGTCTGTGAGAAAGATCTTCATTTCCACAGAATCTATTATTGTTCCCAGAAAAGGAACCCTTGTGGACGGTAACAGTGAACTTTTTTCTATGTTCACTTTCCACCCGTGAGATCTGAGAAAAGCCAACACAATGTCTGTATGAGCCCTCGCTTTGGAAAGAGACGACGCTTGGATTAGGATGTCGTCTAGATAAGGTGCTACAGCGATGCCCCTCGGTCTTAGGACCGCTAGAAGGGACCCTAGCACCTTTGTGAAAATTCTGGGAGCGGTGGCTAAACCGAATGGAAGAGCCACCAACTGGTAATGTTTGTCCAGAAAGGCGAACCTCAGGAACTGATGATGAGATTTGTGGATTGGGATATGCAGATACGCATCCTTCAGATCCACGGTAGTCAAAAATTGACCCTGCACTAACACCACAAACTCCTCGCCATCCCCGTGGTAGATGCTACTTGTTCAGAGCGGCAAGGAGAATGACTGGGGGGCGGAGCCAGAGGGGGAGCTATATGGACAGCTCTTGCTGTGTGCTCTCCTTGCCTTTCCCTGTGGGGGAGAACATTTCCCACAAGTAATGGATGACGCCGTGGACCGGACACACCAATGTTGGAGAAACAAAACCCACCCAAAAAAAGTTTAAAGAAACCTAACACTAACCCCCAACGATCCACTTACAGTTTCTGAAGTCTGGACATCCAGGAGGCGAAGTTTTCATCCAGACGGCGTCTTCTATCTTCATCTAGGCGGCATCTTCTATCTTCATCCCGGCGGAGCAGAGCGGGTCCATCTTGAAGACATCCGGCGTGGAGCATCCTCTTCTCACGGTTGCCACCGTATACTGAATCTTCAATGCAAGGGAGCCTTTTCAAAATGGCGTCCCTTGCATTCCTATTGGCTGTTTGATTTTTGAAATTCAAATCAGCCAGGAGGATGAGAGCTACTGAAATCCTATTGGCTGTTCAAATCAGCCAAAAGAATGAGAGCTACTGAAATTCTATTGGCTACCTACCTCCTTTGCTGCGCGAGGTTCTCATAGGAGCCTATGGAAGCACCCTCTTGTGAGCGCAATGCTTCCGAACAATACATTGCTGTCAACTTGTAATAACAGCGCACATAAGCTGGTATTATTCAGTGGAGCGATAATATTGCTTTCGCGAAAATGATATTTAGCTCTCTACTTGTAATCTGGCCCATAGTTGGCAAAACTCTCTCTCGTCCAGCTTGTGGGACCACGCAACGATTGGAGGAAGCTGGATTCGTCATCACTGTGCTAATTACAGTAGGATTGCCGGTCTGTTTTCCATAAAGACAGGTAAGTATTTTAAAAAAGAAGGTTCATTGTAAAGTTTAATGAATGAATGTGCCCCTGTTTTTAAAAGTATTTTTAGATACCAGGCACTTATTTAATTAAACTTTACAATCATTTTAAAGTGCTTACTTCAGAAAGTATTTATTTTCTCCCTTGTCCTATTTTATCCTAGACTTGGCTCATTACAGCAAATTTCCATGTAACTGGGGTTGTTTTTTTTTTACTTTACAACAACAGCTGGTTACATGGCATTACATCAAAATATCATCCCCACATTGTAACATACACACACATTATAGTTAAAGGCATATGAAACCCAAAAAATATTTTTGATTAACAGAGCTTACAGTTTAAAAAAAGTTTGCTTCTATTATCAAATTTGCTTTGTTCCTATTCCATTCTTTGTTGAAGAGATACCTAGTATTCTTTGTTTAATAGCTACTAAGGTAAGTGTCTGGAGCACTACATAGTAGGAAATAGGGCTGTTACATATGAAAAACATTCTTGCAAAACTGCTGCCATATAGTGCTCTAGACACATGCATGCTCCTGAGCTTACATCCCTGCTTTTTAACAAATACCAATAGAACAAATAACATTTGATAATAGAAGTAAATAAGAAAGCTGCTTAAAATGAAATGCTCTAACTGAATCATTAAAGAAAAAAAAAACTTCATGTCCCTTAAAAGGGATATGAAACCCAAAAATGTTCTTTTGTGATTCAGAGCATACAATTTAAAAAAGTTTCCAATTTTGTTCTATTATCAAATTTGCTTTGTTCCCATGATATTCTGTGTTGAAGATATACCTAGGTAGACATCTGTAGTACTACATGGCAGGAAAACATAATTTATGCTTACCTGATAAATTTATTTCTCTTGTAGTGTATCCAGTCCACGGATCATCCATTACTTGTGGGATATATTCCCTTCCCAACAGGAAGTTGCAAGAGGATCACCCACAGCAGAGCTGCTATATAGCTCCTCCCCTCACATGTCATATCCAGTCATTCGACCGAAACAAAACAAGAAAGGAGAAACCATAGGGTGCAGTGGTGACTGGAGTTTTAATTAAAATTTAGATCTGCCTTGAAAAGACAGGGCGGGCCGTGGACTGGATACACTACAAGATAAATAAATTTATCAGGTAAGCATAAATTATGTTTTCTCTTGTTAAGTGTATCCAGTCCACGGATCATCTATTACTTGTGGGATACCAATACCAAAGCTAAAGTACACGGATGATGGGAGGGACAAGGCAGGAACTTAAACGAAAGGAACCACTGCCTGTAGAACCTTTCTCCCAAAAACAGCCTCTGAAGAAGCAAAAGTGTCAAATTTGTAAAATTTTGAAAAGGTGTGAAGCGAAGACCAAGTCGCAGCCTTGCAAATCTGTTCAACAGAGGCCTCATTCTTAAAGGCCCAGGAGGAAGCCACAGCTCTAGTAGAATGAGCTGTAATTCTTTCAGGGGGCTGCTGTCCAGCAGTCTCATAGGCTAAGCGTATTATGCTACGAAGCCAAAAGGAGAGAGAGGTTGCCGAAGCTTTTTGACCTCTCCTCTGTCCAGAGTAAACGACAAACAGGGAAGAAGTTTGACGAAAATCTTTAGTTGCCTGTAAATAGAACTTCAGGGCACGGACTACGTCCAGATTATGCAAAAGACGTTCCTTCTTTGAAGAAGGATTAGGGCACAATGATGGGACAACAATCTCTTGATTGATATTCCTGTTAGAAACTACCTTAGGTAAAAACCCAGGTTTAGTACGCAGAACTACCTTGTCTGAATGGAAAATCAGATAAGGAGAATCACAATGTAAGGCAGATAACTCAGAGACTCTTCGAGCCGAGGAAATAGCCATCAAAAACAGAACTTTCCAAGATAAAAGCTTAATATCAATGGAATGAAGGGGTTCAAACGGAACACCTTGAAGAACTTTAAGAACCAAGTTTAAGCTCCACGGAGGAGCAACAGTTTTAAACACAGGCTTAATCCTGGCCAAAGCCTGACAAAAAGCCTGGACGTCTGGAACTTCTGCCAGTTGCTTGTGCAAAAGGATAGACAGAGCTGAAATCTGTCCCTTTAACGAACTAGCAGATAAGCCCTTTTCCAAACCCTCTTGTAGAAAGGACAATATCCTAGGAATCCTAATCTTACTCCATGAGTAACTCTTGGATTCGCACCAATATAAGTATTTACGCCATATCTTATGGTAGATTTTTCTGGTAACAGGCTTCCGTGCCTGTATTAAGGTATCAATAACTGACTCTGAGAAGCCACGCTTTGATAGGATCAAGCGTTCAATCCCCATGCAGTCAGCTTCAGAGAAATTAGATTTGGATGGTTGAAAGGACCTTGTATTAGAAGGTCCTGCCTCAGGGGCAGAGACCATGGTGGACAGGACGACATGTCCACTAGGTTGCATACCAAGTTCTGCGTGGCCACGCAGGCGCTATCAGAATCACCGATGCTCTCTCTTGTTTGATCTTGGCAATCAGTCGAGGCAGCAACGGAAACGGTGGAAACACATAAGCCATGTTGAAAACCCAAGGGGCTGCTAGGGCATCTATCAGCGCCGCTCCCGGGTCTCTGGACCTGGATCCATAAAGAAGAAGCTTGGCATTCTGGCAAGACGCCATGAGATCCAGTTCTGGTTAGCCCCAACGATGAATCAGTTGAGCGAACACCTCTGGATGAAGTTCCCACTCCCCCGGATGAAAAGTCTGGCGACTTAGAAAGTCCGCCTCCCAGTTCTCCACGCCTGGGATGTGGATCGCTGACAGGTGGCAAGAGTGAGACTCTGCCCAGTGAATTATCTTTGAGACTTCTAACATCGCTAGGGAACTCCTGGTTCCCCCTTGATGGTTGATGTAAGCCACAGTCGTGATGTTGTCCGACTGAAATCTGATGAACCTCAGTGTTGCTAACTGAGGCCAAGCTAGAAGAGCATTGAATATTGCTCTTAACTCCAGAATATTTATTGGGAGGAGTTTCTCCTCCTGAGTCCACGATCCCTGAGCCTTCAGTGAGTTCCAGACTGCGCCCCAACCTAGAAGGCTGGCATCTGTTGTTACAATCGTCCAATCTGGCCTGCGAAAGGTTATGCCCTTGGACAGATGGACCCGAGAAAATCACCAGAGAAGAGAATCTCTGGTCTCTCGATCCAGATTTAGTAGAGGGGACAAATCTGAGTAATCCCCATTCCACTGACTTAGCATGCATAATTGCAGCGGTCTGAGATGCAGGCGTGCAAATGGCACTATGTCCATTGCTGCTACCATTAAGCCGATTACTTCCATGCACTGAGCCACTGACGGGGCGTGGAATGGAATGAAGGACACGGCAAGCATTTAGAAGTTTTGATAACCTGGACTCAGGTAAATTTTCATCTCTACAGAATCTATAAGAGTCCCTAGGAAGGAGACTCTTGTGAGTGGTGATAGAGAACTCTTTTCCACATTCACTTTCCACCCATGCGACCTCAGAAATGCCAGAACTATCTCTGTATGAGACTTGGCAATTTGAAAGCTTGACGCCTGTATCAGGATGTCGTCTAGATACGGAGCCACCGCTATGCCTCGCGGTCTTAGAACCGCCAGAAGTGAGCCCAGAACCTTTGTAAAGATTCTCGGGGCCGTAGCTAACCCGAAGGGAAGAGCCACAAACTGGTAATGCCTGTCTAGAAAGGCAAATCTTAGGTACCGATAATGATCTTTGTGAATCGGTATGTGAAGGTAGGCATCCTTTAAGTCCACGGTGGTCATGTACTGACCCTCTTGGATCATGGGTAGGATGGTTCGAATAGTTTCCATTTTGAATGATGGAACTCTTAGGAATTTGTTTAAGATCTTTAGGTCCAAGATTGGTCTGAAGGTTCCCTCTTTCTTGGGAACCACAAACAGATTTGAGTAAAATCCCTGCCCTTGTTCCGTCCGCGGAACAGGGTGGATCACCCCCATTACTAGGAGGTCTTGTACACAGCGTAGGAATGCCTCTTTCTTTAACTGGTTTTCTGATAACCTTGATAGATGGAATCTCCCTCGAGGAGAAGCCTTGAAGTCCAGAAGATATCCCTGAGATATGATCTCCAACGCCCAGGGATCCTGGACATCTCTTGCCCACGCCTGGGCGAAGAGAGAAAGTCTGCCCCCCACTAGATCCGTTTCCGGATAGGGGGCCGTTCCTTCATGCTGTCTTAGGGGCAGTAGTAGGTTTTCTGGCCTGCTTGCCCTTGTTCCAGGACTGGTTAGTTTTCCAGGCCTGTCTGTAACGAGCAACAGTTCCTTCCTGTTTTGGAGCGGAGGAAGTTGATGCTGCTCCTGCCTTGAAATTTCGAAAGGCACAAAAATTAGACTGTTTGGCCTTTGATTTGGCCCTGTCCTGAGGAAGGGTATGACCCTTACCTCCAGTAATGTCAGCAATAATTTCTTTCAAGCCGGGCCCGAATAAGGTCTGCCCCTTGAAAGGAATATTAAGTAATTTAGATTTAGAAGTCACGTCAGCTGACCAGGATTTAAGCCATAGCGCTCTCCGCACCTGGATGGCGAATCCGGAGTTCTTAGCCGTTAGTTTAGTTAAATGTACAATGGCATCAGAAACAAATGCATTAGCTAGCTTAAGTGCTTTAAGCTTGTCCATAATTTCATCCAATGGAGCTGTGTGAATGGCCTCTTCCAGAGACTCAAACCAGAATGCCGCAGCAGCAGTGACAGGCGCAATGCATGCAAGAGGCTGCAAGATAAAACCTTGTTGAACAAACATTTTCTTAAGGTAACCTAATTTTTTATCCATTGGATCCGAAAAAGCACAACTATCCTCCACCGGGATAGTGGTACGCTTAGCTAAAGTAGAAACTGCTCCCTCCACCTTAGGGACCATCTGCCATAAGTCCCGAGTAGTGGCGTCTATTGGAAACATTTTCCTAAATATAGGAGGTGGGGAAAAGGGCACACCAGGTCTATCCCACTCCTTGCTAATAATTTTTGTAAGCCTTTTAGGTATAGGAAAAACGTCAGTACACACTGGCACCGCATAGTATCTATCCAGCCTACACAATTTCTCTGGAATTGCAACTGTGTTACAGTCATTTAGAGCAGCTAAAACCTCTCCTAGCAATACACTGAGGTTCTCAAGCTTAAATTTAAAATTAGAGATCTCTGAATCCGGTTTCCCTGGATCAGATCCGTCACCCACAGAATGAAGCTCTCCGTCCTCATGTTCTGCAAACTGTGACGCAGTATCGGACATGACTCTTACAGCACCAGCGCGCTCTGTCCTAATCCCAGAGCTATCGCGCTTGCCTCTTAATTCTGGCAACCTAGATAATACTTCTGTCAGAGTATTATTCATGATTGTAGCCATGTCCTGTAAAGTGATTGCTATGGGCGTCTCTGATGTACTTGGCGCCATATTAGCACGCGCCTCCTGAGCGGGAGGCGAAGGTACTGACACGTGAGGAGAGTTAGTCGGCATAACTTCCCCCTCGTTGTCTGGTGATAATTCTTTTACAGATAAAGACTGACCTTTATTATTTAAAGTGAAATCAATACATTTAGTACACATATTTCTATGGGGCTCCACACTGGCCTTCAAACATAATGAACAAACAGATTCATCTGTGTCAGACATGTTTAAACAGACTAGCAATGAGACTAGCAAGCTTGGAAAACACTTTAAAATAAGTATACAAGCAATATAAAAAACGCTACTGCGCCTTTAAGAAGCACAAAATCTGTCTCAAGTTGAAATAACAATGAACCAAATCAGTTATAGCAACCAAATTTTCACAGTAAATGTATTAAGCTAGCAGAGCATTGCACCCACTTGCAAATGGATGATTAACCCCTTAATACCCAAACCGGATAATCAATAGAGTAAAAAACGTTTTTAACACAGTCAAACACACTGTCACAGGTCTGCTGTGACTGATTACCTCCCTCAAAATGACTGTTGAAGTCCCTTGAGCTCTCTAGAGACGTCCTGGATCATGCAGGAAGAAGCAGGAAGACTGAGTCTGAATTTTTACTGAGCAAAAAAGCGCTAAAATAGGCCCCTCCCACTCTAATTACAACAGTGGGAAGCCTCAGTTAACTGTTTCTATGCAGAAAATAAGTCAGCCATGTGGAAAAAATTATGTCCCAATAAGTTTTATCACCAATGTACCTCAAAAAAATGATTAAACATGCCAGCAAACGTTTTAAACATCCTTTTTTAAAGAGTATGTATCTCTTATTGATAAGCCTGATACCAGTCGCTTCTACTGCATTTAAGGCTTTACTACATTAGTTCAGTATTAGCAGAATTTGCTTAGTCAAATTCCATTCCTTAGAAAATTATTTTACTGCACATACATTAATAAGCCTGATACCAGTCACTCTTACTGCATTTAAGGCTTTACTTACATTACTTCGGTATCAGCAGTATTTTCTTAGTCAATTCCATTCCTTAGAAAAATATTTTACTGCACATACCTTAGTTGCAGGAGACCCCGCACGCCATTCCCTTTCTGAAGTTACCCCACTCCTCAGAATGTGCGAGAACAGCCAGTGGATCTTAGTTACTTCTGCTAAGATCATAGAAAACGCAGGCAGATTCTTCTTCCAAATACTGCCTGAGAAAAAACAGCACACTCCGGTGCCATTTAAAAATAACAAACTTTTGATTGAAGAATTAATTAAGTATAAAACACCACACTCCTCTCACGACCTCCATCTATGTTGAGGGTTGCAAGAGAATGACTGGGTATGACATGTGAGGGGAGGAGCTATATAGCAGCTCTGCTGTGGGTGATCCTCTTGCAACTTCCTGTTGGGAAGGGAATATATCCCACAAGTAATGGATGATCCGTGGACTGGATACACTTAACAAGAGAAATAGTGCTTACATATAGTGCTCTTGCAAAAGGATAAAATTTTTGCTAAACTGCTGCTATATAGTGCTCCAGAAATGGGCCAGCTCTTAAGCTTACGTCCCTGCTTTTGAAAAAAAGATACCAAAAGAGCAAAGAAAAATTGATAATAGAAGTAAATATCAAAATTATTTAAAATCGCATGCTCTGTCTGAATCATAAAACAAACATTTTGGGTTTCATATTCCTTTAAGTTTGGGTTACAGACAAACAAATCTTTGATTAGCCAACCAGTTTACCTACAAGGTTTGAAAAACCTGAAGCCACCATAGAAAGTACAAAAGAAATGCACATTATTAATACAGGCACAAAAAGGGTAAGAACAGACAGATTATAATAATAAATCATTCCAACACTGTTTATACTGTTTCCCACCTGATTTCCTTGATTTTATATATTTTGACAAGAGGAGATAGGCAACATGGTTTGCAACTAACGGCATTGAAAGGTCAAAATTAAAATGTTCATGGGTGTATTTAAATTTTAAATGGAATCATTTTTGTAGTATACTTCCATCAGCAAAAAAGCTTTTAGTAAAGGTTATCACTGTTTTTCAGTGGCATACACAAATATCCCGTGAGGGCCCGTGCACCAGTATTCAAACACCATGCCTGCTCATTTTGCATCTGTGAAGACCTAATTTGTGTCATGCAAGCCTTCACTAAATCTCTGAGAAGGTGAGGTGTTTGAGTACTGGTGCACGGACCCTCACAGCATATGTGTATATACCACTGAAAAATAATAATAACTTTTGCTAGAATCATTTTTGCTAATGGAAATAACATAATTTATGCTTACCTGATAAATTCCTTTCTTCTGTAGTGTGATCAGTCCACGGGTCATCATTACTTGTGGGATATTAACTGCTCCCCTACAGGAAGTGCAAGAGGATTCACCCAGCAGAGTTGCTATATAGCTCCTCCCCTCTACGTCACCTCCAGTCATTCGACCAAGGACCAACGAGAAAGGAGAAGCCAAGGGTGTAGTGGTGACTGGAGTATAATTTAAAAAATATTTACCTGCCTTAAAAAACAGGGCGGGCCGTGGACTGATCACACTACAGAAGAAAGGAATTTATCAGGTAAGCATAAATTATGTTTTCTTCTGTTAAGTGTGATCAGTCCACGGGTCATCATTACTTGTGGGATACCAATACCAAAGCAAAAGTACACGGATGACGGGAGGGATAGGCAGGCTCTTTATACAGAAGGAACCACTGCCTGAAGAACCTTTCTCCCAAAAATAGCCTCCGAGGAAGCAAAAGTGTCAAATTTGTAAAATTTGGAAAAAGTATGAAGCGAAGACCAAGTTGCAGCCTTGCAAATCTGTTCAACAGAGGCCTCATTCTTAAAGGCCCAAGTGGAAGCCACAGCTCTAGTGGAATGAGCTGTAATTCTTTCAGGAGGCTGCTGTCCAGCAGTCTCATAAGCTAAACGAATTATGCTACGAAGCCAAAAAGAGAGAGAGGTAGCAGAAGCTTTTTGACCTCTCCTCTGACCAGAGTAAACGACAAACAGGGAAGACGTTTGTCGAAAATCTTTAGTTGCCTGTAAATAAAATTTAAGGGCACGAACTACATCCAGATTGTGCAAAAGACGTTCCTTCCTCGAAGAAGGATTTGGGCACAAGGATGGAACAACAATCTCCTGATTGATATTCCTGTTAGTGACTACCTTAGGTAAGAACCCAGGCTTAGTACGCAGAACTACCTTATCCAAGTGAAAAATCAAATAAGGAGAATCACAATGTAAGGCTGATAACTCAGAGACTCTTCGAGCCGAGGAAATAGCCATTAAAAATAGAACTTTCCAAGATAACAACTTTATATCAATGGAATGAAGGGGTTCAAACGGAACACCCTGTAAAACGTTAAGAACAAGGTTTAAACTCCATGGTGGAGCCACAGCTTTAAACACAGGTTTAATCCTGGCCAAAGCCTGACAAAAAGCCTGAACGTCTGGAACTTCTGACAGACGCTTGTGTAACAGAATGGACAGAGCTGAGATCTGTCCCTTTAAGGAACTAGCGGATAACCCCTTTTCTAAACCTTCTTGTAGAAAAGACAATATCCTAGGAATCCTAACCTTACTCCAAGAGTAACCTTTGGATTCGCACCAATATAGGTATTTACGCCATATTTTATGGTAAATCTTTCTGGTGACAGGCTTCCTAGCCTGTATTAAGGTATCAATAACTGACTCAGAAAAACCACGCTTTGATAAGATCAAGCGTTCAATTTCCAAGCAGTCAGCTTCAGAGAAGTTAGATTTTGATGTTTGAAAGGACCCTGAATCAGAAGGTCCTGTTTCAGAGGTAACGACCAAGGTGGACAGAATGACATGTCCACCAGATCTGTATACCAAGTCCTGCGTGGCCATGCAGGCGCTATTAGAATCACTGATGCTTTCTCCTGTTTGATTCTGGCAATCAATCGAGGAAGCATCGGGAAAGGTGGAAACACATAAGCCATCCTGAAGGTCCATGGTGCTGTCAAGGCATCTATCAGGACCGCTCCCGGATCCCTGGATCTGGACCCGTAGCGCGGAAGCTTGGCGTTCTGTCGAGACGCCATGAGATCTATCTCTGGTTTGCCCCAACGTGGAAGTATTTGGGCAAAGACCTCTGGATGAAGTTCCCACTCCCCCGGATGAAAAGTCTGACGACTTAAGAAATCCGCCTCCCAGTTCTCCACTCCCGGGATGTGGATTGCAGACAGGTGGCAAGAGTGAGACTCTGCCCAGCGAATTATCTTCGATACTTCCATCATTGCTAGGGAGCTTCTTGTCCCTCCCTGATGGTTGATATAAGCTACAGTCGTGATGTTGTCCGACTGGAACCTGATGAACCCCCGAGTTGCTAACTGGGGCCAAGCCAGAAGAGCATTGAGGACTGCTCTCAATTCCAGAATGTTTATTGGAAGAAGACTCTCCTCCTGATTCCATAGTCCCTGAGCCTTCAGAGAATTCCAGACAGCGCCCCAACCTAGTAGGCTGGCGTCTGTTGTTACAATTGACCAGTCTGGCCTGCTGAATGGCATTCCCCTGGACAGATGTGGCCGATAAAGCCACCATAGAAGAGAATTTCTGGTCTCTTGAATGGAATGAAGGACACGGCATGCATTTTGAAGTTTTGTTAACCTGTCCTCTGTCAGGTAAATCTTCATTTCTACAGAATCTATCAGAGTCCCCAGGAAGGGAACTCTTGTGAGTGGAAAGAGAGAACTTTTCTCTTCGTTCACTTTCCATTCATGCGACCTTAGAAATGCCAGTACTATCTCTGTATGAGATTTGGCAGTTTGAAAGCTTGAAGCTTGTATCAGTATGTCGTCTAAGTACGGAGCTACTGAAATTCCTTGCGGTCTTAGTACCGCCAGAAGAGTGCCCAGAACCTTTGTGAAGATTCTTGGAGCCGTAGCCAGTCCGAATGGAAGAGCTACAAACTGGTAATGCCTGTCTAAAAAGGCAAACCTTAGATACCGGTAATGACTTCTGTGAATCGGTATGTGAAGGTAAGCATCCTTTAAATCCACTGTGGTCAAGTACTGACCCTCTTGGATCATGGGCAAAATTGTTCGAATAGTTTCCTTCTTGAACGATGGAACTCTTAGGAATTTGTTTAGGATCTTTAAATCCAAGATTGGCCTGAAGGTTCCCTCTTTTTGGGAACTACAAACAGATTTGAGTAAAACCCTTGTCCTTGTTCCAACCGCGGAACTGGATGGATCACTCCCATTAATAAAAGATCTTGTACGCAGCGTAGAAACGCTTCCTTCTTTGTTAGGTTTGTTGACAACCTTGACAGATGAAATCTCCCTCTTGGGGGAGAGGATTTGAAGTCCAGAAGGTATCCCTGAGATATGATCTCTAACGCCCAGGGATCCTGAACATCTCTTGCCCAAGCCTGGGCGAAGAGGGAAAGTCTGCCCCCCACTAGATCCGGTCCCGGATCGGGGGCCCTCAATTCATGCTGTCTTAGGGGCAGCAGCAGGTTTTCTGGCCTGTTTGCCCCTGTTCCAGGACTGGTTAGGTTTCCAGCCTTGTCTGTAGCGAGCAACAGCTCCTTCCTGTTTTGGTGCAGAGGAAGTTGATGCTGCTTCTGCTTTGAAATTACGAAAGGAACGAAAATTGGACTGTCTAGCCTTGGCTTTGGCCTTGTCCTGAGGCAGGGCATGACCTTTACCTCCTGTAATGTCATCAATAATCTCTTTCAAGCCGGGCCCGAATAAGGTCTGCCCTTTGAAAGGAATATTAAGCAATTTAGATTTAGACGTAACATCAGCTGACCAGGATTTTAGCCACAGAGCTCTGCGTGCCTGAATGGCGAATCCTGAATTTTTAGCCGCAAGTTTAGTTAAATGTACTACGGCATCTGAAATAAATGAATTAGCTAACTTAAGGAGTTTAAGTTTGTGTGTGATGTCATCTAGTGTGGATGATTGAAGTGTCTCTTCCAGAGACTCAAACCAAAATGCTGCTGCAGCCGTGACAGGCGCAATACATGCAAGAGGTTGCAATATAAACCCTTGTAGAACAAACATTTTCTTAAGGTAACCCTCTAATTTTTTATCCATTGGATCTGAAAAAGCACAGCTATCCTCCACTGGGATAGTGGTACGCTTAGCTAAAGTAGAAACTGCTCCCTCCACCTTAGGGACCATTTGCCATAAGTCCCGTGTGGCGGCGTCTATTGGAAACATTTTTCTGAATATAGGAGGGGGTGAGAAAGGCACACCGGGTCTATCCCACTCCTTAGTAACAATGTCAGTAAGTCTCTTAGGTATAGGAAAAACGTCAGTACTCGTCGGTACCGCAAAATATTTATCCAACCTACACATTTTTTCTGGGATTGCAACTGTGTTACAATCATTCAGAGCCGCTAATACCTCCCCTAGTAACACACGGAGGTTCTCAAGCTTAAATTTAAAATTTGAAATGTCTGAGTCCAGTTTATTTGGATCAGAACCGTCACCCACAGAATGAAGCTCTCCGTCTTCACGTTCTGCAAACTGTGACGCAGTATCAGACATGGCCCTTGCATTATCAGCGCACTCTGTTCTCATCCCAGAGTGATCACGTTTACCTCTTAGTTCTGGTAGTTTAGCCAAAACTTCAGTCATAACAGTAGCCATATCTTGTAATGTGATTTGTAATGGCCGCCCAGATGCACTCGGCGCTACAATATCACGCACCTCCTGAGCGGGAGATGCAGGTACTGACACGTGAGGCGAGTTAGTCGGCATAACTCTCCCCTCGTTGTTTGGTGAAATATGTTCAATTTGTACAGATTGACTATTTTTTAAAGTAGCATCAATACATTTAGTACATAAATTTCTATTGGGCTCCACTTTGGCATTAACACATATAGCACAGAGATATCCCTCTGAATCAGACATGTTTAACACACTAGCAAATAAACAGCAACTTGGAAATACTTTTCAAAGTAATTTACAAATAATATGAAAACGAACTGTGCCTTTAAAAAGCACAGAAAATATTATAACAGATAAAATAATTAAGTTATAGCATCAATCTTTGTCAGAATATACAGTTTTAGCAAAGGATTGTTCCCCTCAGCAAATGATAACTAACCCAGGCAGCAGAAAAAAATACACAAATAAACGTTTTTTATATCACAGTCAATACAATCAGCACAGCTCTGCTGTGAATGATTACTTCCCTCAAAAAAGACTCTTGAGATCCCTGAACTCTGTAGAGATGAACCGGATCATGCAGGAAGAAAATGAACCTCTGACTGAGTTTTTCTGATGCATAGTGAAAGCACCAAAATGGCCCCTCCCCCACACACATAACAGTGAGAGGGATCAGTGAACTGCTCTAATTTAAATCAAAACTATTGCCAAGTGGAAAAAAAGTGCCCAAAACATTTTTTCACCCAGTACCTCAGAGAAAAAAAACGTTTTTACATGCCAGCAAAAAAACGTTTTACCTCAATAATTAATTGTCATTTAAAACCTATTGCAAGTCCCTGCAAAATAGGTTAAGTCTATGTATACAGTTTAAAAGCCAGAGAAGTACCATTTCCCAGAAAACTGAAGTGTAAAATATACATACATGACAGCCTGATATCAGCTACATCTACTGCATTCAAGGCTGAGTTTACATTATAACGGTATGGCAGGATTTTCTCATCAATTCCATGTCAGAAAATAATAAACTGCTACATACCTCTTTGCAGATTAATCTGCCTGCTGTCCCCTGATCTGAAGTTTACCTCTCCTCAGATGGCCGAGAAACAGCAATATGATCTTAACTACTCCGGCTAAAATCATAGAAAAACTCAGGTAGATTCTACTTCAAATTCTACCAGAGAAGGAATAACACACTCCGGTGCTATTATAAAATAACAAACTTTTGATTGAAGATATAAAAACTAAATATATCACCATAGTCCTCTCACACATCCTATCTAGTCGTTGGGTGCAAGAGAATGACTGGAGGTGACGTAGAGGGGAGGAGCTATATAGCAGCTCTGCTGGGTGAATCCTCTTGCACTTCCTGTAGGGGAGCAGTTAATATCCCACAAGTAATGATGACCCGTGGACTGATCACACTTAACAGAAGAAATATTGCATACATGCTTCTATTTAGAAATGAAATGCACCCATGCACATTTGATCTTTGACCTTTCTATTCCTTTAATGGGCTAACCTATTAATAAATAAATGCTAGTTTACTCACCGCAGGGAGTTTTCTGGCAATATGACACATTTAGTATTAGGTGTCAATGAGGTACTTGGGTTGGTATTCCTTCTTTTATGTAGTGTGACTGCAGCTAGATCTGCAAATTTGGTGTTCTCTATGGCCTGTGAAGATATATAGATGAGATACATGTCACCTGAGGCAAAATCTCTAATTTAATCAGTTCCTAGAGTGGTAACCTACATAGAAGGAAAAATAATATATAAAAAGAAAAATGCAAAAGAGGGAAGTTTGGCTGGAAATGTGCAGGGTATTAGTTGATTATAATAAAGTAAAATTAATTCAAATCAATGTAGGTTATGATTTTTAATATTTGATATATGGATAAAACGATTTTTTTACTTAACCATTTGTTTACCTTGTGAAGGACAACACACAAGAAGAAATACATTCTAAATATATGTGTAAATAATATTTAATAACTAGGATTAGTGATAAAATACTATATAAACCTGCTCCAAGTAGTGTGTAACTGCCCAATTCATAAAAACAAAGTAAGTGGAATGAGAGGAGTAGGAAGGTGTTGGACCAGCCTAATCATAGAAAGGTTACAGAACTCCCAGTACCCATCAATGTCACCATAAATATCTTTATATTCATAAGTGGACCCAAAGTCAAAACAAAATGTGTGTTCTTGAACCATATAAGAGAATGGAAAGAAGTAAAGTCAGCATAAGAGTTAAGAGTGAGTGAAAACAACCACTGCCATCAAATAAGAGAATCTACAGGGAACACTTCTATAAGGTTCAGTATAAGCATTTTCTAAAAATGGAAACAGAGAACGGTAATGCGTGTGTGTTGTAAATTTTATGGCAACAGAGCTAAAATAAGTCTAAAAGCTAAGGAATAAAAATATGTTCCAGTAGATGCACATGCAGAGAAAAGCAACTAAACCCTAAAATAGGACAAAAGTGAGTGAATGAAAATCTTAAACAGCAAAAAAACTATTTAGGTTGGAGAACAATATATTCAGGATACATGCCATTCAATAATTGGTTAATCTATAAACCTCAAGCAGAAAATCTGTGAAGAGAAAAATCTAATGGTCCAGAAATTCCAGTCCAGTATGGCCATTTGTTTCTCATGATTTTGAGAACGGGCAGGGGGACATATACATGAAAAACAAAGACCATCTTGCATCCTCAAATGCTGAGGATTGAATGATCTAATCTTATCTTCCATCTGGAACCTATAAGGTTGATAATGGAATTTCTCTGAAAATTGGCTGAGATTGGCCTGATGGCTGAGAAAGGCTGCATTCCAATTGTCCGTCCTGGATATAAGAATAGCTGTACTATAGGACATTGTATTTTGCCAATAAAAGAAAGGTGTCTTCAAAGATGATGGAGTCATTTCATGACAATACAAAAGAAAACTAAGGGTCCTAGAATGATAGGGCAATGATGACCTGGCTTAGATCACAAATTTGAAACAGTTTGTGGTTTTTGTACAACCAAACATGAAACTAATAGTACAAAGAGGATGGACTAACCGCATAGGGCATATAAAAGGCATTGAAATTCTGAAATTAAACTATCCAATTAAATAATATATTGCATTATTATTTAATTACATTCTCTGTGGTTTAAGATTTTATTTCAGAATTTCCATTTTTAATTTTTGATTGGAAACTTACGGCCAGATTACGAGTTTTTGTCGGTAAGGCTTGCGGGGCTAACAAGCCTTTTTTTCCCACCGCTCCCTTAAGACAACGCTGGTATTACAGGTTTTTTTTAAACCTGGCGTTAGCCGCAAAAAGGTGAGCGTAGAGCAGAATTTAGCCCCACATCTCACCTCAATACCAGCGTTGCTTAAGTCAGCGGTGAGCTGGCTACACGTGCTCATGCACGATTTCCCCATAGGAAACAATGGGGCTGAGCTGGCTGAAAAAAAACCTAACACCTGCAAAAAAGCAGCGTTCAGCTCCTAACGCAGCCCCATTGATTCCTATGGGGAAATGAATTTTATGTCTGCACCTAACACCCTAACATGAACCCAGAGTCTAAACACCCCTAATATTACACTTATTAACCCCTAATCTGCCTCCCCGCTATTGCTGACACCTACATTATATTATTAACCCCTAATCTGCCGCTCCGGACACCGCCACCACCTACATTATACTTATTAACCCCTAATCTACTGCCCCCAACATCGACGCCACCTTCATTATAGTTATTAACCCCTAATCTGCCCCCCCAACGTCGCCGCAACTATATTAAATTTATTAACCCCTAATCTTCCGACCCCAACGTCGCCGCTACTATATTAAATGTATTAACCCCTAAACCTAAGTCTAACCCTAAGTCTAACCCCCATAACTTAAATATAATTTAAATTAAACGAAATAAATTTAACATAATTAAATAAATTAATCCTATTTAAAACTAAATACTTACCGATAAAATAAACCCTAAGCTAGCTACAATATAACTAATAGTTACATTGTAGCTATTTTAGGATTTATATTTATTTTACAGGCAACTTTGTATTTATTTTAACTAGGTACAATAGTTATTAAATAGTTATTAACTATTTAATAACTACCTAGCTAAAATAACTACAAAATTACCTGTAAAATAAACCCTAACCTAAGTTACAATTACACCTAACACTACACTATCATTAAATAAATTACCTAAACTACCTACAATTAATTAAAATTAAATTAAATAAACTAAATTACGGGAAAAAACAAACACTAAATTACAGGGAAAAAAAAGGAATTACAAGAATTTTAAACTAATTACACCTAATCTAATCCCCCTAATAAAATAAAAAAGCCCCCCAAAATAATAAAATTTCCTACCCTATACTAAATTACAAATACCCCTTAAAAGGGCCTTTTGCAAGGCATTGCCCCAAAGTAATCAGCTCTTTCACCTGTAAAAAAAATACAATACCCCCCAACATTAAAACCCACACACCCAACCCTACTCTAAAACTTACCCAATCCCCCCTTAAAAAAAAACTAACACTACCCCCCTGAAGATCTCCCTACCTTGAGCTGTCTTCACCCAGCCGGGCACAAGTGGACCTCCAGAGGGGCAGAAGTCTTCATCCGATCCGGGCAGAAGAGGACCTCCAAGCGGCAGAAGTCTTCATCCAAGCGGCATCTTCTATCTTCATCCATCCGGAGCGGAGCGGGTCCATCTTCAATCCAGCCGATGCGGAGCCATCCTCTTCAAACAACGTCCTAACACTGAATCAAGGTTCCTTTAAATGACGTCATCCAAGATGGCGTCCATTGAATTCCGATTGGCTGATAGGATTCTATCAGCCAATCGGAAATTAAGGTAGGAAAAATCCTATTGGCTGATTGGATCAGCCAATAGGATTGAGCTCACATTCAATTGGCTGATTGGAACAGCCAATAGAATGCAAGCTCAATCCTATTGGCTGATCCAATCAGCCAATAGGATTGAACTTCAATCCTATTGGCTGATTGGATCAGCCAATAGGATTTTTCCAACCTTAATTCCGATTGGCTGATAGAATCCTAACAGCCAATCGGAATTCAAGGGACGCCATCTTGGATGACGTCATTTAAAGGAACCTTCATTCAGTGTTAGGACGTCGTTTGAAGAGGATGGCTCCGCGTCGGCTAGATTGAAGATGGACCCGCTCCGCTCCGGATGGATGAAGATAGTAGATGCCGCTTGGATGAAGACTTCTGCCCGGATCGGATGAAGACTTCTGCCCCTCTGGAGGTTCACTTGTGCCCGGCTGGGTGAAGATGGCTCAAGGTAGGGAGATCTTCAGGGGGGTAGTGTTAGGGTTGTGTGTGTGGGTGGTGGGTTTTAATGTTGGGAGGGTATTGTATTTTTTTACAGGTGAAAGAGCTGATTACTTTGGGGCAATGCCCCGCAAAAACAGAATTTATGCTTACCTGATAAATTACTTTCTCCAACGGTGTGTCCGGCCCACAGCGTCATCCTTACTTGTGGGATATTCTCTTCCCCAACAGGAAATGGCAAAGAGTCCCAGCAAAGCTGGCCATATAGTCCCTCCTAGGCTCCGCCCACCCCAGTCATTCGACCGACGGACAGGAGGAAATATATATAGGAGAAACCATATGGTACTGTGGTGACTGTAGTTAGAGAAAATAATTCATCAGACCTGATTAAAAAACCAGGGCGGGCCGTGGACCGGACACACCGTTGGAGAAAGTAATTTATCAGGTAAGCATAAATTCTGTTTTCTCCATCATTGGTGTGTCCGGCCCACGGCGTCATCCTTACTTGTGGGAACCAATACCAAAGCTTTAGGACACGGATGAAGGGAGGGAGCAAATCAGGTTACCTAAACGGAAGGCACCACAGCTTGCAAAACCTTTCTCCCAAAAATAGCCTCCGAAGAAGCAAAAGTATCAAATTTGTAAAATTTGGCAAAAGTGTGCAGTGAAGACCAAGTCGCTGCCTTACATATCTGGTCAACAGAAGCCTCGTTCTTGAAGGCCCATGTGGAAGCCACAGCCCTAGTGGAGTGAGCTGTGATTCTTTCAGGAGGCTGCCGTCCGGCAGTCTCATAAGCCAATCGGATAATGCTTTTAAGCCAAAAGGAAAGAGAGGTAGAAGTCGCTTTTTGACCTCTCCTTTTACCAGAATAAACAACAAACAAGGAAGATGTTTGTCTGAAATCTTTAGTAGCCTCTAAATAGAACTTTAGAGCACGGACAACGTCCAAATTGTGTAACAAACGTTCCTTCTTTGAAACTGGATTCGGACACAAAGAAGGTACAACTATCTCCTGGTTAATATATTTGTTAGAAACAACTTTAGGAAGAAAACCAGGCTTAGTACGCAAAACCACCTTATCTGCATGGAACACCAGATAGGGCGGAGAACACTGCAGAGCAGATAACTCTGAAACTCTTCTAGCAGAAGAAATTGCAACTAAAAACAAAACTTTCCAAGATAGTAACTTAATATCTATGGAATGTAAAGGTTCAAACGGAACCCCTTGAAGAACTGAAAGAACTAGATTTAGACTCCAGGGAGGAGTCAAAGGTCTGTAAACAGGCTTGATCCTAACCAGAGCCTGAACAAATGCTTGAACATCTGGCACAGCTGCCAGTCTTTTGTGTAGTAAGACAGATAAAGCAGAGATCTGTCCCTTTAGAGAACTTGCAGATAATCCTTTCTCCAAACCTTCTTGTAGAAAGGAGAGAATCTTAGGAATTTTTATCTTATTCCATGGGAATCCTTTGGATTCACACCAACAGATATATTTTTTCCATATTTTATGGTAAATTTTTCTAGTTACAGGTTTTCTGGCCTGAACCAGACTATCTATAACAGAATCTGAAAACCCACGCTTTGATAGAATCAAGCGTTCAATCTCCAAGCCGTCAGTTGGAGGGAGACCAGATTTGGATGTTCGAATGGACCCTGAACAAGAAGGTCCTGTCTCAAAGGTAGCTTCCATGGTGGAGCCGATGATATATTCACCAGGTCTGCATACCAAGTCCTGCGTGGCCACGCAGGAGCTATCAAGATCACCGAGGCCCTCTCCTGATTGATCCTGGCTACCAGCCTGGGAATGAGAGGAAACGGTGGGAATACATAAGCTAGGTTGAAGGTCCAAGGTGCTACTAGTGCATCTACTAGAGTCGCCTTGGGATCCCTGGATCTGGACCCGTAGCAAGGAACCTTGAAGTTCTGACGAGACGCCATCAGATCCATGTCTGGAATGCCCCATAATTGAGTTATTTGGGCAAAGATTTCCGGATGGAGTTCCCACTCCCCCGGATGGAATGTCTGACGACTCAGAAAATCCGCTTCCCAATTTTCCACTCCTGGGATGTGGATCGCAGACAAGTGGCAGGAGTGATCCTCCGCCCATTGAATTATTTTGGTCACTTCTTTCATCGCCAGGGAACTCCTTGTTCCCCCCTGATGATTGATATATGCAACGGTCGTCATGTTGTCTGATTGGAACCTTATGAATTTGGCCTTTGCTAGTTGAGGCCAAGCTCTGAGAGCATTGAATATCGCTCTCAGTTCCAGAATGTTTATCGGGAGAAGAGACTCTTCCCGAGACCATAGACCCTGAGCTTTCAGGGATTCCCAGACCGCGCCCCAGCCCACTAGACTGGCGTCGGTCGTGACAATGACCCACTCTGGTCTGCGGAAGCTCATTCCCTGGGACAGATGGTCCAGGGTCAGCCACCAACGGAGTGAATCTCTGGTCTTTTGATCTACTTGAATCATTGGAGACAAGTTTGTATAATCCCCATTCCACTGTTTGAGCATGCACAGTTGTAATGGTCTTAGATGAATTCGTGCAAAAGGAACTATGTCCATTGATGCAACCATCAATCCTACTACTTCCATGCACTGCGCTATGGAAGGATGAGGAACAGAATGAAGCACTTGACAAGAGCTTAGAAGTTTTGATTTTCTGACCTCTGTCAGAAAAATCCTCATTTCTAAGGAATCAATTATTGTTCCCAAGAAGGGAACTCTTGTCGACGGAGACAGAGAACTTTTTTCTTCGTTCACCTTCCATCCGTGAGATCTGAGAAAGGCTAGAACGATGTCCGTATGAGCCTTTGCTTTTGACAGGGACGACGCTTGTATTAGAATGTCGTCCAAGTAAGGTACTACTGCAATGCCCCTTGGTCTTAGAACCGCTAGAAGGGACCCTAGCACCTTTGTGAAAATCCTTGGAGCAGTGGCTAATCCGAATGGGAGGGCCACAAACTGGTAATGCTTGTCCAGAAAAGCGAACCTTAGGAACTGATGATGTTCTTTGTGGATAGGAATATGTAGGTATGCATCCTTTAGATCCACGGTAGTCATAAATTGACTTTCCTGGATGGTGGGTAGAATCGTTCGAATAGTTTCCATTTTGAACGATGGTACCCTGAGAAATTTGTTTAGGATCTTCAAATCCAAAATTGGTCTGAACGTTCCCTCTTTTTTGGGAACTACGAACAGATTGGAATAAAATCCCATTCCTTGTTCCTTTATTGGAACTGGGTGTATTACTCCCATCTTTAACAGGTCTTCTACACAATGTAAGAATGCCTGTCTCTTTATTTGGTTTGAGGATAAGTGAGACCTGTGGAACCTTCCCCTTGGGGGTAGTTCCTTGAATTCCAGGAGATAACCTTGAGAAACTATTTCTAGCGCCCAAGGATCCTGAACATCTCTTGCCCAAGCCTGAGCAAAGAGAGAGAGACTGCCCCCCACTAGATCCGGTTCCGGATCGGGGGCTACTCCTTCATGCTGTTTTGTTAGCAGTGGCAGGCTTCTTGGCCTGCTTACCCTTGTTCCAGCCTTGCATTGGTTTCCAGGCTGGTTTGGGTTGTGAGGCATTACCCTCTTGCTTAGAGGATGCAGAATTAGAGGGCGGTCCGTTTCTGCGAAAGGGACGAAAATTAGGCTTATTTTTAGCCTTAAAAGACCTATCCTGTGGAAGGGCGTGGCCCTTTCCCCCAGTGATGTCTGAAATAATCTCTTTCAATGCTGGTCCAAATAAAGTTTTACCTTTGAAAGGGATGTTAAGCAATTTTGTCTTGGATGACACATCCGCTGACCAAGACTTTAGCCAAAGCGCTCTGCGCGCCACGATAGCAAACCCTTAATTTTTCGCCGCTAATCTAGCTAATTGCAAAGCGGCATCTAAAATAAAAGAGTTAGCCAATTTAAGTGCGTGAACTCTGTCCATGACCTCCTCATATGGAGTTTCTCTACTGAGCGACTTTTCTAGTTCCTCGAACCAGAACCACGCTGCCGTAGTGACAGGAACAATGCATGAAATTGGTTGTAGAAGGTAGCCTTGCTGTATAAAAATCTTTTTAAGCAAACCTTCCAATTTTTTATCCATAGGATCTTTGAAAGCACAACTATCTTCGATAGGAATAGTAGTGTGTTTGTTTAGAGTAGAAACTGCCCCCTCGACCTTGGGGACTGTCTGCCATAAGTCCTTTCTGGGGTCGACCATAGGAAATAATTTCTTAAATATAGGGGGGGGAACGGGGGGGGCGGAGCCTGGCCGTGCAGGGAAATGGCTGCCTAAATCCTGGCTCTTAAGCCCCACATCCAAACTAAGCAAAAACAGGGATAATGGATGCCTAATATTTAACTTTAAAACAGCTTTTCTAAGTGGCTTGGAGGTGTATAGCACATAGGAGATTCTAGACCCGGAGGAGCTTCGGCATTTTTACCATCGCGGCACCCGCCGGTCCTGAACTAACAACCCCAGGTGACGATCAACTCATACCGGGAGATAAGAGACGTGCCCCGGCCCCACAAAGACTCATAAATATATAACAAGCAGACACCACCGCTTACAGACCTGGGAGATAACAACCGCGGCACTTTCTTGGCGTGAAAGTGACCGCGTTTCAGATCCGGCTAGCTGACGCTGGAGGAAAGATAAACAGGCCTCGACTACTGCACCGCGAACTTGGGTGAGACACTGAATAAGTTGTGGGGCGCACAAACAGTTTATTGCCTGGGGGGTTTGGGACCTGCCATCCTACGTTAAACATTTACTGGAGCACTGTGCTATTAATCTGAGGCCCACCAAACAAACAACACCGCCATAAACGCTGACACGCAGAAAACATCTGGTCCTCAGGGACCGCAGCGGGAAAAGGGTGTCTGGGGGCACAAACAACATAACACTGGGCATTAACACAATTTAGCAATCCCTGAAATAAAAGGGACCATAACGAACTTTGTGACCTGGATGGTGCTAAAGTACTCTCTAACTCAGTCACCTATGTACATCTGACTTAATCTATATATATCACAGTATCTGCAGCAGCCCCACGTCATACACTTCAAAGGTGTCCACAACCTTAAACACAGGACACTAGGCAGTATGTCTACTAAAAAAGGTAGCAGACCCGACAAGGGAAATAAAACCAACAGTCTAACAAGCTACTTAAAAATGGCACCTATTCCTGCTGATAAGGAAGACACTGAAACATCAAGTTCAACATCCTCAGCAACTAGTGAAAAGCTCACGACAGATCTGCTGCCACAAGAACCCCTTACAAGGGAAGACTTGAACACAATTTCATCAAAAGCAGACATTAACATAGTACTAACAGAAATGAGATCATTGTTTGGGGACTTGAAAAAAGATCTGAACAGCGTTAGCCAAAGAGTGCATACTCTCCAGACCAAACATGAGACACTGCAGAAACAGGTGGATGCAAATTCACAACATATACAGAGCCATGAAGGGGATTTACAATTCCTGTTGTCCAAGATAGAGGATCTGGACAACAGGGGAAGGCGTAACAACATGAGGATCAGAGGAGTGCCTGAATCAGTTAGCAATAATGCCATAGAAGGCTACCTCCAGGACTTATTTAGGACTATAAAAGGAACACCTAGCTCCCCAGATGTGGTTATGGAAAGAGCACACAGGGCGCTTCGCCCAAAACCTTCTCCTAAGGCGCCACCACGGGACATTATTGTCAAATTTATGAACTACAAAGACAAGGAACTGATTTCACAAAGGGCAAGGGCCTTGAGAACTGTCACCCACGCAGGTATTCCACTCCAAATCTTCTCGGACCTGAGCCAAATAACGCTCCAGAAACGGAGGGACTTAAAGTTCATCACTAGCGTCCTCCAAAGACAGGGTGTCCCATATAAATGGGGTTTCCCGGTGAGCATTATTGCCACCAGGAATGGAAAACAAGCCACATACAGAATATCTTCTGACCTACCGACCTTTTGTGAGGTCTTGAATCTGGACATTCCACCTCCAGACCTGGGACCCGCACCACATGATGAATAAAACACAGGAGAAAGTAACTATGCATATAATATGGTGTAGATTGTGTTGAAACTTTGAATGTCTGCATTTCTGGGTTAGAGTTGCTGTATATTAGAATGTATAAGGATACCTAAGGCTTAGATATAGCGGCATATACTGACTCTTTATTAGCATGTGTACAACTAATAGATCATAACACTTAGAAACAGATTATTAATATAACAATCTACATAGTAGTAAGCTACGAACTGCCCATCCCTTGCACATAGTTACGTGACCCTAACAGTCCCAAGCAAACTCACACTAGAATCAGCATAGTGAGATAGTTGTGACCCCAATCTGAATACACAGAGACAGCCCTCTGCTTGGATCTGTAACATTATAGAATTATAAAAAACGAACATTTAGCCAATATGGTAGATAGATGTAACAAGAATTCTAGAGGGAAAGTATTGTATATTGTTTAATCTCATTCCTTGGAACCTATACCTCAAAGACTTAAGAAATGTTGGGACTTATATCTACTTTTAAATAAGAGTTAATGTTGATGTTGAGACATAAAGTTATTATTGTTTGTATACCATTATATTACTATATTATGTTGTACCTTAATTCAATCTTGTATGTATATGTTTATGGGACTAAAATAGAATAGCAATCCTAAATTATCTATCTGAGCCCAGATGAAACTGGGCATCTATGACCCTAATTATCTTACACTTTTTCTTTTTCCACTAAGTAGTTTGGATGTGGGGATACTGACCCCACTTTCTGTTACCTGACACTTTACTTTACCCTTAACTGACTTGTCAGGTAAATTTACCCGCTCTAGGGTATTTCTAGCCTTATTTCTCCCTTTACTTATTACACACCGGAGGATACACAATTTCCTGATCCAGACTACTGATAAGTGCTCCACAAGGCGCAACTAATTTTATTATAGATCTCAGGTCCTTGTACTCCTCTTAATCTAAACTTCTCCACTCTTTCTTTCTTTCTTTTTTAAATTCCCCCCCCTTTTTCCATTTTTTTTTTTTTTTTTTTTTTTTTTTTTTTCCCCTTCTCCCTCATCCCAACTCATCCTTCCTAACTCTTCCCTCTATCATGCCTCCCCACGTGACACATAACCTGTCAATTCTGACGCTTAACACAAAAGGACTGAACATTCCAGAAAAAAGATCACACCTAATGAAAGATGCTCAAAGACTGAAATGTGACATACTATTTTTGCAGGAAACCCACTTTAAGCGAAATAGAGAGCCGAGATGGCATTGCCCTAAATTTCCCACCACCTTTTTTGCCTCAGGGAACCAGAAAAAGAATGGAGTAGGGATAATGATTAAACACACTTCCCCATGGGTTACTATCCATGTGGAGAAAGATCCAGAGGGCAGATTTTTGATTCTCATAGGCAAGTTACACAACAGAACAGTAACCTTGGTCAATGTATACTCACCAAATCTTCATCAAAACAAATTTCTGAAGACCCTTACCAATAAAATTTTAGAGATAAGTAAAGGAGCTCTAATTATAGCAGGAGACCTCAATATACCACTAGACCCCCAATTAGACACATCAAGGTCTACTATCTCTGTCACCAAGAGAGTGATCAGACAGTGCAATAATCGGTTAGAGGGGTTAGCGGTACATGATGTGTGGCGAGTTTTACATCCCATGAAACAAGACTTCACCTTTTTTTCACACCCCCATAACCTCTTTACAAGAATAGATTACATACTTACAGACCAAAACACGCTGGCCCTAGTGACTGATGCACAGATACTCCCAATGACATGGTCTGACCACGCACCGGTAATATGCAAATTAAATTGGCCCACGATACCCACACAGCCATACATATGGAGATTTGATGATTTTATGCTCAGTAACCAGGTTCTTAAAACACATATAGATAACATACTGAAAGAGTACTTCCAACACAACTTGACACCAGATCTGCAAACTAGCACTATCTGGGAAGCGCATAAATGCGTTCTTAGAGGCGAACTCATGAAACAAAAATCCCAACTGGCTAAACAAGCCAGAATAAAATATAGCCTCCTTCTGTCTAAAATACAAGATCTGGAAAAACACCATAAAAAATCCCCAGCTAATAGCTTTCTTAAAACAGAACTTTTTCAAGCTAGAGAAGAATTGCAAAACTTACACTCCATAGAACACCAAAAGGCTGCTTTAAAGCTTCAACAGAGGTTCTATGAATACGGGGATAAACCCGGAAAACTTTTGGCAAGAGCGTTAAAAAGAGGGCAGCTAAAAGCACACGTACACACCATACTAGACAGAAAAGGGAAACCATGCACAAACAGTCCTGCAATAGCAGAGGTCCTAAAAACCTATTACAACCAATTATATAATATTCAAAATAAGGGAGAATCCCAGGGGGGTGGGAACAATAAAACCAATTCATTAGAAATAGACACTTATCTTAACTCGGTCAAGTTACCCTCCCTCACAAATGAAGAAGCAGGAGACCTAGAAGCACCTATTACCACTGAAGAAGTGGCCAGAACCATAGATGACTTACCATCAGGCAAGAGCCCGGGCCCCGATGGGTTTAGTGCCAAGTACTATAAACTGTATAAACACATCCTTGTTCCACAACTGACAACTCTGTTCAATGAGATAGGATCGACACAAGAATTCCCACCAACCATGTTATTAGCCCACATCACCACAATCCCAAAACCAGGGAAACCAGCAAACCGTCCTGAGAACTTTAGACCTATCTCGCTGCTAAATGTGGACTTAAAAATATTTGCCAAAGTCCTGTCCAACAGGTTGAACAGATTCCTACCAAAACTGGTATCACCGGATCAAGTCGGTTTTGTCCCGGGCCGTGAGGCTAGGGACAATACCATAAAAGCCTGCCTCCTAGTGAATTATGCCCAAAACAAAAATATCCCATCAATTTTGGTGTCAACCGACGCCGAGAAGGCCTTCGACAGGGTGAGTTGGCCTTTCATTAAGGCCACCCTGTCGAAGATGAATTTCGGACCCCATTTCATGAGCAAAGTTCTATCACTATACACTGTGCCCACGGCACAAATTAAGGTAAATAATATTCTATCTGAATCCTTCCATATCAACAACGGCACCCGACAGGGATGCCCGTTGTCTCCTCTACTTTTTGCCTTAACAATTGAGGTATTGGCGCAGAAAATTAGGGAAAATCAGAAAATATCAGGGATAAAGATAGGTCAAAAGGACCATGTACTATCGTTATATGCAGACGATGTTTTACTATCATTGTCTAACCCAGTTGTGTCCCTTCCAGAAGCCCTACGGGAATTTGAGGAATACGGTAAAGTGTCCAACTTCCAGCTAAACCAAAACAAATCAGAAATCTTAAACATAAATTTAACACAGAACGATTTGCGCCAACTTACAGACACATGCCCATTAAGGTTACAAACCAGAACACTTAAATATCTGGGAATCAATATTACAGCATCTCCAGAATCTCTATTCGAGGCCAATTACACTCACCTACTACACTCAATCACTTGCGACTTATCCTCTTGGAAAAGCAAAAAAATTTCTTGGTTAGGCCGTATTGGCGTAATCAAAATGAACGTGCTCCCGCGAATCCTGTATTATCTGCAGACGCTCCCAATCCCTCTTCAAAAGAATTACTTACAGAAGTTGCAGAACACTCTAGAGGTCTATATATGGGGGGGAGGCAGACCAAGGGTAGCAAGAAACACACTATATCAAGCAAAAGAAAGGGGTGGGTTGGGAATTCCCAATTTACTACAATATAGAAGAGCAATAGCCCTACAACACCAAATAGAATGGAGCATTAATCAAGAGCAGAAAACATGGGTACAGATTGGAAGGGTGATACTGGGTGTCGATAACGTGGGCTCCTTGGGGTGGATTTCTCCCAAAGCTAGACCTGAGGCGATTCTATCCTACACTATCACAAAAGAGTTCTTTACACAATGGGATAAGACCCTGCTGGAATTCCCCCACGTTTCCACGAATCCCTCACCACTGACCACATACACACAAAACCCAGACTTTCCCTTCACGATCACACAGAGACCCCAACTGAATGGGACGCGACTGGACATGACAATGTTTCACAGACTTCTCACAAACCACAAACTTAAGAGTTGGGAGGAACTAAATGACTCGGGCCTAGATATATCCTGGTATTTTTATATGCAACTCCGCCATTTCCTGGGGACATACAAACAGGCAAAACTCTTAACTAGGCAATTAACGATGCTAGAAAAACTTAGCTTACTCCCTGATAACCCGGGACACTTGATCACCATAATGTACCGAACATTAATGTCACCTGAAAGGTCCCCCCTACCAACTTTTGCAGGTCATTGGGGCAAAGAGCTGTGCTCGTGCCCCACGGACAATGAATGGAAAAAAATCTTTATCACTCACACAAAGGCCTCAGTGTCTGCTAAAACAATCGAGTCCAACTACAAGTACCTGTCGCGGTGGTACCTCACCCCCGCTAGGCTACAAAAGATCTACAGACAAACTGATGGGAAGTGCTGGAGAGGTTGTGGGGAACAGGGGACTCTTTCGCACATATGGTGGAGCTGCCCATTAGTAGAGGCTTTTTGGAGGAATATTCTAGATATGATAGATAATACTTTACAGATCAAACTAAACAGGAGCCCCAACACTTTATTATTCCATAACCTTCCCAAAATTGCTGAAAAACCCAAGAGGCAACTCTTATATATACTGCTCAATAGCGCCAAGGCCCTAATTCCAAAAAATTGGAAAACCACAAACGTCCCCTCTATTTCAGATTGGTCGACTTGGGTTAGCAGGAATCTACAGCTGGAACGTTACAGGTACTGGAGAGAGGATAGAATAGAAATACATGAATACATGCTGGAACTTTGGAAGTCCATGAACACCTAAACATACAGGCATAGAATATGTGGTCTATTAGTGAAATCTACCACTTACCACCTACCCTCCTACTGCTCCCCTTCCTTCCCCTACTATCCCCCCCTTTTTTTTTTTTTTTTTTTTTTTTTTCTCTCTTTTCTCTTTCTCTCTCTTCTTCTTCCAATTCCCCTTCCCTCCATCTCTCTTTTAAACTGACTTATACATCTATTTTTTCACATCTTTAGGTGTGCACTATTACACCAACAACTTGAAGAAAACTAATTTTTGTTCTTACTGACACTGTTTTGTAATAGACTTGGAATTTATCTTGGCAAACATACAATAATATGTTAATTTTTGCTGCTGTACGAACAGTAGCGGGCTCACATTGTAACCAGAGCCAAGTCTGTCATATTCATATTTTTTGTGTTAATAAAGATTTATAAAACTAAAAAAAAAAAAAAAAAAAAAAAAAAAAAAAAAAAAAAAAATATAGGGGGGGGGAACAAAAGGTATGCCAGGCTTTTCCCACTCCTTATTTACTATGTCCGCCACCCGCTTGGGTATAGGAAAAGCGTCGGGGGGCACCAGAACCTCTAGGAACTTGTCCATCTTGCATAATTTCTCTGGAATGACCAAGTTGTCACAATCATCCAGAGTAGATAACACCTCCTTAAGCAGTGCGCGGAGATGTTCTAATTTAAATTTAAATGTCACAACATCAGGTTCAGCTTGATGAGAAATTTTTCCTGAATCTGAGATTTCTCCATCAGACAAAACCTCCCTCATGGCCCCTTCAGATTGGTGTGAGGGTATGACAGAACAATTATCATCAGCGCCCTCTTGCTCTTCAGTGTTTAAAACAGAGCAATCGCGCTTTCTCTGATAAGTAGGCATTTTGGATAAAAGATTTGCTATGGAGTTATCCATTACAGCCGTTAATTGTTGCATGGTAATAAGTATTGGCGCACTAGATGTACCAGGGGCCTCCTGCATGGGCAAAACTGGTGTAGACACAGTAGGAGATGATGTAGTATCATGTTTACTCCCCTCATTTGAGGAATCATCTTGGGCAATATCATTATCTGTGGCAGTACTGTCCTTACTTTGTTTGGACGCTATGGCACAATTATCACATAAATTTAAATGGGTAGACACATTGGCTTTCATACATATAGAACATAGCTTATCTGAAGGTACAGACATGTTAAACAGGCTTAAACTTGTCAACAAAGCACAAAAAACGTTTTAAAATAAAACCGTTACTGTCTCTTTAAATTTCAAACAGAAAACACTTTATTACTGAATATGTGAAAAAGTATGAAGGAATCGTTCAAAAATTACCAACATTTCACCACAGTGTCTTAAAGCATTAAAAGTATTGCACACCAAATTTCAGAGCTTTAACCCTTAAAATAACGGAACCGGAGCCATTTTTAAATTTAACCCCTATGCAGTCCCAGCTATAGTCTTTGCTGAGACCCAACCAAGCCCAGAGGGGAATACGATACCAAATGACGCCTTCTAGAAGCTTTTTCAGTGATTTTTAGATCCTCACACATGCATCTGCATGCCCTGCTCTCAAAAAACAACTGCGCAGTAATGGCGCGAAAATGAGGCTCAGTCTATAACTAGAAGGCCCCCTGACTGAAAAAGGTGTCTAACACAGTGCCTGCTGTTTTATAAATGTTCCCCAAGATTATAAATGCCAATTGTTAGCCTAAATCTGAATAATATGCCCAAATAAAGCAATCGATTTAGCCCATAAAAATGTCTACCAGTTTTTTAGCCCATATTAAGCCCTTTATTCTGTTTGTTTGACTAAGAAAATGGCTTACCGGTCCCCATGAGGGGAAATGACAGCCTTCCAGCATTACACAGTCTTGTTAGAAATATGGCTAGTCATACCTTAAGCAGAAAAGTCTGCTAACTGTTTCCCCCAACTGAAGTTACTTCATCTCAACAGTCCTATGTGGAAACAGCAATCGATTTTAGTTACTGTCTGCTAAAATCATCTTCCTCTCACAAACAGAAATCTTCATCCTTTTCTGTTTCAGAGTAAATAGTACATACCAGCACTATTTTAAAATAACAAACACTTGATAGAAGAATAAAAACTACATTTAAACACCAAAAAACTCTTAACCATCTCCGTGGAGATGTTGCCTGTGCAACGGCAAAGAGAATGACTGGGGTGGGCGGAGCCTAGGAGGGACTATATGGCCAACTTTGCTGGGACTCTTTGCCATTTCCTGTTGGGGAAGAGAATATCCCACAAGTAAGGATGACGCCGTGGACCGGACACACCAATGTTGGAGAAAGGCCCTTTTAAGGGCTATTTGTAATTTAGTATAGGGTAGGGAATTTTATTATTTTGGGGGGATTTCTTATTTTATTAGGGGGATTAGATTAGGAGTAATTAGTTTAAAATTCTTGTAATTATTTTTTTTTCTTTCTGTAATTTAGTGTTTTTTTCCCCGTAATTTATTTAATTTAATTTAATTTTAATTAATAGTAGGTAGTTTAGGTAATTTATTTAATGATAGTGTAGTGTTAGGTGTAATTGTAACTTAGGTTAGGATTTATTTTACAGGTAATTTTGTACTTATTTTAGCTAGGTGGTTATTAAATAGTTAATAACTATTTAATAACTATTGTACCTAGTTAAAATAAATACAAAGTTGCCTGTAAAATAAATATAAATCCTAAGCTAGCTACAATGTAACTATTAGTTATATTGTAGCTATCTTAGGGTTTATATTATAGGTATTTAGTTTTAAATAGGATTAATTTATTTAATTATGTTAAATTTATTTAGTTTAATTAAAGTTATATTTAAGTTAGGGGGGGTTAGGGTTAGACTTAGGTTTAGGGGTTAATACCTTTAATATAGTAGCGGTGACGTTGGGGGTGGCAGATTAGGGGTTAATAAATGTAGGTAGGTGTCGGCGATGTTAGGGACGGCAGATTAGGGGTTAATAAAATTTAACTAGTGTTTGCGAGGCGGGAGTGTGGCGGTTTAGGGGTTAATATATTTATTAAAGTGGCGGCGATGTCCGGTCGGCAGATTAAGGATTAATATATTTATTAAAGTGTTTCCGATGTGGGGGGGGGGGCTCAGTTTAGGGGTTAATAGGTATTTTATGGGTTTTAGTGTACTTTGTAGCACTTTAGTTAAGAGTTTTACGTTCCGCCGTTAGCCCATAAAACTCTTAACTACTGACTTTTAAATGAGGTAGGAGTCTTGACAGGAGAGGGTCTCGTAATACCAGCATTAGGCAAATCCCATTAAAAAGATAGGATACGCAATTGACGTAAGGGTATTTGTGGTAGCCTCGAGTCGCGGAAGAAAAGTGAGCGGTACACCTGTACCTGTCAGACTCGTAATACCAGCGGGCGTTAAAAAGCAGCATTGGGACCTCTCAACGCTGCTTTTTAAGGCTAACGCCAAACTCGTAACCTAGGCGTTAGTCATTAATGTTTGTTTCTTGCCATTATATTCCTATTTGTTGTTATTGTAAAAAAATGCACACATGTTGTATGTGTAGTGTGAGCACGCACAGTTTTGTGTGTACTGTAAGTGTGTAATGTGTGAGTGCAGTATGTAGCCTGTCTTTCAGGCTACAGCACCATACAAGCAAAAATTTGTGACCACATTTCCCATAATCATCCGCTCAAATACAGCTAATGAGCATATATTAATTTATCTTTAAACATTATATTTCAGCAACCCCTACTCATTTTTTTTCACATCCCACATTTAAAGATTTGTGCAGATATCTTTACAGTAGGTTGGCCAATCTTTTTCATTGTTAAGAGATTGTAAGAAAAATCTTTAATCATTATGCTGAATTCTGTAACTAGCTTTTCATGTTATGCTTTTATTCTAGATGTGTGCATCAAAGCGAGTGCTGGCAGTTCTGTGTATATGTTGTGATTACTTCATGTATAAGGTTGCTACAAACAGAGCCAGATTACAAGTGGCGCTAAAATATTTCTTTGCTTGCATGTTAACTGTGCTCAAAGTAAAAATTTATTGCGGCCTCATTAGCTCGCATATTACAAGTTGAAAGTAAAAGGTTAGCATGCAAGTGAAAGACAGATGCACGCTAACTTTAGGACTTTGGATAACCGTGCTAACTTTTTCTTCCCACAGACTTCTATGGGACGCACTGAACAGTAATCGCTGGCACGCTAACCTGACACCGCGCTAGAAAAACGACTAAAGCTTAATTTGTTAGGAATACTTTACATTCCTATTTTCTTCACATAGAACATTTTATTTTAAAGAATATATTTCTCTCTCTCTCTCTCTATATATATATATATATGATTGTTTTTTGTTAAAACATAATTTATTCTTACCTGATAAATTAATTTATTTCTCGGTAGTGAGAGTTCACGTTCTTTACTGTTAGGAATTATATCATCTGGCAACCAGAAGGAGGCAAAGACATCGTATACCAGAGTTTCATAATCCCTCCTACTTCCTCTTCCCTCACAGTATTGCATAGCCGAGGATATAAAGAAGCAAGACCATAGGGCATAGATTGCCAACCAGGACTGCTGTCACCAAAAAAGAAATCAAAATAATGTTCGGCGGGCTTGTGGACTCCCAAGAAAGAAATTAATTTATCAGGTAAGAATTTAATTACGTTTTCTTTCTAATGGTAATGAGAGTCCACAATCTTTACTGTTGAGAACCAATACCCAAGCTGTGGAGTCCACGAAAAAAAAAGGGGGTCAGAACAACACAAAGAAAACGGCAGGTCCTCAATTATTAGGAACCACTGCCTGCAGAACCTTTCTGACAAAAACATAATTTATGCTTACCTGATAAATTTATTTCTCTTGTAGTGTATCCAGTCCACGGATCATCCATTACTTATGGGATATTCTCCTTCCCAACAGGAAGTTGCAAGAGTTCACCCACAGCAGAGCTGCTATATAGCTCCTCCCCTAACTGCCATATCCAGTCATTCGACAGAAAACATGCAGAGAAAGGAAAAAACCATAGGGTGCAGTGGTGACTGTAGTTTAAATGAAAAAATTACCTGCCTTAAAATGACAGGGCGGCCGTGGACTGGATACACTACAAGAGAAATAAATTTATCAGGTAAGCATAAATTATGTTTTCTCTTGTTAAGTGTATCCAGTCCACGGATCATCCATGCTAAAGTACACGGATGAAGGGAGGGACAAGGCAGGTACTTAAACGGAAGGTACCACTGCCTGAAAAAAATCCTTTCTCCCAAAAATAGCCTCCGAAGAAGCAAAGTATGAAGCGCAGACCAAGACGCCGTCTTGTAAATCTGTTCAACAGAAGCCTCATTTTAAAAAAGGCCCAAGTGAAAGCCACAGCTCTAGTAGAATGAGCTGTAATCCCTTCAGGAGGCTGCTGTCCAGCAGTCTCATAAGCTAAACGAATTATGCTTTTAACCAAAAACAAAGAGAGGTTGCTGAAGTCTTTTGACCTCTCCTCTGTCCAGAGTAGACAACAAACAAAGTAAATGTTTGATGAAAATCTGAAGTAGCTTGTAAGTAAAACTTTAAAGCACGAACCACGTCCAAATTGTGTAATAGACGTTCCATCTTTGAAGAAGGATTAGAATACAAGAATGGAACAAGACTCTCTTGAGTGATATTCTTGTTGGATACCACCTTAGGTAAAAAACTCAGTTTTGATACACAGGACTACCTTATCCGTACGGAGGACCAGATAAGGAGAATCACATTGTAAAGCAGATAACTCAGAGACTCTACAAGCCGAGGAAATATCTACCAAAAAGGAACTTTCCAAGATAAAAAGTTTGATATCTATAGAATGAAAAGGTTTAAACGGAACTCCTTGAAGAACCTTAATAATCAGGTTTAAGCTCCATGGCGGAGCAATAAGTTTAGACACAGGCTTGGTTCTAACCAAAGCCTGACAAAATGCCTGAACGTCTGGAGTATCTGCCAGACGCTTGTGCAAAAGAATAGACAGAGTAGGAATCTGTCCTTTTAAGGAACTAGCTGACAACCCTTTTCTCAAAATCATCTTGGAGAAAAGATAGTATCCTGGGAATCCTGACTTTACTCCATGAGTAACCCTTGGATTCATATCAATAATATATTTATGCTATATCTATGTTAAATTTTGCTAGTGACAGGCTTTCATGCCTGTATTAAGGTATCAATGACTGACTCGGAGAAGCCATGCTTTGATAACATCAAGCGTTCAGTTTCCAGGCAGTCCATCTCAGAAAAGTTTAATTTATATAGTTGAAAGGAAACTGAGGTAGAGGGTCCTGTCTCAGAAGCAGAGACCATGATGGAAAGAATGACATGTCCACCAGATCTGCATACCAGGTCCTGCGTGGCCACGCAGGCGCTGTTAAAAACACCAAAGCACTCTCCTGCTTGATCTTGTGCAAAGACCTCCGGAGGGAATTCCCACTTCCCCGGGAGAAAAGTCTGACGACTTAGAAAATCCACCTCCCAGTTCTCAACACCTGGGATATGGAGAGTTGATAGACAAGAGAGAGTCTCTGTCCAGTGAATTATTTAAAGACTTCTAACATCGCTAGGGAACTTCTGTTCCCCCTTGATGGTTGATGTAAGCCACAGTCGTGATGTACCTCAGAGTTGCTAACTGAGGCCAAGCCTGAAGAGCATGGAATATCGCTCCCAGTTCCAGAATATTTATTAGAAGGAAGGTCTACTCCTGAGTCCACTATCCCTGAGACTTCAGGGAGTCCCAGACTGTATCCCAACCTAAAAGGTTGGCATCTGTTGTAACAACTGTCCCATCTGACCTGCGGAAGGTCATACCCTTGGACAGATGGACCCGAGATAGCCACCAGAGAAGAGAATCTCTGGCCTCTTGGTCCAGATTTAAGAAGGGGACAAATCTGTGTAATCCCTGTTCCATTGACTGAGCATGCATAGTTGCAGCGGTCTGAAATGTAGGCGTGCAAACGGTACTATGTCCCTTGCCGCTACCATTAGGCCGATTACATTCATGTACCGAGCCACCGAAGGGCGCGGATGGAATGAAGAACACGGCAGTAATTTAGAAACTTTGACAACCTGGACTCCGTCAGGTAAATTTTCATTTCTGCAGAATCTATCAGAGTCCCTAGGAAGGAAACCCTTGAGATTGGGGATAGAGAACTCTTTCCTTGTTCACTTTCCACCCCTGCGATCTCAGAAATGCCAGTACTACATCCGTGGCAATTTGGATGTTCGACACCTAAATAAGGGGCCACTTCTATGCCCCGCAGCCTAAGGACCGCCAAAGCGACCCCAGAACCTCCATAAAGATTCTTGGGGCTGTAGTTAACCCAAAGGAAAGAGCAACAAACTGGTAATGCCTGTCTAGAAAGGCAAACCTGAAAAACGATGGTGATCCTTATGCATCGTTATGTGAGGATAAGTATCCTTCAAATCCATTGTAGTCCTCTATTGACTCTCCTGGATCATAGTTAAGATGGTATGAATAGTTTCCATCTTAAATGATGGAATTCTAAGGAATTTGTTTAAGATCTTTAAATCCAAAATAGGTCTGAGGGTTCCCTCTCCTTGGGAACCACAAACAGATTTGAGAAAAACTCTGTCCCTGTTCCTGTCTTGGAACTGGATGGGTCTCGTACACAATGTAAGAATGCCTCTTTCTTTATCTGGCGTGCAGATAATTGTGAAAGGTAAAATCTCCCCTTTTTCGGAGGGGAAGCTTTGAAATCCAGAAGATATCTCTGGTATATAATTTCCAATGCCCAGGGATCCTGGGCATCTCTTGCCCACGCCTGGGCGAAAAAAGAAAGTCTGCCCCCTACAGGATCCGTTACCGGATAGGGGACCTTTCCTTCATGCTGTCTAAGAGGCAGCAGCAGGCTCCTTGGCCTGCTTATCTTTGTTCCAGGTCCGGTTGTCTCCAGACCGTCATGGACTGAGCAAAAGTACCCTCTTGATTTGCCTTAGAGGAAGTTGATGCCACACCTGCCTTGAAGTTTCGAAAGGCACGAAAATTAGACTTTTTTGGCCCTTGATTTGGACCTGTCCTGAGGAAGGGCATGACCTTTTCCTCCAGTGATATTAGCAATGATCTCCTTCAAACCAGGCCCTAATAGGGTCTGCCCCTTGAAGGGAAGTTAAGTAGCTTATTTATTAAAGTCACGACAGCTGACCATGATATAAGCCATAGCGCTCTGCGCGCCAGTATAGTAAAAACAGAATTCTTAGCCGTTAGTTTAGTCAAATGAACAAAGGCATCAGAAACAAAGGAATTGGCTAGCTTAAGTGCTCTAAGCTTGACAAGTATATTCATCCAGTGGAGTCGCTACCTGTAAAGCCTCATCCAGAGACTCCAACCAGAACGCCGCAGCAGCATTGACAGGAGCAATGCATGCAAGGGCTGCAGGATAAAACCTTGTTGAATAAACATTTTCCTAAGGTAACCCTCTAATTTTTATCCATTGGATCTAAAAAAGCACAACTGTCCTCGACAAGGATAGTGGTACGCTTAGCTAGAGTAGAAACTCTTCTCTCCACCTTAGGGACTGTCTGCCATAAGTCCCGTGTGGTGGCATCTGTTAGAAACATTTTTCTAAAAATAGGAGGGGAAGAGAACGGCACACCTGGTCTATCCCATTCCTTTTTAATAATTTCTGTAAACCTCTTTAGGTATTGGAAAAACATCAGTACACACCGGCACTGCATAGTATTTATTCAGTCTACACAATTTCTCTGGCACTGTGATTGTAACACAGTCATTCAGAGCTGCTAAAACCTCCCTGAGCAACAAGTGGAGGATCTCAAGCATAAATTTTAAATGTAGAAATATCGGAATCAGGTTAAATCATCTTCCCTGAGTCAAAAATATCACCCACAGACTGAAGCTCCCCTCAGCTTCTGCATATTGTGAGGCAGTATCAGACATGGTTCTTGACGCATCTGTATGCTCTGTATCTACCCCCAGAGCTATCTTGCTTTCCTTTAATTTCAGGTAGTCTGACTAATACCGCTGCCAGAGTATTATTCATAATTTTCGCCATGTCTTGTAAAATAAACGCTATGAGCGCCCTTGATGTACTTGGCGCCATTTGAGCGTGAGTCCCTGAAGCGGGAGTCGAAGAGTCTGACACGTGGGGAGAGTTAGTCGGCATAACTTCCCCCTTGACAGAATCCTCTGGTAAAATAAACGCTATGGGCGCCCTTGATGTACTTGGCGCCATTTGAGCATGAGTCCCTGAAGCGGGAGTCAAAGGGTCTGACACGTGGGGAGAGTTAGTCGGCATAACTTCCCCCTCGACAGAATCCTCTGGTGATAATGTTTTTAAAGACAAAAAATGATCTTTATTGCTTAACATGAAATCAGTACATCTGGTACACATTCTAAGATGGGGTTCCACCATGGCTTTTAAACATAATGAACAAGGAGCTTCCTCTATGTCAGACATGTTAGTACAGACTAGTAATGAGACTAGTAAGCTTGGAAAACACTTTAAATCAAGTTAACAAGCAAATATAAAAAACGTTACTGTGCCTTTAAGAGAAACAAATTTTGTCAAAATTTGAAAAACAGTGAAAAAAGGAAGTAAATCAAACGAAATTTTTACAGTATATGTAATAAGATAACAGAGCATTGCACCCACTTGCAAATGGATGATTAACCCCTTAATGCAAAAAACAGATAAAAAAAACGACATAGACGTTTTTTAACGGTGCTCTGACAAAATGCAGAAGGACATTTGGCAGAAGGACATTTGGCAGACGGACATTTGGCCGACGGACATTTGGCTGACAGACAGAAAGCTAAAGAATGTTCCGATTTCAGCCGAGGGCAGATACGTTCCAGAGTGCTTTGTTCTAATCAGAGCCTCGGGCGCCGCAACTGCCTCTGGGAACCTTACCATGGGTCCCAGGCCGCACGTTTTGTAATTCTCTGTCTGGGAAATTATCTATCCATCAAATCTATCTATTTATCTATCAAATCTATCTATCTATCGTATCTATCAAATGCATCTATTGATCTATCTATCTAATCTATGTATCTATCTATCTATCAAATCTATCTATCTCGTGGCCGGACTGTTATGTGACAGCCACTTGTGTTTCGGCCAAATGTCCATCGGCCAAATGTCCATCGGCCAAGTGTCCGTCGGCCAAGTGTCCGTCGGCTAAAAGTCCGGCCACGTTTTTAACAGACACAACAAAACTGCCACAGCTGTGCTGTGGATTACCTTCCCTATAAACAATTTTGGAAGCCTTTTTAGCCCTTTAGAGATGTCCTGTAGTATTCATGGGACTGCTGAGGGAATCTGGATGATTCATTTTGTAATTTTAACTGCGCAAAAAAGCGCTAAAATAGGCCCCTCCCACTCATATTACAACAGTGGAAAGCCTGAGGAAACTGTTTCTAAGCAAAATTTAAGCCAGCCATGTGGAAAAAACTAGGCCCCAATAAGTTTTATCACCAAACATATATAAAAAACGATTAAACATGCCAGCAAACGTTTTAAATTACACTTTTATAAGAGTATGTATCTCTATTAATAAGCCTGATACCAGTCGCTATCACTGCGTTTAAGGCTTTACTTACATTACTCCGGTATCAGCAGTATTTTCTAGCAAATTCCATCCCTAGAAAAATATTAACTGCGCATACCTTATTGCAGGAAAACCTGCACGCCATTCCCTCTCTGAAGTTACCTCACTCCTCAGAATATGTGAGAACAGCAATGGATCTTAGTTACTTCTGCTAAGATCATAGAAAACGCAGGCAGATTCTTCTTCTAAATACTGCCTGAGAGAAACAGTACACTCTGGTACCATTTAAAAATAACAAACTTTTGATTGAAGAAATAAACTAAGTATAAAACACCACACTCCTCTTACGACCTCCATCTATGTTGAGAGTTGCAAGAGAATGACTGGGTATGGCAGTTAGGGGAGGAGCTATATAGCAGCTCTGCTGTGGGTGAACTCTTGCAACTTCCTGTTGGGAAGGAGAATATCCCATAAGTAATGGATGATGCGTGGACTGGATACACTTAACAAGAGAAATCAACCTTCGCTGAGTCAAAGGCGTCAAAGTGCTAGAATTAAGTAAAGGTATGCAAGAAAGACCATGCAGCAACCTTGCATATCTGTTCTACAGAAGCCTCATTTTTAAAAGCCTAAGAAGTTGAAACCGAACGAGTAGAGTGAGTGGTGATTTATGTAGGTGGCTGCTGACCAGCCTCCAAGTAAGCCATGCAAATTAAACTCCTCAAGCAAAGGGACAAGGAAACAGAACTACTTTTCTGAACCTTCCTCCAACCAGAATACAAAATAAATAAACTGGAAGACTGACGAAATTCCTTAGTAGCTTGCAAATAGAATTTCAAAGTCCGAAACACATCTAGATAATGCAAGGGTTGTTCCTTTGAAGATTTAGGGGCTAATTTATCAAATGTCTGTCCGACATGATCCGATCAGCGGATCATATCTGACAGACATCTCTGAATGCAGACAGCATTACGTTCTCTGCATTCAGCATTGCACAAGCAGTTCTTGTGAACTGCTGGTGCAATGCCGCCCCCGCAGATTTGCATCAATTGGCTGCTAGCAGGGGGTGTTAATCAAACCCGATCGGGTTGATTTCCGGCGATGTCTATCCGCTTTCTCAGAGCAGGCGGACTGCTGCTTCATAACTTGTGTTTCTGGCGAGAAAAGGAACAAGTATCTAGCTGTTAATATTATCCAACGTAACAACCTTCAGCAAAAACACAGACGGCTAGATTTAGAGTTTTGTCGGTAAAGACCCGCGTAGCTAACGCTGGCTTTTTTCTGGCCGCACCTTTAAAATAACTCTGGTATTGAGAGTCCACAGAATGGCTGCGTTAGGCTCCAAAAAAGGAGCGTAGAGCATATTTAACGCAACTTCAACTCTCGATACCAGAGTTGCTTACGGACGCAGCCAGCCTCAAAAACGTGCTCGTGCATGATTCCCCCATAGGAAACAATGGGGCTGTTTGAGCTGAAAAAAAACCTAACACCTGCAAAAAAGCTGCGTTCAGCTCCTAACGCAGCCCCATTGTTTGCTATGGGGAAACACTTCCTACGTCTGCACCTAACACCCTAACATGTACCCCGAGTCTAAACACCCCTAACCTTACACTTATTAACCCCTATTCTGCCGCCCCCGCTATCGCTGATCCCTGCATATTATTTTTAACCCCGAATCTGCCGCTCCGTAAACCGCCGCTACTTACATTATCCCTATGTACCCCTAATCTGCTGCCCCTAACACCGCCAACCCCTATATTATATTTATTAACCCCTAATCTGCCCCCCACAACGTCGCCTCCACCTGCCTACACTTATTAACCCCTAATCTTCCGACCGGACCGCACCGCTATTATAATAAAGTTATTAACCCCTAATCCGCCTCACTAACCCTATAATAAATAGTATTAACCCCTAATCTGCCCTCCCTAACATCGCCGACACCTAACTTCAAACATTAACCCCTAATCTGCCGACTGGAGCTCACCGCTATTCTAATAAATGTATTAACCCCTAAAGCTAAGTCTAACCCTAACACCCCCCTAACTTAAATATAATTTAAATCTAACGAAATTAATTAACTCTTATTAAATAAATTATTCCTATTAAAAGCTAAATACTTACCTGTAAAATAAATCCTAATATAGCTACAATATAAATTATAATTATATTATAGCTATTTTAGGATTAATATTTATTTTACAGGTAACTTTGTATTTATTTTAACCAGGTACAATAGCTATTAAATAGTTAAGAACTATTTAATAGCTAAAATAGTTAAAATAATTACAAAATTACCTGTAAAATAAATCCTAACCTAAGTTACAATTAAACCTAACACTACACTATCAATAAATTAATTAAATAAAATACCTACAATTACCTACAATTAAACCTAACACTACACTATCAATACATTAATTAAATACAATATCTACAAATAAATACAATGAAATAAAGCAACTAAAGTACAAAAAATAAAAAAGAACTAAGTTACAAAAAATAAAAAAATATTTACAAACATAAGAAAAATATTACAACAATTTTAAACTAATTACACCTACTTTAAGCCCCCTAATAAAATAACAAAGCCCCCCAAAATAAAAAATGCCCTACCCTATTCTAAATTACTAAAGTTCAAAGCTCTTTTACCTTACCAGCCCTGAACAGGGCCCTTTGCGGGGCATGCCCCAAAGAATTCAGCTCTTTTGCCTGTAAAAAAAAAATACAATACCCCCCCAACATTACAACCCACCACCCACATACCCCTAATCTAACCCAAACCCCCCTTAAATAAACCTAACACTAAGCCCCTGAAGATTTTCCTACCTTGTCTTCACCATGCCAGGTATGACCGTCCGTTCCAGGCTCCGATATCTTCATCTAAGCCCAAGCGGGGGCTAGACATCCATCATCCGACGGCTGAAGAAGTCCAGAAGAGGCTCCAAAGTCTTCATCCTATCCGGGAAGAAGAGTAGATCCGGACCGTCAACCATCTTGATCCAAGCGGCATCTTCTATCTTCATCCGATGAGGACCGGCTCCATCTTGAAGACATCCACCTCGGACCCATCTTCTTCCGACGACGACTTCCCGACGAATGACGGTTCCTTTAAGGGACGTCATCCAAGATGGCGTCCCTCGAATTCCGATTGGCTGATAGGATTCTATCAGCCAATCGGAATTAAGGTAGGAAAATTCTGAATGGCTGATGGAATCAGCCAATCAGAATCAAGTTCAATCCGATTGGCTGATTCAATCAGCCAATCAGATTGAGCTCGCATTCTATTGGCTGTTCCGATCAGCCAATAGAATGCGAGCTCAATCTGATTGGCTGACGCCATCTTGGATGACGTCCCTTAAAGGAACCGTCATTCGTCGGGAAGTCGTCGTCGGAAGAAGATGGGTCCGCGGTGGATGTCTTCAAGATGGAGCCGGTCCTCATCGGATGAAGATAGAAGATGCCGCTTGGAAGAAGATGGTTGCCGGTCCGGATCTACTCTTCTTCCCGGATAGGATGAAGACTTTGGAGCCTCTTCTGGACTTCTTCAGCCGTCGGATGATGAATGTCTAGCCCCCGCTTGGGCTTAGATGAAGATATCGGAGCCTGGAACGGACGGTCATACCTGGCATGGTGAAGACAAGGTAGGAAGATCTTCAGGGGCTTAGTGTTAGGTTTATTTAAGGGGGTTTCGGTTAGATTAGGGGTATGTGGGTGGTGGGTTGTTATGTTGGGGGGGTATTATATGTTTTTTTTTACAGGCAAAAGAGCTGAATTCTTTGGGGCATGCCCCGCAAAGGGCCCTGTTCAGGGCTGGTAAGGTAAAAGAGCTTTGAACTTTAGTAATTTAGAATAGGGTAGGGCATTTTTTATTTTGGGGGTCTTTGTTATTTTATTAGGGGGCTTAGAGTAGGTGTAATTAGTTTAAAATTGTTGTAATATTTTTCTTATGTTTGTAAATATTTTTTTTATTTTTTTGTAACTTAGTTCTTTTTTATTTTTTGTACTTTAGTTAGTTTATTTAATTGTATTTATTTGTAGATATTGTATTTAATTAATGTATTGATATTGTAGTGTTAGGTTTAATTGTAGGTAATTGTAGGTATTTTATTTAATTAATTTATTGATAGTGTAGTGTTAGGTTTAATTGTAACTTAGGTTAGGATTTATTTTACAGGTAATTTTGTAATTATTTTAACTATTTTAGCTATTAAATAGTTCTTAACTATTTAATAGCTATTGTACCTGGTTAAAATAATTACAAAGTTACCTGTAAAATAAATATTAATCCTAAAATAGCTATAATATAATTATAATTTATATTGTAGCTATATTAGGATTTATTTTACAGGTAAGTATTTAGCTTTAAATAGGAATAATTTATTTAATAAGAGTTAATTTATTTCGTTAGATTTAAATTATATTTAATTTAGGGGGGTGTTAGTGTTAGGGTTAGACTTAGCTTTAGGGGTTAATACATTTATTAGAATAGCGGCGAGATTCGGTCGGCAGATTAGGGGTTAATAATTGAAGTTAGGTGTCGTCGATGTTAGGGAGGGCAGATTATGGGTTAATACTATTTATTATAGGGTTATTGAGGCGGGAGTGAGGCGGATTAGGGGTTAATAACTTTATTATAATAGCGGTGAGATCCGCTCGGCAGATTAGGGGTTAATAAGTGTAGGTAGCTGGCGGCGACGTTGTGGGGGGCAGATTAGGGGTTAATAAATATAATATAGGGGTCGGCGGTGTTAGGGGCAGCAGATTAGGGGTACATAGCTATAATGTAGCTGGCGGCGGCGTGCGTACGGCAGATTAGGGGTTAATAAGTGTAGGTAGCTGGCGGCGACGTTGTGGGGGGCAGATTAGGGGTTAATAAATATAATATAGGGGTCGGCGGTGTTAGGGGCAGCAGATTAGGGGTACATAAGGATAACGTAGGTGGCGGTCGGCAGATTAGGGGTTAAAAAAATGTAATCGAGTGGCGGCGATGTGGGGGGACCTCGGTTTAGGGGTACATAGGTAGTTTATGGGTGTTAGTGTACTTTAGAGCACAGTAGTTAAGAGCTTTATGAACCGGCGTTAGCCCAGAAAGCTCTTAACTACTGACTTTTTTCTGCGGCTGGAGTTTTGTCGTTAGAATTCTAACGCTCACTTCAGCCACGACTCTAAATACCGGAGTTAGAAAGATCCCATTGAAAAGATAGGATACGCAATTGACGTAAGGGGATCTGCGGTATGGAAAAGTCGCGGCTGAAAAGTGAGCGTTAGACCCTTTTTTGACTGACTCCAAATACCGGCGATAGCCTAAAACCAGTGTTAGGAGCCTCTAACGCTGGTTTTCACGGCTACCGCCAAACTCCAAATCTAGGCCAGAGAAAGTACAACTGTTTTATCCTGATGAAAAGACAAATACTTAGGATCAGACAAAAGAGCAGATAGCTCAGAAACTCTTCTAGCTGAAGCAATAGCCAAAAGGAATAAAACCTTGCAGGACAGAATCTTAATATCCAAAAAATGCATTTGCTCGAATGGAGGAGCTTGCAAAACCTTGAAGACTAGGTTGAGATTCCAAGGCAGAGAAGACGGCTTAATAACCAACCTAATCCTAACAAGTGCCTTAATAAAGGATTGGATATCAGGCAAACAAGCTAACTTCTGATGTAAGAGAACTGAAAGGGCAGAGATCTGACCCTTAATAGAACTGCCTGAAAGGCCCTTGTATAGACCCTCCAGGAACTGTAAGATCCTAGGAATTCTCACTGAATGCCATGGAAAACCATCCTTAGAACACCAAGAAAGGAACAGCTTCCATACCTTGTAATAGATTTGTAGGCTTAATTACAGTATAAATAACAGACTCAGAAAAAGCCCTCTGAGATAAGATCAAGCGTTCAATGTCCACGCAGTTAAGCTGAGAGACTGATGATTTTTGTAAAAGAATGGACATTGCGTCAACAGATCCTGACAAAGAGGAAGTTGTCAAGGCGGTGACTAGGGGGTTGATTTATCACGCTCCGAATGGAGCTTGATGCCCCTGTTTCCGTGCGAGCCTTCAGGCTCACCGGAAACAGCAGTTATGAAGCAGCTGTCTTTAGACCACTGGTCTGCCAGCTTTGAGGCTGCGGACATCAATCCGCCTGATCTTATACGATCGGGCTGATTGACACCCCCTGCTAGCAGCCGATTGGCCACTAATCTGCAGGGGGCAGCATTGCACAAGCAGTTCACAAGAACTGCTTGTGCAATGATAAATGCAGACAGAGTATGCTGTCGGCATTCATCGATGTCTGTCGGACATGATCCGCTGAGCGGATCATGTCGGACAGACCGATGATAAATCGTCCTCTAGGACTGCATACCAAGTTTTTTGAGGCCACGCTGGAGCTACTAATATTGCCAAGAAACTCTCTTGTTTGAGACTAGCAATTACTCAGGGAAGGAGTGCAATCAGAGAAAATAGGTAAACTAGCTGATAATGCCACGGGGCTGTCAGAGCATCTGTGGACTCCGCTTTTGGATCTGTCGCTCTGGAACCGTAACGAGGAAGCTAATGATTGAGTCGAGACACCATTAGATATATTTCTGGTTGTCCCCTACAAAGTATCAACTGGTAGAAAATTTCCTGATTAAGAGACTATTCCCCTGGGTGGAGGGTTTGATGAGTTGACTCAAATAGTCCGCTTCCCAGTTGTCCACTCCAGGGATATGGATGGCTGAAATTAACAAACATTTGACTCCACCCAAGACAGTATGCTAGAAAACTCATGCATTGCAAGGGAACAGTGAGTTCCCCCTGATGAATTATATAAGCCACCGCCGTAATATTGTCCGATTGAAAATGAAGTAATTGGACCAAGCAAAGAAATGGCAACGATTGGAGAGCATTGAAGATTGCGCTGGGTTCGAGAACATTTATAGGAAGAAGTGCTTCTTGTGAAAACCAGACTCCCAGAACTCTCAAACAGGCTGGGGTCCATAGTAATAATATCCCATGATGGATGTTGGAGCCCCATCCCCCGAGATATCGGATCTGGGGACATCCAACAAGAGAGGAAATGACGGGTACTCTGATCCAGGTGGCTCACTTAAGAAAGGTCAGAGTGATCTTTGTTCCACTGACTTAACATACATAGTTGTAAAGGGCCGAAGTGAAACCTTGCAAATTAATATGCATCCAAAGCTGTTACCATAAGGCCCACAATCTCCATACATTGAACTACAGATAGAAACTGTAAAGACTGCAACAAGCCAACTGAAGTTTCAGACTTCATTGTTATGTCAGAAGAAGTTTAATTTTCATTGAATCTATGATTACACCCAAGAAGACTACTCTGGTGCTTGGAATAAGAGAACTCTTTGTTACGTTTATCTTCCAGCCGTGACTGCGAAGAAAACACAGTAGTCGTTTCATATGATCCATTGCTAAATGTAAAGATAGAGTCTGAACCAAAATATCATGGAGGTAAGGGGCCACAGCTACCCTCTGAGAACAAATCACAGACAGTAAGGCTTCCAGGACCTTTGTAAATATTCTGGAAGCAGTAGCCAAACTGAAAGGTACAGCAGTGAACTGAAATGTCTGTCCATATATCCATATATGCAAATGGGAGAAACCAATGATGGTCCCCATGAATCGGAATGTGAAGGTATACATTCTTCTGATCTTTGGTAGACATAAACTGTCTTTAGATAACTAAAGGGAGTATCGATCTAATTGTTTCCATTTTGAACGAGGGAACCTTTAGAAATGTTTAGAAATGTTTTTAACGTTTTCAGGCCCAGGATTGGATGAAAAGTTACCTCCTTTTTTTGGAACAATAAACAGATTTGAATAGAATCCTGTACCTTGCTCCTCCAGAGGTACTGGAACCTTGACTCCCATCTCTTCCAAGTCCCTTACACAGCTACCCTTTTTTCTGGACGCTTGGAAATGTGAGCTAGAACAAACTTCCCCCAAAGGGAACGAGACTTGAAACCTATCCTGTAACCCTGCAATACAATTTCCATGACCCAAGGGTCCTGAACAGATTGACCATGCCTCCTGACACAGGCTTAGTCTGCCCCCTACCGGAAACAAGTCTGGATCGAGGGCTGCACCTTCATGCGGATTTAGGCTCTGAGGATTTCTTGGGTTGTTTGGACTTGGACCAGACAGGATTTGGTCTCCAAGTAGGCTTAGAGGATTCCGACTTCTGGGAAGAAAAGGTTCCTTGATTCTTTGTTAGGAATTGTTAGCATTACCGACGCCATCTTGTTTTCAGTTGCCATTTTGTCTTAGGCATACATCTTGTCTAAAGAAACATTTTATTATAGCAGTTATTATGTAGTGAGAAATATGCTGATGTTAGTAAGAATTGTATACGTTTTATTGGCCTTGTGAATGTTCCTGGCAATGCGCCTGGAAGTCCGTTATCTAGGTAAGATGGCCAAATGGCCTTGCTTTGGGCTGAGCTATGCGCACATATGTATTTTTGTTACTGTTATAAGAAGTACTCCTTCATACTCCTCTTTCTCTCAATTATTTCAATAAGCTTCTTTTGTTCATGAAATATGGTATGATATGATGTAGTTATGAATACGTCACTTGTTAACCCTATATGCTGTAACTATCGCCTATAAGATGTGTTGTTCATCTTTCAATAAACAGAATAGTTTTTAGACTCATTGCTGCGTGGTCTGATTTATGTTCTCTGGGATATCCTGATTATCAAATACATTCATTTCCAGCTGATACGGTGTGTTCCAGGCCAAGCCCTGACTGACACTCTCCCCCTCTGAAAACAACACCTAACAATTCTAATGTCAGCTCGTGGGATTCGCACTGGGTAAGTAGATGAGTGTATTTTACTCTATTTTTCCCTCTGTGAATCTGAACCTAATTTTTTTTTATAATAGGTGTTATATATATATATATATATATATATATATATATATATATATATATAGGGTTAAGGGGTTCCTGCAGTAAAGGAGCAGGGTTTTTTTTTGCGGAGGTTCTAGTCCTGCCGGCATTTGTATTAACCCCTCTAGACAGGTTAAAGTCCTGTGCTAGTTTAGAAAGGTGTGCAGTCCTGTCTGGTGAAGCGCGCAAGAGATAAAAAGTTAGCATGCATTTGACGGGAGGTTTAAGTCCCCCGGGCAAGTTGGGATCGCTGTGTTATGTGGAGTGTGAGTCTCATCTGTGTTGAAGTTTTCCCTATACATTCCTATAGTAGAGTTTTTGTTACCTATCACTGGATTTGAACTGGTATTTGGTGCTTTTTGCTTGCTTTTATTGCTATATAATTGTGCTGTGCTTAGAAGATATTAAGTGACTGCATTTTATCATTGCTGCTGTTATTTTGCTGCAATTATTGTGTTGTAAAAAAATGGGGTCTGCTCATAGCAAAATATTGATAATAATGCATAGAGAAGAGGAGAATGTTATTGCATTTTTCTTATGTCTACAAAGAGATTAACAGTTTCATTTCAAAGCAGGGAGTTGTGCATGCTGAAGTCTTCTCCTGCATTCAGAAAAATTATGAGTAGAGAAAGAGGGGGGGGGGCAGTGCTGTGTAATGAGTGTTGGTCTGTCGGTTCTCACTGTGTCTTGTATGACGTGTAAAAGATTTACTCTAAACCAAAAGAGGATGTATTATCCTGTTTAAAATTTGTTTGTCTCAATCTGTTGGGAAAATGGCCATTCCTTGCAAATTTGGACACTTTCAGATACATTTTAAATTTGGTGGAAAGTAAATCTTATTGTATTCCTAAATGTCTTTGCTATGTTATGAAATATATGTTTTCCTGAGAGAGAGAGAGAACATTAATGTGTTTTCTGTGTCACTAAAAGTTTGATGTATGTTGAAATTGCTTTAGAATAAATGTTGGGAGTGAATTTATGGTATGCAAGTTGATATGAGCTTGTGTGTGTATCGCTGTATGACCTTGGTGCATTTTTCTTTCGGAATGGTAATTATTCAGGCTAGTTTCTTAGCTAAGAAATCAGAAGTTGTAATGAGGTATTTTGAAGTTTTATTGTTGTAACTTTATTTTAAAGTCATATGTATGTTCTTAATTATGTGTGTTATTAATAGCAGTTTTTAGTTTTAAGTGATATTTGTTGTATGCAAATAAAGACTGTCCACCTGTTGCGGCATATAAATATATTGTTTTTGCAAGTGAACTAATTAAAGGATTTGTGAATGTGCGGATGATTGTGTGACTTTCGGTCACGTTCTGGTAAATGAAAAAAGATTAACAGGTTGATTCAAGTATGTTGTGGGAGTAAGATTCATGCAAGGAGTTAAAACAGGAGAATAGAAAAGACTATACGCCGTATGTTATCTAAAAGTATTTGGGTCTGTTTCTGTTTTCCTAATCATAGCTAGGGTATACATATGTAATATACATGTTATAAATGGTCAGTCCTTATGGGGAACAGTACACTGTAAAATTGTTTTTATATTAATGTATTTTCAGTGACTTGTTATAAAGCTGAATAGTATAAAATGTAGGAGAAATTGCATTTGCGAGTTTATTTGTATATATGAAGTAGCTGGTTTTGTGCTTTCAAAACACAGTTTATTGCAATGGGTTGAATTTCGGATAATAAGCATATCTCATTGTGTTCCTTATCTTATATTTGTCTGTAAAACCGGAGCTCAGGGCTTAGACAGAGCAATGGAAAATTGTAATTTTATTACTTAAAGGACCAGTTCACTCATGTGAAAGGAGTTCATGAGCAGCAATAACACTGTATTAACAAGTAAAGGAGATAAAACATAAATGTAGTAGTTTGCAAAATATATTTTTGGAGACCTTTCCTTGTATATTATATAAAATCTGCCATTTAGATAGCAGACATTTAAGCAGTGTAACTCAAAAAAAGTAAAAAAAAGAGAAAATATTTAAAGGGGTGCAGGCAAACTGATATAAAGTCTGAGAGTTTAAAGAAATATTTACAGAGAAAGAAAATGATGTTTATTGTAAGCCAAACACTAGTATATTTAACTATGTCAGCAGTTTCAATTAAAAATATTTTTAATTTGCATAAAATGTCCTTTTAACTAGCCTGCACCCCACTGTGAGTGTTTTTTTTATATACTGGCTGTGTTTGCTTAGGCTATCCAATGGACGTCAGTATATATTTTTTATTATAAGTGAGGACGGTGGATCATTGGGAACAATTTAAAGGGGAAATTTTTGGACAAACTGTCCTTTTAATCTATTAGTGTAAATTGTTATTATTATTCTTTTAGAAAGCTCATTTTGTTGTATACCATTGTTATATTTAGTTAGAGAGCTGCAAAATGGTGAATATCAAATTATAAAAAAGTTAAATCAAATAATTGTGTATTTATTAAAATTTTGGTTATGTAAAAGTATAGACTGGATTCTAAAGCTTTTCACAAATTATTTGTGCCAAACATGATTTATTTAACAGTGGATTTGCACTGTGCATGCAAACAGGGGCTATATAGAACAGTGGCTGTACTATTATTATCTGATCGTTCCCAAAATATCGTACTTGGTGTTTGTGTGTTCCTTTGTAAATTTATGGTTAGGGATTTTATTTGTAAATATGCAACTGGAGTTTATTGATCTTCTGAAGTGATTGCATTATTAGTGTGATCTCATAGTATTGTGCATGGTATAATTTGCAGAACCAGGGTATAGACGGTTGTTATAGGATTTTAATTATTTGTAGTGTTTTGCGAGTGCTGTGTTTCAGTGAATGTAAGTATATGTGTTGAATTTCAGGTTAATTGTGGTTGTTAAAAGTTTGTGCCGGCTGTTAATGTTTTGTGTGATGAACAGTTGGTTTTAAGTGTTTTCTCAGAGAATGTTATGTTTTTATTTTTAGTGAATGCGTGTGGTAGGGTGCTGTATGAATGGAATATTGAATACTGAGGTGTATTTGATTTTGCCTGATTTTAAGAATAGTATACTACATGCATGAGTGGAGTGCATGAATTGTCTTTTAGTTTGCTGTTATATTGTGTTTGCGTGACACATGGGGTGTTTCACGCAAACAAAGGGGGGAAGTATTGCTGAGTATTGCTGAGTATCTTTATGTGATCATGAAGATTGTTTTAAGTAAAAAAAATGAACCTAAAATGTTTTTTTTTTGTTATTAACATTTGTATTTGCAAAATGAGATCATGAAGCTGTATCCAGAGAGTAAAAACACTAACTAAATTATTTTTGAGTTTTTCATATTTAGGTAAAATCTGTACAGATAAAATTCCATAAGTGCACTCTCCAAAAGATTGAAGATTGAATGCAAGTAAACCTTTCAAACAAAAGAAATGCCTGGTGCCTAGGTGAAGAAAAAAAAATGAAGAAAAAAGACCTTGGCCCCTAGTTATGAAAGTCTGGCGGGACCTGTTCCAACAGTGTGGATCAGGTCTGCCAGACCTCGCTGAATACGGCGAGCAATACGCTCTCCGTATTCAGCATTGCTGTTTCTGGAGAGTCTGCAGGCTCGCCAGAAACACGGGGCATCAAGCTCCATATGGAGCTTGATAAATATGCCCCCTTTTGTCAAGTTTGTTTTAACCACCATACTGCAGTAAAAGTTGCTGAACTATCTTTGCATCCATAATTTGCTTTGCATGCTGGTCCCAGCCCCAGAACTGGACTCTGGGTAATCTATGACTGTTTCCTAGGATGTGTGTCTTCAGAACATAAAGACTATCCTTCTCTGGACTGTGCCTTGCTTGTTGGAATTGAGGACCTGTTACGTTGTTACAGAGTCATCCACAGTTAAATTAGGGGAGTATTGTTTTAACTTGTTTACTTATATTGCTTGTTTTGTATTCTCTTGTAATTGTGTTATTTTTGTTGATCATATTAGTTATAAGAAGTCATATAGCTTTGTCTGCAGAAAAGTATGCCTTATTTGTATTTGTACAACATTGTAGTTTATGTACTTAACAAAGTAACCCTTTAGATAAGTGTAACTCTAAACCTTGCAGTATTGTAACCTATTCAATGGCCCACTGAGTATAAAAAATATGTTTGCACCTTTATAGTTTAAAGAAAATGCTGCAATATATCAGAATATTCTAGACCCTTCACCATTGTAGAACACAGAAGGCTCACCCATGTTTTAGGAAGTAGCATAATTATAGTTATATTGATGGTATATTTTCTACCTACCATGGCTCTTATTGGAGCTGTGTTATGAAAGCAAATGTGTTTTTTCCTTTTTATTAATTGGCATGGTATCTGCAATTTGAATTTTGTAATTCCAGATGTTTGTCAATGAAAGGAATTATCTTACCAAAAAGATGTGTTATGATTGTATTCTTTCCTCATACAAGAGTGTGAGAGAATTTAGGTTGCATAAAATAATTAGTAAACTAGTAGTGTTTATATCAGACGAGACTGCTGACTATTAAGATCATAGTTGGAGAATTATAAACATTACAGATAGTAGCTTTGCAGAATAAAGCAACACTAGGCTATTTGTTTTATTAGTTCAAAGAGAAAGTGTGAAGAAATTAATTTTAAAGAAAATATTTTTATTGACTGTTTTACTTTCCATGTTTGTTGCAGGGCAGGCCTTAGCATAAGTTACTTAGCATAGCCATTCAGCCTCTTGATGAAGTCTAGCAGTTTTCACTTGCTTAGTATTCATGACGTATCATTTAAATTGTATAGAGAAGCTGTGAATCATTCTCTGTAAAGGTTTCAATGTATTTAGTTTGTATTATATATCCACAATGTTTTTCTGGTTTTAAATGACATAGGATAAGTTAAGCTATTAAAGGAATGGTGATGCTTACAAAAAAGGTGAAAGAAGTTTTATTTGGACATAATTGTGACTGTATCGGGGTGTGTGCTCATCTTGTGCTGTTTTGTTTCCTTCTTAGACTCCTTCTGACTTGAGTGTCTGCTTGCTATGAGGATCCGCTGGCTTTCCTTGTCTACCCCATGAACAAACCATCGGACTTCCAGCATCTACCTGCAGAAGAACACTGGATAAGCACCCCTACTGCAAATGGACTATGGTATTAAGGTAGAGTGTCTGAGGAAGGTGGAGCTCTCAGAGGACAAAGAGTGTTCTTAAAGTGATAAGAGGCCACCCAGAGACACTTGTGCTGTTCCCATGTCATGCCTAACTGTGGAGAATGTACAGAGCAAGAGACTGTCAAAAATATTGGGGGGGGGGTGCTAGCAATGCAGGTGGAGAAATAAAGATGCAGCGTTGTTTCAGGGTAGATAGGGGGCTGGTTGGGTCTTTGTGCATATAGACCAGTAGTTTGAGGATGCTGGGAGGTGGACGGAGAGTATTGGAGAGGCTGCACCTTTGTGCATTGACAAATTGTGCCCTATTGGCCTATAAAATTATAGCACTACATGTGAATACATTTCTCTACAGTATTATCACATAGATTCATGTTACCGAAGTATTAGGCTTATATTGTTGTTAAAGGATTTACTAATTTTCGGTGCTTTTCTATTTTATGTTATTCTGTTAGAATAAAAGGGTGGTATGTTAGGAATTGTTAGCATTACCGACGCCATCTTGTTTTTAGTTGCCATTTTGTCTTAGGCATCCATCTTGTCTAAAGAAACATTTTATTATAGCAGTTATTATGTAGTGAGAAATATGCTGATGTTAGTAAGAATTGTATAAGTTGTATTGGCCTTGTGAATGTTCCTGGCAATGCTCCTGGAAGTCTGTTATCTAGGTAAGATGGCCAAATGGCCTTGCTTTGGGCTGAGCTATGCGCACAGATTTATTTTTGTTACTGTTATAAGAAGTACTCCTTCATACTCCTCTTTCTCTCAATTATTTCAATAAGCTTCTTTTGTTCATGAAATATGGTATGATATGATGTAGTTATGAATACGTCACTTGTTAATCCTATATGCTGTAACTATCGCCTATATGATGTGTTGATCATCTTTCAATAAACAGAATAGTTTTTAGACTCATTCCTGCGTGGTCTGATTTCTGTTCTCTGGGATATCCTGATTATCAAATACATTAATTTCCAGCTGATACGGTGTGTTCCAAGCCAAGCTCTGACTGACACTCTCCCCCTCTGAAAACAACACCTAACATTCTTGTTCTGGCATGAGGGACGAAAACGCCCTCCCAATTTCCCCGTATGTCTACTGTTTGTTCTGTGGTAGAAAGGACCTTTACCACCAGTTACCATGGAGATGATAGAATCCAAATCCGACCTAAAAAGGATCTTACTTTTGAAGGCCTAGGACAAAAGTCTAGACTTAGAGACCATGTCTGCAGATCAGAAGTTCAACCAGAGAGCTCTTCTGGCTAATACAGCTAGAGTTGTATTTTTCGCATTGATGCAGAAAATCTGAACACAAGCATCACAGATGAAGGAATTTGCCGATTTTAAGAATCATATACGCTCCTGAAGCACCTCTAAGGAAGATTCAACAGAGACTAATTCAGATAGAGAATCCCAACCAAAAAGAGGCCACTCCAGCCACTGCTGCAACACGGTAGGTTGGAAAAGCAAGCAACCCTGTAAGAATGCTCTTCTCAGATAACCTTCCAGTTTCCTGTCCATAGGTACTGTCCTCCAAAGGAATAGTGGTTCTTTTTGCCAGGGTAGAGATTGCTCTATCCACCTTGGGAATCGCCCCATAACTCCAGTTTGGATTCAGTGACAGGTAAAAACTTTTTGAAATTAGGAGAAGGAAAAAAATGGCACTCCAGGTTTATCCCACTTCTTTGAAATAATCTTAACACCAAAGAAGGGACAGGGAAAGTCTCAGGGACTTTCAACTTGGGTCTGAAGATAATGTCTAGTTTCTAAACTGGTTTGACTTCAGCTGGTTTCTCCTGAACCTCCACAATCTTTAAAACCTGCTTAAGAAAAGATCTTAAGTGTTCCATTTTAAAATGAAAGTTTACATCCTCCGTTTCATTATCTAATTCAGGAGCTGAGTCCTCTGATAAAGACTCTCCCTTAGATGACAAAAAGGACCTATGTAAATCCGACTCTGGGGCTTGTTTAAAGACTGTTGGGCTAACTACAGTGCTGTCCCTTGAAGAGGAGTTAGAAGAAATATGAAACAACTTACGTTTACTTGCAGGTGGGATAGCTGCAATAGCTTCAGTAACAAAACGACTGCAAATGTGCTCTAAATTGAGGAGAAAACTCTGATACTCCACCTTAAGGCACATATACCTGCGGTTGAACAGGCTTGTGAGATGGGCCTGGGATTTGAGAGTGCGACTGTAGAACTGATGCTAGGCAAGTGCTACAAAGATGTGCCGGAGGGCAAACAGTGCAAGACTTGCACAGCAAACATTTATCTAAGGATAAAGAAATGCCTGAGGAACCTTACTCAGAAGGCATTCCACCCATAACTGTAATCCCTGTACTCTCCATTCTAGAGATAGAAAAATAGAGATCTCCCCTTTACATATGGAAGAGCTATGCCCAGCCCTGCTAGAAAGGAGTGACCAAATACCCCCAGAGGGGGAAAAAGACTGTCCAAAATGTATATGCACTATACGCAAAAATAAGGATGTGTCCACTATATAAGACAACAATAAGGTGCAAAATATTATAAACCCCCTTGCTCTGGCATACGTGTCTCACCCCCTTCTGGATCTGCAATGTGTCGAAAAGACGGGTAGGGAAGCACGCCAAAGCAGAAAACTGCTGTGCGACTGTAGAACCCGCCCCCTACCGTCACTGTGAGATAATGCAGCAAGTCTGGGACAACTCAAGCAGAGCACTTGAGTCCACACTGAAACAAGACCAGAGCATTGATGGTAATGCACAGGCTGAAAAATCTGACTTGTTTGCGTTGGCGCTCAGCCATGAGTCACGGAGGGGCGGGACTAATAACAGGGGGAGAAAATACTTTGCAAATGAATCAGTGTACCCCTAAAACACACACAGATGTACACTAACATGCCCCAAATGTCAATAAAGGCCCCTTCATTGTACCCTGCCCTCAACCAAGAGACCCAATGGGAAAAGGGGCTTAGACAGTTGGCAGACAACTATAAGGTTCCCAGCACTAAGTGCATGAGAGGGACAGGAGTGAGAGCCCAGAACAAGGTACTTACCTTCCACAGATCTCCTTTCTAAAAGGACTGTCATCCAGATTTCTGCCCAAAAGTTGCATTATTTCACCCCCATAGCGCTGCCTTTACAAGTTCCTGAAAAGCCTCCTTGTGCGTGCGATATGGTGGCTATACGCTCAATACCGCACAAAAGTCAAGGGCTGAGAATACTTACTTAGCAACGCTTTCCCCATAGACATCAATGGGGAGAGAGTGTTAGAAGAAAAAAATAAACACCTGAAGCGCGGAATGAAAAGCTCCATAACAAAAATAATAATAAATTTACTACTATTAAATAAATTAATCCTATTTAAAACGAAATACTTACAGATAAAATAAACCCTAAGCTAGCTACAATATAACTAATAGTTACATTATAGCTATCTTAGGATTTATATTTATTTTACAGGCAACTTTGTATTTATTTTAACTAGGTAAATTAGTTATTAAATAGTTATTAACTATTTAATAACTTCCTAGTTAAAATAAGTACAAATTTACTTTTAAAATAAATCCTAATCTAAATTACAATTACACCTAACACTACACTATCATTAAATTAATTACATAAATTACCTACAATTAACTACAATTAAATACAATTAAATTAAATAAACTGAAATACAAAAAAAACAAACACTAAATTACAGAAAATAAAAAAGAATTACAATTTTTTAAAACTAATTACACCTAATCTAATCCCCCTAATAAAATAAAAAAGCCCCCCAAAATAATAAAATTCCCTACCCTATACTAAATTACAAATAGCCCTTAAAAGGGCCTTTTGCGGGGCATTGCCCCAAAGTAATCAGCTCTTTTACCTGTAAAAAAAAAAATACAATACCCCCCCAACATTAAAACCCACCACCCACACACCCAACCCTACTCTAAACCCACCCAATCCCCCCTTAAAAAAAAACTAACACTACCCCCTTGAAGATCACCCTACCTTGAGCCGTCTTCACCCAGCCGGGCACAAGTGGATGTCCAGAGGGGCAGAAGTCTTCATCCGATCCGGCCAGAAGAGGACATCCAGACCGGCAGAAGTCTTCATCCAGGCGGCATCTTCTATCTTCTTCCATCCGGAGCGGATTGGGTCCATCTTGAAGACATCCGACGCGGAGCATCCTCTTTCATCCGACGGCGACTGAAGAATGAAGGTTCCTTTAAGTGACGTCATCCAAGATGGCGTCCCTTCAATTCCGATTGTCTGATAGAATTAAGTTAGGGGGGTGTTAGGGTTAGACTTAGGTTTAGGGGTTAATAAATTTATTATAGTGGCGGCGACGTTGGCTGCGGCAGATTAGGGGTTAATACATTTAATATAGTTGCGCCGACGTTTGGGGGGGCAGATTGGGGGTTAATAAATATAATGTAGGGTTCGGCGATGTTGGGGGCAGTAGATTAGGGTTTCATAAGTATAATGTATAATCTCACCTCTGAATACCAATAAGTATATTTTGCAATCAATGAGAAAAGGCAGATCAGCTTTGCTAAAGTAAAATGGTATTTTCACGCCCAGTAACCAGTTACAAGTCACAGCTTAGCAGCCTCTGTTTGTCCTGTTTCTCTCTCTTGCATTACTTATATAAGCTTTCAATCACTGGTGAGGTTGGAAACGCCCAAACGGAAACCTTGTCTCGGATTGGCTCTTTGAAATTTCATTTTTAAACAGCCAAAAAGCATTCTGGCTGTATTTCTTGCATCGCAGCACCGGGGGCAGCATGACAACACACACAGATTCATTTGAACATTTCTAACAGTGAAAGAAAATATTTCTTTAAAATATGTAATAACTGCCATAATTTCTTGTATTAGTCTCTCACAATATTAATTATAGATGGAGCAGCATCATATCAATTTTCTGATTATTTTGATATGAAATATCATGTGCCTTTAGCATTATACTATATTTAAGCAAATCAATACTGCTAATTATTTTGAAATTAATGGAATTTATACATCTGTTATACATGCATTTACACAAATACAGCATGTTTCACATTTCTGTGTATTTCTTCCTGGATATATGAATTGATGCCCATGTCCAACTGTTGTCTGTAACCAAAGAGATAATTGTTAGAATGCTCATGTTAAATCTCAAGATATTCTATGCTTCCAAATATATATATATATATATATATATATATATATATATATACACATTTATTTCTATGCAGTGTTCAAAACCATACAAAAATCCAGCAGATCACACACTGTCATATATTCATTCACCCAGATATCTCATTAACTCAGTTGCTCTTATAATTTTCATTAGATTTCTGGAAAACAGAGAGAATAAAAAAAAATGTTTTTATTTTTGATTCCATGGTTCAGTGCTTGCATACCCCCCCCCCCCCAGATGTAGTGTCTGCATTACGTGTATCTAAGTGTCAGAGCCACACAGCAGGGTTATTTGCATTTGAAACGTACAGGGTTACTTTCTCACAAAATGTCTCACCTAGGTCAGACTCTTAGGCGACATTTGTGAGGGGTAAGAGATTTTATCTCACAATTCCAGGGAGTCACACATATGGTCTCCTGAAATGGTTGTTAAATTTTAATTAAACCAAATGCTCTATTGTCCTCACTTGTGTGTTTAGAATAACTTTACATGCTGAGTGGGGGAGAACTAAACATGATTGAAGTCAGTTTTTCTGAATGAAATGAATCATTTTCTACTGACCAGCCAAATATCTGATTAAATATATATATTTATTAACCTTAAAATATATGATTAAAATATATATATTTATTAACCTTATATATACCTTGACATTTTGAATGACACAATGCATGTGAAGATTATAGTGATTGATTGCATGGTCAGTAATAAGTAAAGGAAGAAATTACACATATGGAACATTGTGGATAGGATTCAGGGATATGTTTTATGAATCAAAAGGAAAAAAACTCTAAAAGAAAATATGTTACAAGAAAACTTAAAGGGACATGAAACCCAACATTTTCCTTTCATTATTTAGATAGGGATTACAATTTTAAACAACTTCTATAGTACAATTTGCTTCATTCTCTTGGTATCCTTTGTTGAAAAGCAGCAATGCACTACCAGGAGCTACCTGAAAACATTGGGTGAGCCAATAACATGAGGCATATATGTGCACCCACCAATCAGCAGATCCTGAGCTTACCTAGGTATTGTTTTCAACAAAGGATACTAAAGAAACAAAACAAATTTGATAATAGAAGTTATTTGGAAAGTTGTTTAAAATCACATGCTCAACCTGAATCATGAAAGAAAACAATATGGGTTCATGTCCCTTTTAACCTGGAGCTAGGAGAGAACTTAGCTTGGCTAAAATGCACATTGCAATGAATATAGTACTTTTTCATGATTAGTTTTGTATACCTGCTCAGGTTCAGATAAACTCTCGTCAAGAGCTCCCAATAGTTGACTTTCAGGTAGATCAAGACCGCCGTCTGCCATTTCTGACTGAGAATACTGAGTAATTAGTTGAGCTGGCAACTGCAAGAGTGTGCTTGCCAGGTTAGATTGATGACATACTAAACCAGGTAATAGCTGAGGTGACCTTGCTAACATGGTGGGCTTTTCATCAAACTTGGTATCATAAGCATCTAAATGAGAGGACAGGTGTGTAACATCAGACTCCTGAGCTAGTAGCTGTACATTTCCCTCACAATGAAAGCTTTGGGGGCATGAATTAGTGGCTCTTTCATTGGCTGATTGAGATGTTTTTGCTTGTTTCGCCAACTCAGCTTCTTGTGAATACAACTGGGATTTGTTTCTTTCTAACAGAGAATCCATTGCTTGTAACTGAATCAAATTGATCTGCAACTGTGAATCTTGGGATTTCTGTGGGGATGTTTTTGACTGCAACTTTAAATCAGATTCTTCTAAAGCTGAGCTCTGAGATGTGGTTTCTTGCAACATAGATACTTGTTTCTCTGTTTTTAATGCATTTCCTTGTATGTGTAAGTCTTCTGACTGAGAATTAAATAAAGTCGCTTTTACCGGGGGATTCACTGCCTGAAACTGAGAGTCTTCTAATTCTAACTGAGATGTGTCTTTGTGCTGTGAGAACTTCTGTAATTGTAATTGGGATGCATCTTTCTGCAACTCAAATTCCTCTTGTTTTGGTGGTAGTGCATTAACCTGTACATCTGAAATGTTACTTTGCAAAGGTGTGTCTTTTTTTTGTAACTGATAAGTCTCTAGTAAGAGAGAGTTTTGTCCTTGTATCTTGATTGTCTCACCACTTAATTCAGATATATTCAGCTGCAACAGTGACTCCTTTATTTCTATCTGCATGCAGTCTCCCTGTAATATGTTGGATTTAATGACTGAAGTTTTTGTCACTAGTTGATCCAGGCCCCCATAATTTTCATTAGAACTATTATTTTTATCACAATCATAGTCTGTCAAATCTTCTGCCAAGCTTTTTTTATTAGTATACCGGAGGTTGCTATCCAAGGATGTTGCTTGTTGGTAAATGTCACTTTCTTGTGATGTTTTTTGGAGACACAGAATAAAGTTGTCACTTTTATTCCCAGGCTCGTCCTGTTCTGAAGATATTAACTGAAATATATCTCCTTTCCCCACAACTTGCAGTAATATGTCTCCAGTTTGTGTCTCTTGTAGAACAACTTTGTTGACAGGTTCAGACTCATGTTGAAATGGTGGGTCAGTAGACTTTGTCTCCTGGCTGACCACTGTGCCATCAGTCTTTGTCATCTGCATGTCCACAACATTAATAGCCTGTGTTTCCTGGGGGACTACAAGGTCTCCAGTGTCTGTTTCTTGTATAACTATGCTATTTGCAGCTTCAGTTCCCTGCAAGATAACTTTGTCATGGGTCTCCATCAATTGTGTTTCCATTTGTTGACGGGTTTGTATCAAGAATGAAAGAGAACTTTGATCTGTATTTAGCTTTTGTAGCTGGCATGTTTGTTCAGGCTTCTGTGAGAAAAATATAAATATTTAGTTAAATGTGTCTTTAAAGAACATAAAAATGCACTAATATGTTATATGAACGCAAAAAAGCAAAAATAAAACTCTTTAACTAGGTGTTTAAACACATAGTTAAAGGGATAGTAAACACTAAAAATGTTATTGTTTAAAAATATAGATAATCCCTTTATTTACCATTCCCCAGTTGCATAACCAACACTGTTACAGAAATATACTTGTTACCTCTGTAATTACCTTGTATCTAAGCTTCTGCTGACTGCCTCCTTATCTGAGATCGTTTGACTGACATGCATTTTAGGCAATTAGTGCTCGCTCTTAAATAACTTCACGTGCGTGAGCACAGTGTTATCTATATGAAACACATGAACTAACGCCCTCTAGTTGTGAAAAACTGTAAAATGCATTTAGAAGAGAGGCGGCCTTCAAGGACTTAGAAATTAGCATATGAGACTACCTAGGTTTAGCTTTCAACTAAGAATAACAAGAGAACAAAGCACATTTGATGATAAAAGTAAATTAGAAAGTTGTTTAAAATTATATGCCCTATATGAATCATGAAAGTTTAATTTGGACTTTATTATCCCTTTAAAGTCAGGTCCAGAGCAGCAATGCACTTCTGGGAACTAAACACATCCTGTAAGCCAATGACAAGAGCCATGTGAGTAGCTACCAATCAATAGCAAGCTCCCAGTAGTGTATTGCTGCTGCTGAGCATATGTATATATACTTTCCAACAAAGGATACTAAGAAAACAAAGTCAATTTCATAAAAGAAGGGAATTTAAAAGTGTCTTAAATTGAATGCTCTATTTGAATCTTGAAAATGTAAGTTTGGCTTTCACATCCCTTTAGTAATCTCCATAATGTAACCAGTATTTTCATAGAGATTATAAAAAAACAAATGTAAACGTATAGAGGCCCATTTATCAAGCTCCGAATGGAGCTTGAGGGCCCGTGTTTCTGGTGAGTCTTCAGACTCACCAGAAACGCAAGTTATGGAGCAGCGGTCTAAAGACCAATGCTCCATAACCTGTCCGTCTGCTCTGAGTAGGCGGACAGAGATTGCCACAATTCAACCCGATCGAGTATGATCGGGTTGATTGACACCCCCCATGCTGGCGGCCGAGGGGGGGGGGCGTTGCACCAGCAGCTCTTGTGAGCGTATTGTTCTCTGCATTCAGCGATGTCTGTCGGACCTGATCCGCACTGTCGGATCAGGTCCGACAGACCTTTGATAAATAGGCCTCATAGGGTGGAAATCAAATTCATAGTTCCATCTGCTCAAAAAGTAGCCAAAACCTAAAGAACACAGCCTTTATATCATAACCATATATATATATGTGATGAAGAAGCCATGTCTACAAAACTGATGAAAGAAATATTAAGTCACAGGGTGTCAGGATAATGGCATACTTATTCTCTGCACTGTCCCTTTAAAGCATCCTGCTCCCATTAACTTCAGCCTATTTAAGGCCCCTCCCAGCATTTTCACATTGCTTAGTATTGAAGTTTGTCTTAAACCTTAACCTGAGCCTGCACTCTGTGAGATTTATCATACTACTTCTGTTTGTTGGATTCCTCTACTCCATCTAACTGGATTTCTGTTGTCATCCTCTCCTACCTGCCTGCTTCTCCCTCAGAAGATTCAGCTATTTCAAAAGCCTCATTGCAACCTTCACCTCTAACCCAGTTTTCCCTGCAGCTCACCGGCCTTGGGATTCACCTTTCACGGAGCTCCTCTCCCTCATGCTGTGACGTCATCAGCCAGCTGCTACTGAGCTTCCCTGCTCCCTCTGGCAAGTCGCCATTACAACCCGGTGTTTGCAACTATCATTATAACAGTTCTGTTAGCGGTAAGCCAGTCTCTGAATTTTTACTTAGCTGCTATACTCTCAGATTAGTATCTCAGTTGCTGCTGTTATTTCTGTGACTTTTTGTTCATTCCCTCATATCCTGCTGTTTTACCGTAACTCTGTTCACAATAGCAATTGCTTATTTTTTCTATGATCATAATACCATTTTTTCCTTGCTTATTTAAATTTTTACCTTTATTATTGTTAAAATCTCAGGTTTATATGGGCATACCCCTGCTGCATTTACTTTCTCACAGTGACTACCCAGACACATGTGGCAGCCATAGGGAATATGCTCAATTACTGCCTGTATACTAAAACTTTGCAATAAGGAAACATAATTTATGTAAGAACTTACCTGATAAATTCATTTCTTTCATATTAGCAAGAGTCCATGAGCTAGTGACGTATGGGATATACATTCCTACCAGGAGGGGCAAAGTTTCCCAAACCTCAAAATGCCTACAAATACACCCCTCACCACACCCACAATTCAGTTTAACGAATAGCCAAGAAGTGGGGTGATAAAAAAGTGCGAAAGCATATAAAATAAGGAATTGGAATAATTGTGCTTTATACAAAAATCATAACCACCACAAAAAAAGGGCGGGCCTCATGGACTCTTGCTAATATGAAAGAAATGAATTTATCAGGTAAGTTCTTACATAAATTATGTTTTCTTTCATGTAATTAGCAAGAGTCCATGAGCTAGTGACGTATGGGATAATGACTACCCAAGATGTGGATCTTTCCACACAAGAGTCACTAGAGAGGGAGGGATAAAATAAAGACAGCCAATTCCTGCTGAAAATAATCCACACCCAAAAATAAAGTTTAATGAAAAACATAAGCAGAAGATTCAAACTGAAACCGCTGCCTGAAGTACTTTTCTACCAAAAACTGCTTCAGAAGAAGAAAATACATCAAAATGGTAGAATTTAGTAAAAGTATGCAAAGAGGACCAAGTTGCTGCTTTGCAAATCTGGTCAACCGAAGCTTCATTCCTAAACGCCCAGGAAGTAGTAACTGACCTAGTAGAATGAGCTGTAATTCTTTGAGGCGGAGTTTTACCCGACTCAACATAGGCAAGATGAATTAAAGATTTCAACCAAGATGCCAAAGAAATGGCAGAAGCTTTCTGGCCTTTTCTAGAACCGGAAAAGATAACAAATAAACTAGAAGTCTTACGGAAAGATTTCGTAGCTTCAACATAATATTTCAAAGCTCTAACAACATCCAAAGAATGCAACGATTTCTCCTTAGAATTCTTAGGATTAGGACATAATGAAGGAACCACAATTTCTCTACTAATGTTGTTGGAATTCACAACTTTAGGTAAAAATTCAAAAGAAGTTCGCAACACCGCCTTATCCTGATGAAAAATCAGAAAAGGAGACTCACAAGAAAGAGCAGATAATTCAGAAACTCTTCTGGCAGAAGAGATGGCCAAAAGGAACAAAACTTTCCAAGAAAGTAATTTAATGTCCAATGAATGCATAGGTTCAAACGGAGGAGCTTGAAGAGCTCCCAGAACCAAATTCAAACTCCAAGGAGGAGAAATTGACTTAATAACAGGTTTTATACGAACCAAAGCTTGTACAAAACAATGAATATCAGGAAGAATAGCAATCTTCCTGTGAAAAAGAACAGAAAGAGCAGAGATTTGTCCTTTCAAAGAACTTGCGGACAAACCCTTATCTAAACCATCCTGAAGAAACTGTAAAATTCTCGGTATTCTAAAAGAATGCCAAGAAAAATGATGAGAAAGACACCAAGAAATATAAGTCTTCCAGACTCTATAATATATCTCTCGAGATACAGATTTACGAGCCTGTAACATAGTATTAATCACAGAGTCAGAGAAACCTCTTTGACCAAGAATCAAGCGTTCAATCTCCATACCTTTAAATTTAAGGATTTCAGATCCTGATGGAAAAAAGGACCTTGTGACAGAAGGTCTGGTCTTAACGGAAGAGTCCACGGTTGGCAAGAGGCCATCCGGACAAGATCCGCATACCAAAACCTGTGAGGCCATGCCGGAGCTACCAGCAGAACAAACGAGCATTCCTTCAGAATCTTGGAGATTACTCTTGGAAGAAGAACTAGAGGCGGAAAGATATAGGCAGGATGATACTTCCAAGGAAGTGATAATGCATCCACTGCCTCCGCCTGAGGATCCCGGGATCTGGACAGATACCTGGGAAGTTTCTTGTTTAGATGGGACGCCATCAGATCTATTTCTGGAAGTTCCCACATTTGAACAATCTGAAGAAATACCTCTGGGTGAAGAGACCATTCGCCCGGATGCAACGTTTGGCGACTGAGATAATCCGCTTCCCAATTGTCTATACCTGGGATATGAACCGCAGAGATTAGACAGGAGCTGGATTCCGCCCAAACCAAAATTCGAGATACTTCTTTCATAGCCAGAGGACTGTGAGTCCCTCCTTGATGATTGATGTATGCCACAGTTGTGACATTGTCTGTCTGAAAACAAATGAACGATTCTCTCTTCAGAAGAGGCCAAAACTGAAGAGCTCTGAAAATTGCACGGAGTTCCAAAATATTGATCGGTAATCTCACCTCCTGAGATTCCCAAACTCCTTGTGCCGTCAGAGATCCCCACACAGCTCCCCAACCTGTGAGACTTGCATCTGTTGAAATTACAGTCCAGGTCGGAAGCACAAAAGAAGCCCCCTGAATTAAACGATGGTGATCTGTCCACCATGTTAGAGAGTGTCGAACAATCGGTTTTAAAGATATTAATTGAGATATCTTCGTGTAATCCTTGCACCATTGCTTCAGCATACAGAGCTGAAGAGGTCACATGTGAAAACGAGCAAAGGGGATCGCGTCCGATGCAGCAGTCATAAGACCTAGAATTTCCATGCATAAGGCTACCGAAGGGAATGATTGTGACTGAAGGTTTCGACAAGCTGCAATCAATTTTAGACGTCTCTTGTCTGTTAAAGACAGAGTCATGGACACTGAATCCATCTGGAAACCCAGAAAGGTTACCCTTGTCTGAGGAATCAAAGAACTTTTTGGTAAATTGATCCTCCAACCATGATCTTGAAGAAACAACACAAGTCGATTCGTATGAGATTCTGCTAAATGTAAAGACTGAGCAAGTACCAAGATATCATCCAAATAAGGAAATACCACAATACCCTGTTCTCTGATTACAGACAGAAGGGCACCGAGAACCTTTGTAAAAATTCTTGGAGCTGTAGCTAGGCCAAACGGCAGAGCCACAAACTGGTAATGCTTGTCCAGAAAAGAGAATCTCAGGAACTGATAATGATCCGGATGAATCGGAATATGCAGATATGCATCCTGTAAATCTATTGTGGACATATAATTCCCTTGCTGAACAAAAGGCAAGATAGTCCTTACAGTTACCATCTTGAACGTTGGTATTCTTACATAACGATTCAATATTTTTAGATCCAGAACTGGTCTGAAGGAATTCTCCTTCTTTGGTACAATGAAGAGATTTGAATAAAACCCCATCCCCTGTTCCAGAACTGGAACTGGCATAATTACTCCAGTCAACTCTAGATCTGAAACACATTTCAGAAATGCTTGAGCTTTTACTGGATTTACTGGGACACGGGAAAGAAAAAATCTCTTTGCAGGAGGTCTCATCTTGAAACAAATTCTGTACCCTTCTGAAACAATGCTCTGAATCCAAAGATTGTGAACAGAATTGATCCAAATTTCCTTGAAAAAACGTAACCTGCCCCCTACCAGCTGAGCTGGAATGAGGCCCGCACCTTCATGTGGACTTAGAAGCAGGCTTTGCCTTTCTAGCTGGCTTGGATTTATTCCAGACTGGAGATGGTTTCCAAACTGAAACTGCTCCTGAGGATGAAGGATCAGGCTTTTGTTCTTTGTTGAAACGAAAGGAACGAAAACGATTATTAGCCCTGCTTTTACCTTTAGATTTTTTATCCTGTGGTAAAAAAGTTCCTTTCCCACCAGTAACAGTTGAAATAATGGAATCCAACTGAGAACCAAATAATTTGTTACCCTGGAAAGAAATGGAAAGTAAAGTTGATTTAGAAGCCATATCAGCATTCCAAGTTTTAAGCCATAAAGCTCTTCTAGCTAAAATAGCTAGAGACATAAACCTGACATCAACTCTGATAATATCAAGAATGGCATCACAGATAAAATTATTAGCATGCTGTAGAAGAATAATAATATCATGAGAATCATGATGTGTTACTTGTTGCGCTAAAGTTTCCAACCAAAAAGTTGAAGCTGCAGCAACATCAGCCAAAGATATAGCAGGTCTAAGAAGATTACCTGAACACAGATAAGCTTTTCTTAGAAAGGATTCAATTTTCCTATCTAAAGGATCCTTAAACGAAGTACCATCTGACGTAGGAATAGTAGTACGTTTAGCAAGGGTAGAAATAGCCCCATCAACTTTAGGGATTTTGTCCCAAAATTCTAATCTGTCAGACGGCACAGGATATAATCGCTTAAAACGTTTAGAAGGAGTAAATGAATTACCCAATTTATCCCATTCTTTGGAAATTACTGCAGAAATAGCATTAGGAACAGGAAAAACTTCTGGAATAACCACAGGAGCTTTAAATACCTTATCCAAACGTTTAGAATTAGTATCAAGAGGACCAGAATCCTCTATTTCTAAAGCAATTAGTACTTCTTTAAGTAAAGAACGAATAAATTCCATTTTAAATAAATATGAAGATTTATCAGCATCAACCTCTGAGACAGAATCCTCTGAACCAGAAGAGTCATCAGAATCAGAATGATGATGTTCATTTAAAAATTCATCTGTAGGGAGAGAAGTTTTAAAAGATTTTTTACGTTTACTAGAAGGAGAAATAACAGACATAGCCTTCTTTATGGATTCAGAAACAAAATCTCTTATATTATCAGGAACATTCTGCACCTTAGATGTTGAAGGAACTGCAACAGGCAATGGTACTTTACTAAAGGAAATATTATCTGCTTTAACAAGTTTGTCATGACAATCAATACAAACAACAGCTGGAGGAATAGCTACCAAAAGTTTACAGCAGATACACTTAGCTTTGGTAGATCCAGCACTAGATAGCGATTTTCCTGTAGTATCTTCTGACTCAGATGCAACGTGAGACATCTTGCAATATGTAAGAGAAAAAACAACATATATATAAAGCAAAATTGATCAAATTCCTTAAATGACAGTTTCAGGAATGGGAAAAAATGCCAAAGAACAAGCTTCTAGCAACCAGAAGCAATGAAAAATGAGACATAAATAATGTGGAGACAAAAGCGACGCCCATATTTTTCGCGCCAATAAGACGCCCACATTATTTGGCGCCTAAATGCTTTTTGGCGCCAAAATGACGCCACATCCGGAACGCCAACATTTTTGGCGCAAAATAACGTTAAAAAATGACGCAACTTCCGGCGACACGTATGACGCCGGAAACGGAAACGATTTTTTTGCGCCAAAAAAGTCCGCGCCAAGAATGACGCAATAAAATGAAGCATTTTCAGCCCCCGCGAGCCTAACAGCCCACAGGGAAGAGTCAAATTTTTGAAGGTAAGAAAAAATGATTAAATCAAATGCATTATCCCAAATATGAAACTGACTGTCTGAAAATAAGGAAAGTTGAACATTCTGAGTCAAGGCAAATAAATGTTTGAATACATATATTTAGAACTTTATAAACAAAGTGCCCAACCATAGCTTAGAGTGTCACAGAAAATAAGATTTACTTACCCCAGGACACTCATCTACATGTTTGTAGAAAGCCAAACCAGTACTGAAACGAGAATCAGCAGAGGTAATGGTATATATAAGAGTATATCGTCGATCTGAAAAGGGAGGTAAGAGATGAATCTCTACGACCGATAACAGAGAACCTATGAAATAGACCCCGTAGAAGGAGATCACTGCATTCAAATAGGCAATACTCTCCTCACATCCCTCTGACATTCACTGCACGCTGAGAGGAAAACCGGGCTCCAACTTGCTGCGGAGCGCATATCAACGTAGAATCTAGCACAAACTTACTTCACCACCTCCATCGGAGGCAAAGTTTGTAAAACTGAATTGTGGGTGTGGTGAGGGGTGTATTTGTAGGCATTTTGAGGTTTGGGAAACTTTGCCCCTCCTGGTAGGAATGTATATCCCATACGTCACTAGCTCATGGACTCTTGCTAATTACATGAAAGAAATAAGTTTTACATAGCTGCCTAATTCCTAAATTTTGTTTTACCTTTTCACTCTGTTGCAAACAACCATACAATTTTCATTGTTTTTCCATTCCAGCAGTTGTGGTCCAAATAACTAAGCTGCACACATTTTTTCTTCCTTAGTTGTGCCTGACACAGGGCTTGAAACTTCCACTAGTCTCGAACAAGTAAGAAATTGCATTAAATGAGTAAAATATTTGACTTTTTCTTTCTTGAACATTGAGTGAACTAGTATATTTTTTCCCTCTGTGCTAGTGAGTTTTAACCCGAGTACTAAACTATAGTGATATTCTTCCATACACATATAGTTACTTTATATACACGAGGGCATTGGTGGGCAAATACTTCTTGGTGGAGTTGCGTGTGTTCCATGGGTTGGGACAGGGTATGTGGAGATTCAATTATTGGTGTTCTAGGGGCAAGGTCAGGTGGAGTCACAGGTGTTCTACGGGCAGAGCCAGGTGGTCTGGGGGAGTTGTTAGGCAGTTTATGGCATACATTTATAAAGAACTTGTAACTGTACAGAGATCTGCTCACTGTTCCAGGCAATAGTGGCTGGACAAACTTCGAACTAAACATATCTTTGTGAAAAATGTAGCTACTCTACTTGTAGCAGATGAGACTTAGCACATATATTCTGTTAAAGAATTATAAAACATTTTAGGCAAATTGTTTGACTTTAGTTTAGAGAATAACAAAAACAAAATAAGGGGTCTAAAAATTTAGATAAGGGCGGATTGTGGACTCTTCCTGCCAGGAAAGAAAATAAATTTATCAGATAAGGATACATTTTGTTTTCTTTCCAATTGCATGGAAAGTACACAAATCCATTCTAATTGCTAGTGGGAACCAATACTCAAGCTAAGGTATTGGTTCTATACCTTTAAATACTCTCCACCCCCTAAACATTGCTATCCTTTATAAACTCACTTCCTCCTTCAAACATTGCTTGATTATTTTGTTTACCTGTAGTTGCTTGTTTGAAATTTCAAGCTACCTTTTGTCTGATAACTTTCAGCCGTTACCTAACTGTCGGCTTTAGATCTGTTCCAGAACCCCAGTGATAACACTTGCCGTGTTTTGTTCAACCTCCTTCCGGGACTGAGATGAATCAGTCATTGACTGACACTAGTGTACATATGTGAAGCACTCACATTCCTTTCAGGCCTTGTTGGATGGATAGGTAGAGAGAAAATAGGGGAGGGGGAGTATATGTATTAAAAATAAATGTTTAATAGAAACGTATTAAAAAAGGAGGAATGTTTAACATACACACAGAAAAAACGACTTAAAAACACAGGAAAATTGTGGTGTTATCTATTGCAGAAGTATATTAGTTAATTCATTATTAGTGAGAATAATAATCAAGAACTCTGACCTAGGATGTCGTTGTTAATCCATAGTCAGCATATATAAACAATACCTCACAGGTGAGTTAACTGCTGAGTTTTTTAAAGGGAAGTCCCCAGTATAGATTCAAATCTAAAGAATAATAGTCTTCAGATATAAAGCTGCAATTAAGCTATTGTAAGGAGATATTTATCGTGCTGATATAGTTGAAAAAATCGTACTAAAAACTTAATAACACATATATATTAACTAAGGATATAAGTATTCAGAGCGGGCTTATAAATTTGTGTAAGAGGTGCTTGTGTATTAACATTCAGCCTTGGCTGATATAGGTAACACATTTACTGCCGCTTTATAAAAAAAAGGGAATAGGTGTCATATAATTCACAACATATATTACTGATATAAATTTATCCTTAAGTTATATTCGTTATACTATATACAGTGATGTTTATACAGCTGATGTAGTTGAGAGGATTATACTAAATACTGAATAACGTATATATATTGACTCAGGATATAAGTATTCAGAGTGTGCTTATAAATTTGTATAAGAAGTGCTTGTGTAATACCATTCAGTCTTGGCTGATATTAGTAACAAATTTAATGCCGCTTTTTAAGAAAAGTAATTAATACCATATAATTCGTAACGTATATTACTGATATAATTTATCCTTAAGTTTGTATTCGTTACAATGCATGGTCTGTATGATAGCCTTCCAAGTTATAATTCACTAAGTTCTTTTAACTACAGTACTTTCCTCTCCGTAACTATGTCTCTTTTGCAGATAGTTTAATGCATTCATTGGCGTGTTACTGTGAGTGTATAATAGACTTCCCAGTATAAACTCACGATAACTGTTAGTTACATATACGCTAAATAGCGGTTACTTGTATCTTGTTAGTACTTGTGCGGTTAAAATTGATTAAAGGGACAGTATACTGTAAAATAGTTTTTCCCTTAATGTGTTTACAATTGCTTTTTTTACCAACTGCAGAGTAAAACATTTATGAAAATTAGCTTTTTAAGGTTTATTTCTGTATATTAAAGCTCTGATTTTGTGTTTTGAAGCCACAGCCTAATAAAATGGGTTGAGCTTGTAGGTATAATCAGATCTCATTACTGTATCACATTGTGCACATATACCTGCTTCTTTATCTTATATCTGTCCTTAAAATAATCACCAATACTTTGAGAGAACAATGGAAAATCAACATTTTATTACCTTATCTCTGCTTGATCACACTGGGAGTGTAATTTCTTCTGCTGGCTGTGTTTACAAAGCTTATCTATAGCTGGTACGCACGGCCACAAACTTTCAGAATAGGTGGGGATACCCCATGCTAAATTAACTATTTCAAATGCCAATATAAGGGTAAAGGAGCTACTTGTAAACAATTTAATACACTCCAGCAGATAAAGTGGATCATTGGGAACAAATTAAAGGGGAGAAAATGTTTGAGTAAACTGTCCCTTTAAGTAATATAAATATATAACCATACACATTTCCATATAAGATGATAGGCGATTGCTAATGACATCCAACTAAAAAAGGGGGTTAAGATGAATCATGTACAACAACATTATAAATGGCTATCTACCCCAAATCAAGTGATTCTAACGCTGCTAATACTTATAGTCACCGCATATTAATAAATACTTGTGATGATTTAAATTGCGGTAAATCGCAGTAAATTATTGTAAGCTAAATGCTTATAAAAACGGCGTTTGCTAATGTAAGCTAAATACTTAAAGGGACACTGTACCCAAAATGTTTCTTTTGTGATTCAGATTGAGCATGAAATTTTAAGCAACTTTCTAATTTACTCCTATTATCAAATTTTCTTCATTCTCTTGGTATCTTTATTTGAAATGCAAGAATGTAAGTTTAGATGCCGGCCCATTTTTGGTGAACAACCTGGGTTGTCCTTGCTGATTGGTGGATAAATCCATCCACCAATAAAAAAGTGCTGTCCAGAGTACTGAAACCAAAAAAAAGCTTAGATGCCTTCTTTTTCAAATAATGATACCAAGAGAACGAAGAAAAATTGATAATAGGAGTAAATTAGAAAGTTGCTTAAAATTGCATGCTCTTTCTGAATTACAAAAGAAAAAATTTGGGTACAGTGTCCCTTTAAAGGTTTAAGTTAGATTCCATATAGTTAGTATATGCTCAATCGTCCAAAGCTGCAGCTACGGTGGACCGCTATAGCTGCTATATGTTAAATGTTAAATATGGATTGTATGTAGTTAGACTATATGTAGTCGGTTGCTATGTATAGTTATTAAAGTCAAGTATCGCTAAATACCGGTAACCGCCAATATCCGGATACACTAAAGTAATTTTAAAGTAATCAGTTTAAATAACCAGCTAGCGGTTACCAATATAAGCTAAGTATTACAAGTCTAAGGATACATTGTACATGGTCAGAATATATATGACCATCCACACTAGTACTGGCATTATAAGATCCAATACCGCTAACGTTAACAACCACAACTTCTATCCCTGCAAGTTTAAAATTATTTTATATCAAAAAGATTAACTGGTCCCTGAAATGTTTTGCCACATTTGGCTTTATCAAAGGGTACAGCGTGGCGTAAAGCGCGAGTATTTATAGGCTTTGTGACAGAAAGCAAGGCCTGGTTATAAATGGAAGATATTTAAGACCAAGCATTGTACATGCTATTTCTCCTTTCACTTAAAACCCCAGGGAGAAAGAGTGTGTATTTGATTATGCAGTTGATAAACTGTGTTCTGGGTCCCTGGGGTTTGGGATAATTGGAGAGAGGGTGGGCCATTATCCCAGACAGCTGTGAAGCTGTCCAGCAGCTAATCACAGGTGTGGCTAATTAGAAGTTGTGAGGGTTTAAATAGCAGCCTCACTTAGGCCTTGGGAGAGAGTTACACAGCTACAGAAGCTGGTGTGTGTTTGTTACACCGTGTAAAAGACTTTTGTTCCTGTGAACTGTAAAAGGACATTATTTTTACAAAGCACTTGTGGAATGCTGTGAAGTGCTGGGACACATTTAAAAGTACTTAACTTTGCTGCAGAGGAAGGATTTCCCTCTTTTGAAAATGAACTGCCTGTTTGTTATTGCTGTGAAAAATAAAGCCTTTTAAACTAGAGTGTGCCCTAGAAGACCGTGGTTAAAAGTGTTTCCTGTTACACTTGGTGGAGAATGCGGGCAACCACGTTGTATGTCTGTGGGCATAATAATCTGCAAGCAACATGGAGGAAGTCATTAAAGCTTTGATCCATTCTAATGCTATACAGCAGGAGACTAACAGAAAAGCTGCTGAAAATAGTGCAGCACTGCAACAGTTGGTCTTGGCCCAGTCAGAGAGTGCTATGCTGCTGGCTAAATCACAGAAGGAGAACACTGAATTGTTGATACAACAGATGGCTGCTGTGCAAGCTGAGACATTCAGGAAGACCCGGGAAGAGCAACAAAGTGCTACACAAACTCTGCAACGAGAGGTTCAAGCCATATCAGAAAAACTGAACTCTGAATATGTTGGTGGCAGCCAAGGTTCCAGAGTAATAAGGGCTAGTCATTATCTTCAAAAAATGACAGCAGCTTATGATGTTGAGGCGTATCTTTTGGCATTTGAACGCACAGCAGAAAGAGAAAAATGGCCGACAGTTGAGTGGGCGAGTATACTTGCGCCATTTCTTAGTGGTGAACCTCAGAAGGCCTACTTTGATTTAGAGCCAGCACAAGCCAGTGACTATGAGAAATTGAAAGCAGAAATCCTTGCACGCCTGGGGGTGACTTCGGCAGTTCGTGCACAAAGATTCCATTCCTGGATGTTTTCATCTCATAATGCTGCAAGATCCCAGATGTTCGACCTTATACACCTTGCCAGGAAGTGGCTGCAACCAGAGGTTAATTCGGCTACCAAAATAGTGGAACTACTGGTGATGGACCGGTTTCAGCGTGGATTACCTGCTTCCCTGCGGCGGTGGGTTAATCAAGGTGATCCTCAAACAGCGGATCAGTTGATTGTATTGGTGGAAAGATTTATAGCTTCAGGAGAAGTTTTGCAACAATCTTCAATGGATCAGCCCCACAATCCCAAGTCCCAGAGCTCTACAAGAACTGGTAAGACTGTTCAGGGGATAAAGGGGATAAGAGGGCAGCAGGTGTATAGGCAAAACACCAGAGACATTTCCCCAGGAATTAAGGAAACATTTAAATATAACCAACCTGTAAGATGTTTTAAATGTAATGAGGTTGGGCATATTGCTAGAGACTGTGATAAAGATGAATTTATGGACTGTAATGTTGCACATTCACTATTGTCTAATAGCAACAGCTCTGTTAATAATGATTCCCATTGGTGTACTGTGAAGGTTAATGGTAAAGTGTCTAGGGCTTTGCTTGATTCAGGAAGTATGGTCACACTAGTGGCTAAATCTTTAGTACCAGATGCAGTATTAGATTATGGGGGAAAAATGGGAATTATCTGTGTTCATGGAGATAAACGGGAATATCCTACAGCTGAGGTGGAGATTGAGACTCAGTGTGGTAAATTAAAATATTGTGTTGGTGTAGTACCAAATTTAGCCCATGAGGTGGTGATAGGGAGAGATTTTCCAAAATTTCTGGAGTTATGGGAATCTCCAGAAATATGTCAAACTTCTGATATTTATGTATTTCCTTTCTCTGAAACTGATTTTGAAGGGGGTTCCATTGAAAAGGAGAAAAATAAGATTTATTGCCCTATGCCTGTATTAGTAGGTGATCAACCTTCTCAGAGTAATGAAGTATCAAGTGCTAGCTCGGAAAATATTGATGATTTGATAGATCTGGTTGGTGGCCCTGGTAATTTTAAAAAAGCCCAATGGGAGGATCCAACATTGGTAGAGGCAAGAAATAATATCAGGGTTATAAATGATGTTGTGACACAGCCAGGAAATGTATTACCCTATCCTTTTTTTGAAGCAGTTAATGATTTGGTATATCGTGCAGAGAAGAAAGGAACAGACATTGTTAAACAACTTTTGGTGCCCCAGACTTTTAGGAACACTGTATTAAATCTTGCACATAACCACATTCTAGGGGGGAATTTGGGAGTTGAGAAAACCAAAGAGAGAGTTCTTAGAAGGTTTTATTGGCCAGGGATATTTGTAGCCATCAAGGATTATTGTGCTTCATGCCCTAAGTGTCAACTTACAGCTCCTGCTAAAGATTTTCGTAACCCTTTAGTGCCCTTGCCTATTGCCTTTGAAAGAATTGCTATGGACTTGGTAGGTCCGCTATCCTGAGGCAGTTCCCCTTCGTAACAGCTCTGCAAAGTCCATAGCAAAATAACTCATGCTAATGTTTAGCAGGGTCGGGATACATAAGGAAATTTTGACAGACCAAGGAACTCCATTTATGTCCAGGGTTACAAAAGAATTGTGTAAGTTGTTTGGCATAAAACAACTAAGGACCTCAGTATATCACCCTCAGACTGATGGTTTAGTAGAAAGGTTTAACAAAACTCTCAAAAGTATGCTAAGAAAGATAATTGACACAGATGGGAGAAATTGGGACCTTCTGTTACCCTATTTAATGTTCTCTATCAGGGAGGTTCCCCAGGCTTCTACAGGTTTTCCCCATTTGAACTGTTATATGGGTGGCATCCCAGGGGATTACTAGATATAGTTAAAGAGACTTGGGAGCAAGAGACAACACCTTATCGAAGTATTATTGAACATATTTCCCAAATGCAGGATCGTATGGAAGCTGTCATGCCCATTGTAAGGGAACATATGGGAAAAGCACAGGAAGCACAAAAGTACAGCTATAACCGTAATGCTAAAGCCAGGGTGTTTCAACCTAGGGATAGGGTGTTAGTTCTGGTCCCTACAGTTGAAAATAAATTCTTGGCTACTTGGCAGGGCCCATATGAGATAATTGAGAAAGTGGGTGATGTTAATTACAAAGTAAGTCAGCCAGGGAGAAGGAAACCTGAGCAAATATATTATATAAATCTGTTAAAACCTTGGAAAGATAGGGAAGTTTTAGTTGCCTTAAAACCTACAGAACTCCCTGTCACTGAACCAGAGGTAAATATATCGGAAACCCTATCTGTACATCAGAAGCGAGAGGTCAAGGATTTTATTAGAATAAACAAAGAGGTATTTTCTGTGGTACCGGGAAAAACTAATGTTATTAAGCATGACATAATAACAGAACCAGGGAAGAAGGTCTGCCTTAAACCCTATAGGGTCCCTGAGGCTCGTAGAAAGGCTATTAAACTGGAGGTAGAAAAAATGTTAAAACTTGGGGCAATTGAGGAATCACAAAGTGAGTGGAACAGTCCAATCGTGCTTGTTCCAAAGCCGGATGGTTCATTAAGGTTATGTAATGACTTTCGTAAGCTTAATTGTGTTTCCAAATTTGACACCTACCCAATGCCTAGAGTAGATGAGTTAATAGAAAGGCTAGGAAAAGCATGTTATCTCACTACAATTGATTTAACGAAAGGGTATTGACAGGTGCCTCTCAATAGTCAAGCAAAGGAAAAGACAGCTTTTTCAACCCCAGAGGGCTTATTTCAGTATACGGTGTTGCCATTTGGTTTACATGGGGCCCCGGCAACATTCCAGAGGATGATGGATAGAATTCTGAAACCCCATGTTCGTTATGCGGCAGAATATTTGGATGATGTTATAATTTATAGTACAGATTGGGAATCCCATCTTCCAAAAGTTCAAGCAGTACTTGATGCAATACGGTCCGCTGGGTTAACTGCCAATCCTGCAAAATGTACTGTTGGTTTACAGGAAGCTAAGTACTTGGGTTATACTATTGGTAGAGGATTAGTTAAACCTCAGACAACAAAAGTAGAGGCCATACAGAACTGGCCACAGCCTCTAACTAAAAAACAAGTAAGAGCATTTATTGGGATAACTAGTTATTATAGAAGGTTTATCCCGAATTTAGCTACAATTGCGGCACCCTTGACAGATCTCACAAAAGCAAGGGCCCCAATTATGATAAAATGGTCCCCAGAAGCAGAACAAGCTTTTAAGCATTTGAAAGATGCCCTTTGTGCCCATCCAGTTTTGGTAACCCCCAATTTCGCTAAAGATTTTATTGTACAGACAGATGCCTCTGATGTTGGTTTAGGAGCAGTTCTCTCGCAGGAGTGTCAAGGAGAAGAGCATCCTGTCCTTTTCCTAAGCAGAAAACTTATTTCACAGGAAAAGAACTATTCTATAGTGGAGAAAGAATGCCTTGCCATTAAGTGGGCTTTAGAGACCCTTAGGTACTATCTGTTGGGAAGAAAATTTAAATTAATAACAGATCATGCTCCTCTCACATGGATGAGTCAGAATAAGGAAACAAATTCAAGGGTTACTAGGTGGTTTCTTAGCTTGCAACCCTTCAATTTTACTGTTGAGCAGAGGGCTGGTCTTTTGCAGGGCAATGCTGATGGTTTGTCTCGGGTACATTCACTGATGTCCATGGTCGCTCAACCCACTGGGTGTGAGCTGGGGGGGAGGATATGTGACAGAAAGCAAGGCCTGGTTATAAATGGAAGACATTTAAGACCAAGCATTGTACATGCTATTTCTCCTTTCAGTTAAAACCCCAGGGAGAAAGAGTGTGTATTTGATTATGCAGTTGATAAACTGTGTTCTGGGTCCCTGGGGTTTGGGATAATTGGAGAGAGGGTGGGCCATTATCCCAGACAGCTGTGAAGCTGTCCAGCAGCTAATCACAGGTGTGGTTAATTAGAAGTTGTGAGGGTTTAAATAGCAGCCTCACTTAGGCCTTGGGAGAGAGTTACACAGCTACAGAAGCTGGCGTGTGTTTGTTACACTGTGTAAAAGACTTTTGTTCCTGTGAACTGTAAAAGGACATTATTTTTACAAAGCACTTGTGGAATGCTGTGAAGTGCTGGGACACATTTAAAAGTACTTAACTTTGCTGCAGAGGAAGGATTTCCCTCTTTTGAAAATGAACTGCCTGTTTGTTATTGCTGTGAAAAATAAAGCCTTTTAAACTAGAGTGGACTGTCCTGTGCTGCATTTGTGCCCTAGAAGACCGTGGTTAAAAGTGTTTCCTGTTACAACTTAAACACTCCACCTCCTATGATGTCACATTCCACTTGAAATGGGTTTAATAAAGATCCAATCGCAAGTGATTACAGAGAATTTCACAGACTATGCTGCATGGTTATTGGCTTAATCAATGTAATGTGTGGGATTATGTTAGCTAAAGGGTATGGATATATTAATAAGATGACGATCTTTGAGCTAGATCTAACTAATTCAACTAAGATCTATATTTAGGTATACATACTGAACGATTTTGATAATGGCTATGCCCATCATTATATAAAATAATAATGTATATGCCACAGTGACGTGCGGTGAAGTTAATGTCACCTAACACCCCCCTAACTTAAATATTAATTAAATAAATCTAAATAATAGTACTCTTATTAAATAAATTAATCCTATTTAAAACTAAATACTTACCTGTAAAATAATAATAATAATAATAATAATTACATTGTAGCTATTTTAGGATTTATTTTTATTTTACAGGCAAGTTTGTATTTATTTTAACTAGGTAGAATAGGTATTAAATAGTTATTAACTATTTAATAACTACCTAGCTAAAAGAAATACAAAATTACCTGTAAAATAAAACCTAACCTAGGTTACAATTAAAGCTAACACTACCCTATCATTAAATTAATTAAATAAATTAGCTACAAATACCTACAATTAAATACAATTAAATAAACTAAACTAAATTACAAAAAAAACAAAATACTAAATTACAGAAAAATAAATTTTAAAGAATTTTAAACTAATTACACCTAATCTAAGCCCCCTAATAAAATTAAAAAAAAATAATAATAATAAAAGTCCCTACCCTATTCTACATTACAAAGTAATCAGCTCTTTAACCAGCCCTTAAAGGGGCTTTTTGCGGGGCATTGCCCCAAAGTAATCAGCTCTTTTACCTGTAAAAAAAAATACAACCCCCCCAACATTAAAACCCACCACCCACATACCCCTACTCTAACCCACCCAAACCCACCTTAAATAAATCTAACACTACCCCCCTGAAGATCTCCCTACCTTGAGTCGTCTTCACCCAGCCGGGCCGAAGTCTTCATCCGATGGGGCCGAAGAGCACATCCAGAATGGCAGAAGTCTTCATCCTATCCGGGCAGAAGAGGACATCCGGACCGGCAGACATCTTCATCCAAGCGGCATCTTCTATCTTCATCCATCCGACGAGGAGCAGCTCCATCTTCAAGACCTTCGGCGCGGAGCATCCTTCCTGGCCGACGGACTAATGACAAATGCCTGGTCCCATATTTAGGTATACATACTGAACGATTTTGATAATGGCTACGCACATCATTATATAAAATAATAATGTATATGCCACAGTGACGTGCGGTGAAGTTAGAGGCTGGTGAGGCACTAGATATGATACGCCGAGGGCAGGTTTTAATTATAGCTGAACCAGTGCACAGGTTAAGTAATCAGCTGATGGGTGAGAGCAAATTAGTAACCACTGTGTTACTGATTAGCTGATTACTTCACCTGTGCACTGGTTCAGTTTTAATGAAAACCTGGCCTGTTGAGGGTACTTGAGGACCATGGTTGAGAAACTAAAGCACTAGTTCATCTGAAATGTGTTGATTACCTGGAGAATAAAGCACACATACTCTGCTCACTGACACACACACACTCTGCTCACATAACCATTCACACAATTCTGTGGCACAGTACCAGTTACTAAGCAATTAGAATGATACACAGGCCTCTAGTTATGAAGCCGTCTACTTACCTGCATTCGCCGGCCCAATACACTCGCCTAAGCTCGCCTACCATCGCCGCCGCGGACCTGAATACGCTCACCAAAGTTATCAATAAAGCTGTCAAAAAGCCGTGCACCAAGTACGGGGCGATGAGCAGCGGACTGTGATAGTTATCAATCATCAATCTCGCTGCTCTTCAGCTTTTTTACAGCTTTATTGATACCCCTGTCACTAAGCACTCACACTATACTATACTGTTCTACCCCCTATACCGGCGCCCCCGGAGACCCTCGCAACTAAATAAAGTTATTAACCCCTAAACCGCCGCTCCTAGACCCCGCCACAACTATAATAAATATGTTAACCCCTAAACCGCCGCTTCCGGACCCCGCCGCCACCTACATAATACCTATTAACCCATATCCTGCCCCCCTATACCCCCGCCACCTATAATAAATTTATTAACCCCTATCCTGCCCCCCCTACACCGCTGCCACTGTAAAAAAATTATTAACCCCTAAACCTAAGTCTAACACTAACCCTAACACCCCCCTAACTTAAATATTAATTAAATAAATCTAAATAATAGTACTCTTATTAAATAAATTAATCCTATTTAAAACTAAATACTTACCTGTAAAATAAAACATAAGATAGCTACAATGTAATTATTAATTAAACATTGAATTAATTAAACATTGATTTTCCAAATATCTTTTACCTAAATGCTGTTTTAAAGGTTGTGCTGTATTCCCACTGGGAAAATGTGATTTTTCATTTTGAATGATTAGTATTCCTTTATGAACCACAATACAATTTAACAGCAGTTTATAATAGTGCTTTGAAGGGTCCAATAAAATAATAGAAACAAGGGGTTATCAAGAAATAAAAACTATTAAAATGATTTTGCACTGTTTCCTCCATTTCAGTGTGTTCATAATGTGATCCATTTTACCTGATGGATTGGATTAAAATGGAAATGGCTGTTTTTGTCTGTTGAAACCACAACCTGTACTTCAAAATTCCAAAATGCACATTTCGATTTTACTTTTCAATTCAATCAGCCAATCAGATTGAAGTTCAATCCGATTGGATCATTGGATCAGCCAATCGGATTGAACTTCAATCTGATTGGCTGATTGCATCAGCCAATCAGATTTTTCCTACCTTAATTCCGATTGGCTGATAGAATCCTATCAGCCAATCGGAATTCGAGGGACGCCATCTTGGATGACGTCATTTAAAGGACCAGGCATTCGTCTTTAGTCCGTCGGCCAGGAAGGATGCTCCGCGCCAGAGGTCTTGAAGATGGAGCCGCTCCTCATCGGATGGATGAAGATAGAAGATGCCGCTTGGATGAAGATGTCTGCCGGTCCGGATGTCCTCTTCTGCCCGGATAGTATGAAGACTTCTGCCGGTCTGGATGTGCTCTTCGGCCCCATTGGATGAAGACGACTCAAGGTAGCGAGATCTTCAGGGGGGTAGTGTTAGGTTTATTTAAGGGGGGTTTGGGTGGGTTAGAGTAGGGGTATGTGGGTGGTGGGTTTTAATGTTGGGTTGGTTGTATTTTTTTTACAGGTAAAAGAGCTGATTACTTTGGGGCAATGCCCCGCAAAAAGCCCTTTTAAGGGCTGGTAAAAGAGCTGATTACTTTTTAATGTAGAATAGGGTAGGGACTTTAATTATTTTTTTTTTTATTAGGGGGCTTAGATTAGGTGTAATTAGTTTAAAATATTTTTTTTTCTGTAATTTAGTGTTTGTTTTTGTAATTTAGTTTATTTAATTGTATTTAATTGTAGGTATTTGTAGCTAATTTATTTAATTAATTTAATGATAGTGTAGTGTTAGGTTTAATTGTAACTTAGGTTAGGTTTTATTTTACAGGTAATTTTGTATTTCTTTTAGCTAGGTAGTTATTAAATAGTTAATAACTATTTAATAACTATTCTACCTAGTTAAAATAAATACAAAGTTACCTGTAAAATAAAAATAAATCCTAAAATAGCTACAATGTAATTATTAATTACATTGTAGCTATCTTATGGTTTATTTTACAGGTAAGTATTTAGTTTTAAATAGGATTAATTTATTTAATAAGAGTACTATTATTTAGATTTATTTAATTAATATTTAAGTTAGGGGGGTGTTAGGGTTAGTCTTAGGTTTAGGTGATAATAATTTTATTATAGTGGCGGTGGTGTAGGGGGGGCAGGATAGGGGTTAATAAATTTATTATAGGTGGCGGCGGTATAGGGGGGGCAGGATAGGGGTTACTAGGTATTATGTAGGTGGCGGCGGGGTCCGGAAGCGGCGGTTTAGGGGTTAAACAATTTATTTAGTTGTGGCAGGGTCCGGGATCCGCAGGATAGGGGTTAATAAGTTTATGTAGGTGGCGGCAGTATAGGGGGCGGCAGATTAGGGATTAATATGTATAATGTAGGTGACGGCGGGGTCAGGGAGCAGCGGTTTAGGGGTTAACATGTTTATTATAGTTGCGGCGGGGTCTGGGAGCTGCGGTTTAGGGGGTAATAACTTTATTTAGTTGTGGCGGTGTAGGGGGGGGGCAGATTAGGGGTGTTTAGACTCGGGGTACATGTTAGGGTGTTAGGTGCAGACGTTTCCCATAGGAATCAATGGGATATCTGGCAGCAGGAAACATGAGCTTTCGCTATGGTCAGACTCTCATTGATTCCTATGGGATCCAACGCCTCCAGGGCGGCGGATTGAAATCCAGGTACGCTGGCCCGGAATAGTGGCGAGCGTACCTGGTAGTAGTTTGATAACTTCAAAAAGTAGTCAGATTGTGCCGAACTTGCGTTCGGAGCATCTGTAGTGACGTAAGCATCGATCTGTGTCAGACTGAGTCCGGCAGATCGAAGCTTACGTCACTAGATTCTACTTTTGCCGGGCAGTAGGGGTTGATAACTAAGGCGAATCAGCCTCGCCACAAATACGCTGCGGAATTCCAGCGTATTTGTGGTTGACGGCTTGATAACTAGAGGCCACAATCTCTTCTCTACTCACTACTGTATTGTAAAAATAGAAATAATTTACCATACAAATGTTACACAAAGAACAAGTTATCAATACTGCCAACACAGCTGCTGCAATACGGTGCAAGAAACACACGTGCACATCCCACTTAGGTATGTTCTTCAACAAAGGATACCAAAATAATGCAGTACATAATAATAAAAGTAAAATCGAAATGTGCATTTTGGAATTTTGAAGTACAGGTTGTGGTTTCAACAGACAAAAACAGCCATTTCCATTTTAATCCAATCCATCAGGTAAAATGGATCACATTATGAACACACTGAAATGGAGGAAACAGTGCAAAATCATTTTAATAGTTTTTATTTCTTGATAACCCCTTGTTTCTATTATTTTATTGGACCCTTCAAAGCACTATTATAAACTGCTGTTAAATTGTATTGTGGTTCATAAAGGAATACTAATCATTCAAAATGAAAAATCACATTTTCCCAGTGGGAATACAGCACAACCTTTAAAACAGCATTTAGGTAAAAGATATTTGGAATATATATATATATATATATATATATATATATATATATATATATATATATATATATATATATATCAACTGCTGCCTGAACTACCTCTCAGTATGCCAATAGAGCAGAAATTGTGTAGGTGAAGATCAACTTAGACATAAAAATATTCTAGTCTTACATTATCTAAACTTAGTTAAAAAAGTTCAATGTTTAAGACAGTATATGACTTTGAAAAAAAAAAAGAAATAGAAAACAAGTATACTTTTGTCCACTTTTAATAAAGACTCAAATCCAATAGAATTTGTATAAACTCATATTATCTGCTGAATATATCCCAGCTGTAGAAAATGAACAATTAATATATTTTTAATAAAAAAGCCTAAACACTTTCCGGTTTGTTGTTTTTGTGTGGAGCATGTGTGTGTACTGTATGTATGTATGTAACTATATATAGACATAAACACAGTCCAGATAGGAATTCCAAGAGAAAAAAAATATTATCCAAACAAGTGTGTTTGTATGTGATTATGTCACCCATCTTGACAGCATAATTTGCACTGTGCACAGTCATCACATCTTGGGCTGAGGGCTCATGTCATGACCAAGTTCATATTTAAAGGGACAGTCTACACCAGAATTTGTATTGTTTTAAAAGATAGCTAATCGCTTTATTACCCATTCCCCAGTTTTGCATAACCAACACAGTTATATTAATATACTTTTAACCTCTGTGGTTATCTTGTATCTAAGCCTCTGCAAACTGCCCCTTTATTTCAGTTCTTTTGACAGACTTGCAGATTAGCCAATCAGTGCCTGCTCCCAGATAACTTCACGTGCACGAGCATAGTGTTATCTATATGAAATACGTGAACTAACACCCTCTAGTGGTGAAAAACTGTTAAAATGCATTCTGAAAAGAGGTGGCCTTCAAGGTCTAGGAAATTAGCATATGAACCTCCTAGGTTAAGCTTTCAACTAAGAATACCAAGAGAACAAAGCAAAATTGGTGATAAAAGTAAATTGGAAAATTGTTTAAAATTACATGCTCTATCTGAATCATGAAAGTTTATTTTGGCCTAGACTGTCCCTTTAATAAGACAGAGTGCCTAGAGCATTGCTCTTTTTTTGATATGCCTTCCAAATCTCTGCCTGCCTTGTTATATCCATATTATTTTTTTATTTAATTAGCAAGAAAAACAAATAGCTTGACAATAAATAGTTACAGGGGATTCTCAAAGAGCACCTTTGTCTTATTAAATATGAACTTGGTCATGACATGAGCCCTCAGCCCAAGAGGTGATGACCGTGCAGTATAATCACCACCACCCTTGATAAACAGCTGTAGTCATATTTTCTCAATAAGCCTGCCCGGGCTCTCCCTTTATTTCTAGTAATCCCATGGCTGCTGGAGAACAAAAAATGACTTGGCATAGTCATGTTTTTCATAATGACATCACATCAATACTTTAATATGAGACAGTTATTTAGGGGATGGTGTTCTTTCTGGGTCATGCTGTACTTCCCCCCGGGGCCTGGCAATCCAGCATGACCCAGAAAGAACACCAGCCCCTAGATAACTGTCTCATATTAAAGTATTGATGTGATGTCATTATGAAAAACACGACTATGCTAAATCATTTTTTGTTCTCCAGCACTGTTCTGTATTTTGCGATGTTCTCTTCTAGGGGTCCATCCGATAAAAATCGTCGCCCGCAAAAGCCGGCGACGCCAATATTTGCGCGGGTTTGGTATCCTATATACGGCGTAACCTAGAAGTTACGCGCGTATATTTCTGCCGTCGCCCGTAGTTTTTTGGGCTATAGGCAGGTATACCAATCCCGCGCAGTTTGGTATCCAATATGCAGCGTAAGGACTTACGTGGCGAAAATGGAGAAAACTTACTCCATTTTCACGTCGCCACAAAAAGCAGCCGTAAGAAGCCTTACGCTGACTATTGGAGCCCCGTAACTTCCTAAACTGGCTGCTAAAATAAACCTAACACCTAACGCATGCGCAATGTCTATCTCCCTGTCAACCGCGATCTGCTAAAATAAACCTAACACCTAACGCATGCGCAATGTCTATCTCCCTGTCAACTGTGATCTGCTAAAATAAACCTAACACCTAACGCATGCGCAATGTCTATCTACCTGTCAACCGCGATCCCCCCGAAATCCCTAATAAAGTTATTAACCCCTAAACCGCCGCTCCCGGACCCCGCCGCCATCTACATAAACTAACCCCCTACTGTGAGCCCCTAAAACCGCCGCCATCTACCTTATCTATCCCCTAATTCGAACCCCTTACACCGCTGTCATCTACCTTATCTATCCCCTAATCTGACCCCTTACACCGCCGCCACCTATATAAAAATTATTAACCCCTAATCTAATCCCCCTATACCGCCGCCAGCTATATTAATATTATTAACCCCTAATGTAAGCCCCTTACACCGCCGCCATCTCTATTAAAATTATTAACCCCTTATTTAATCTACCTACCCCGCCGCCAGCTATATTATCTATATTAACCCTAAGTATATTATAGTTAATATAGGTATTACATTATATATATATTAACTATATTAACCCTAATTATATTAGGGTTAATATAGTTAATATAGTTACTAAAGTATTTATATTAACTATATTAACTCTATCTAACCCTAACACCCCTAACTAAATTTATATTAAATTAATCTAATTCATTTATAAACTAAAATATTCCTATTTAAATCTAAATACTTACCTATAAAATAAACCCTAAGATAGCTACAATATAATTAATAATTACATTGTAGCTATGTTAGGGTTTATATTTATTTTACAGGTAAATTGTTAATTATTTTAACTAGGTATAATAGCTATTAAATAGTTATTAACTATTTAATATCTACCTAGTTAAAATAATTACCCAATTACCTGTAAAATAAATCCTAACCTAAGTTACAAATACACCTACACTATCAATAAATTAAATAAACTACAAACATCTATCTAAAAATACAATTAAATTAACTAAACTAAATTACAAAAAAAACAAACACTAAATTACAAAAAATAAAAAAAGATTACAAGATTTTTAAGCTAATTACACCTATTCTAAGCCCCCTAATAAAATAATAAACCCCCAAAATAAAAAAAATTCCCTGCCCTATTCTAAATTAAACAAATTTCAAAGCTCTTTACCTTACCAGCCCTTAAAAGGGCCATTTGTGGGGCATGCCCCAAAGAATTCAGCTCTTTTGCATACAAATACAATACCCCCCCCCCATTACAACCCACCACCCACATACCCCTATTCTAAAACCACCCAAACCCCCCTTAAAAAAGCCTAACACTACCCCCTTGAAGATCTTCCTACCTTGTCTTCACCACACCGGGCCGAACTCCTGATCCGATCCGGGCGATGTCTTCCTCCAAGCGGCAAAGAAGAATTCTTCCTCCGGCGATGTCTTCCTCCAAGCGGCAAAGAAGAATTCTTCCTCCGGCGACGTCTTCCTCCAAGCGGCAGCAAAGTCTTCATTTTTCCGGCGGCATCTTCAATCTTCTTTCTTCGCTCCGCCGCCGCGGAGCATCCATCCCGGACGACTACTGAACTTGGAATGAGGTACCTTTAAATGACGTCATCCAAGATGGCGTCCGCCGAATTCCGATTGGCTGATAGGATTCTATCAGCCAATCGGAATTAAGTTAGAAAAATCTGATTGGCTGATTGAATCAGCCAATCAGATTCAAGTTCAATCCGATTGGCTGATCCAATCAGCCAATCAGATTGAGCTCGCATTCTATTGGATGTTCCGATCAGCCAATAGAATGCGAGCTCAATCTGATTGGCTGATTGGATCAGCCAATCGGATTGAACTTGAATCTGATTGGCTGATTCAATCAGCCAATCAGATTTTTCTAACTTAATTCCGATAGGCTGATAGAATCCTATCAGCCAATCGGAATTCGGCAGACGCCATCTTGGATGACGTCATTTAAAGGTACCTCATTCCAAGTTCAGTAGTCGTCCGGGATGGATGCTCCGCGGCGGCGGAGCGAAGAAAGAAGATTGAAGATGCCGCCGGAAGAATGAAGACTTTGCTGCCGCTTGGAGGAAGACGTCGCCGGAGGAAGAATTCTTCTTTGCCGCTTGGAGGAAGACATCGCCCGGATCGGATCAGGAGTTCGGCCCGGTGTGGTGAAGACAAGGTAGGGAGATCTTCAGGGGGGTAGTGTTAGGCTTTTTTAAGGGGGGTTTGGGTGGTTTTAGAATAGGGGTATGTGGGTGGTGGGTTGTAATGGGGGGGGGGTATTGTATTTGTATGCAAAAGAGCTGAATTCTTTGGGGCATGCCCCACAAAAGGCCCTTTTAAGGGCTGGTAAGGTAAAGAGCTTTGAAATTTGTTTAATTTAGAATAGGGCAGGGAATTTTTTTTATTTTGGGGGTTTATTATTTTATTAGGGGGCTTAGAATAGGTGTAATTAGCTTAAAAATCTTGTAATCTTTTTTTATTTTTTGTAATTTAGTGTTTGTTTGTTTTTGTAATTTAGTTTAGTTAATTTAATTGTATTTTTAGATAGATGTTTGTAGTTTATTTAATTTACTGATAGTGTAGGTGTATTTGTAACTTAGGTTAGGATTTATTTTACAGGTAATTGGGTAATTATTTTAACTAGGTAGATATTAAATAGTTAATAACTATTTAATAGCTATTATACCTAGTTAAAATAATTAACAATTTACCTGTAAAATAAATATTAACCCTAACATAGCTACAATGTAATTATTAATTATATTGTAGCTATCTTAGGGTTTATTTTATAGGTAAGTATTTAGATTTAAATAGGAATATTTTAGTTTATAAATGAATTAGATTAATTTAATATAAATTTAGTTAGGGGTGTTAGGGTTAGATAGAGTTAATATAGTTAATATAAATACTATAGTAACTATATTAACTATATTAACCCTAATATAATTAGGGTTAATATAGTTAATATATATAATGTAATACCTATATTAACTATAATATACTTAGGGTTAATATAGATAATATAGCTGGCGGCGGGGTAGGTAGATTAAATTAGGGGTTAATCATTTTAATAGAGATGGCGGCGGTGTAAGGGGCTTACATTAGGGGTTAATAATTTTAATATAGATGGCGGCGGTGTTAGGGGCTCACTTTAGGGGGTTATAGATATAATATAGCTGGCGGCGGGGTACGGGAGCGACGGTTTAGGGGTTAATAACTTTATTAGGTTGCTGCGGGGTACGGGAGCGGCGGTTTAGGGGTTAATAGCTTTTTTATTGTTAGGCTAGTGAGGGGGGATAGCGGATAGAGGGTTAGACTTGTCGAGCTATGTTAGGGAGGCGTGTTAGACAGTGCGGGTGTTTTAGACTTTAGTCAGGTTTTATAGGCGCCGGCAGTTTCTAACGTGCCGCAAGTCACTGGCGACGCCAGAAATTTGTACTTGCGCAGATTTCTGGACATCGCTGGTTTGTCAGACTTACGGCACGTTAGCATCTGACGGCGACTTATATGGGATAGCTCGAGTTGCGAGCTGAAACTGCGGGCGACGCCGGTTCCCTCGCTTGCGCCGCAAACTGCGATCTATATCGGATCGCGCCCCTAATGGGTACATTTCATCTTGCTCTGTTCTTGTGCAGCTGGGTATCTGTGCTACTTCATATGGCTGTTCTGTCAGATACAGCTTTACATACAGCCTCATTAGAATATGAACAAATTATCATTTATTTGTATAATGGCACTAATATGCAGACAATCAGTACATAATCACACTCTTTAAACGGTGCCAGTTATTTCTAGCTCTAGATATCATCTCATTATGTTTACTATTATCAGTCTTAATCTATTGAAAAGGTTCCTTACATTCTATAATATTTGATGGATAGAATTTGAAGGATACTTTCTAAATAACAGTTTTTTATATTACTTTTTATGTGTTTATTTTTCTTGTTTTTTTTAAGTGATTTCTGCTTTTGGAAGCTCATACTTTTAATGTGGCTGCAAAATTAGATTCTAGTTCAGATTACCTTGCACAACCTTTGAAATATGTGCAGCCACCAATCAGCAGCTTTTGGGCCTACCAAGGTATACCTTTTAACAAAAGATTTGAAGAGAATAAAACAAATTAGATAATAGAAATAAAATAGATAATAGAAATAAATTAGAAAGATATTTAAACTTGCATGCTTTGACTATATAGCATAAAAACGTTCCTCACACTGAAGTTTCCTGCACCCCTCAGCATCTGTGGGAACTGTACTGGATCTTAGTGACAAATGCTAAGATCATCATCCTCCAGGCAGAAGTCTTCATCCATCTGCTGCCTGAGAGTAAATAGTACACACCGGTACCATTTAAAACAAAAAACTCTTGCTTGAAGAAATTAAAAACTAATATTTTATCACCTCTTTCACGTTACCCTTCCTAGTACTTAGAGTAGGCAAAGAGAATGACTGGGGGGTGGAGCTAAGGGAGGAGCTATATAGACAGCTCTGCTGTGGTGCTCTTTGCCACTTCCTGTTAGCAGGAGAATATACCACAAGTAAAGGATAACTCCGTGGACTCATCGTACCTTATAGAAGAAATTGTATGCTTTTTTTCTCTTAAAGGTGCAGTACTGTTTTTTCAGATTGTTATTTTTTTCACAAAATAAAGTGTTTCAAGTCTGTTTGTGGTCATTACTAGCCTGTTTTAACATGTCTGACATTGAGGAAAGCCAATGTTCTATGTGTTTAGAAGCCATTGTGGAACCCCCACTTAAAATGTGTCCCTCATGTACTGAAAGGGCCTTACATTGCAAAGAACATATTTTAGCTGATAAAAGTATGTCTCAGGATGATTCTCAGTCAGAAGAGAATCAGGTTATGCCATCTACTTCTCCCCAAGTGTCACAACCTTTAACGCCCGCCCAAGCGACGCTAAGTACTTCTAGTGCGTCTAATTCGTTCACCCTGCAAGATATGGCTGCAGTTATGTCTACTACCCTTACAGAGGTATTATCTAAACTGCCTGGTTTGCAGGGTAAGCGCGGTAGGTCCGATGTCAGAATAAATGCTGAGACCTCTGACGCTTTATTGGCCATCTCCGATGTACCCTCACCGTGCTCTGATTTGGGGGTGGGGGAATTGCTGTCTGAGGGAGAGCTATCTGATTCAGGAAAGATGTTCCCTCAAACAGACTCAGATATGACGGCCTTTAAGTTTAAGCTTGAACACTTCCGTTTATTACTCAGGGAGGTTTTAGCGACTCTGGATGATTGTGACCCTATGTGTAAAATGGATAAATATCTAGAGGTCCCTACTTACACTAATGTTTTTCCAGTCCCTAGAAGAATTTTGGACAATGTTACTAAGGAGTGGGATAGACCAGGCATTCCGTTCTCTCCCCCTCCTACTTTTAAGAAAATGTTCCCCATATCTGACACCATTCGGGATTTGTGGCAGACGGTCCCTAAGGTGGAGGGAGCTGTTTCTACCCTGGCTAAGCGTACAACTATACCTATTGAGGACAGTTGTGCTTTCAAAGATCCTATGGATAAAAAATTAGAAGGGCTTCTAAAAAAGGTGTTTATTCATCAGGGTTTTCTTCTGCAACCTATAGCGTGCATTGTTCCAGTAACTACTGCAGCAGCTTTTTTGTTTGAGGCTCTAGAGGAGTCTCTTAAGGTTGAGACCCCATTAGATGATATTTTGGATAGAATTAAGGCTCTCAAGTTAGCCAATTCTTTTATTACAGATGCCGCTTTCCAAATGGCTAAATTAGCGGCTAAGAATGCAGGCTTTGCCATTTTAGCGCGTAGTGGCTATGGCTTAAATCATGGTCTGCTGATGTGTCATCTAAATCCAAGCTTTTGGCTATTCCCTTTAAGGGTAAGACCCTATTCGGGCCTGAGCTAAAGGAGATCATTGCGGACATTACTGGAGGTAAAGGTCATGCCCTTCCTCAGGACAAGACGTCTAAAATGAGGGCCAAACAGAATAATTTTCATTCCTTTCGAAACTTTAAAGGCGGTCCCTCTACTTCCTCATCCACCTCCAAGCAGGAGGGGAACTTTGCTCAATCCAAGTCAGTCTGGAGACCTAACCAGACCTGTAATAAAGGTAAACAGGCCAAGAAGCCCGCTGCTGCTACCAAGACAGCATGAAGGGGCAGCCCCCGATCCGGGACCGGATCTAGTAGGGGGCAGACTCTCTCTCTTCGCTCAGGCTTGGGCAAGAGACGTTCAGGATTCCTGGGCATTAGAAATTGTGACCCAGGGGTATCGTCTAGAATTCAAAGACTCTCTCCCAAGGGAGAGATTTCATCTTTCTCGTTTGTCTGTAAACCAGACAAAAAGAGAGGCGTTCTTACGCTGTGTAGAAGACCTATATACCATGGGTGTAATCTGCCCGGTTCCAAAAGTAGAACAAGGGCAGGGGTTTTACTCCAATCTGTTCGTGGTTCCCAAAAAAGAGGGAACCTTCAGACCAATTTTAGACCTCAAAACTCTAAACAAATTTCTCAGAGTCCCATCGTTCAAGATGGAGACCATACGAACAATTTTACCAATGATCCAGGAGGGTCAATATATGACCACCGTGGATTTGAAGGATGTGTATCTTCACATTCCTATCCACAAAGATCATCACCAGTTCCTCAGGTTCGCCTTCCTGGACAAACATTACCACCTTTCGGGTTGGCCACAGCTCCCAGAATTTTCACAAAGGTGCTAGGGTCCCTTCTGGCGGTTCTAAGGCCGCGGGGCATAGCAGTGGCACCCTATCTGGACGATATTTTGATTCAGGCGTCAACTTACCATCTAGCCAAATCTCACACGGACATCGTGTTGGCTTTTCTGAGAACTCACGGGAGGAAGGTGAACATATAAAAGAGTTCACTTGTTCCTCTGACAAGAGTTCCATTCCTAGGAACTCTGATAGACTCGGTAGACATGAAGATTTTTCGGAGGTCAGAAAATCAAAGATCTTAACCACTTGCCGAACACTTCATTCCATTCCTCGGCCAATAGTGGCTCAGTGTATGGAGGTGATTGGATTAATGGTAGCGGCAATGGCAGGGCCGCCATCAGGGGGTGACAGGGGTGACTCCTGTCAGGGGCCCAATGGGCCAGGGGGGGCCCATGAGGCAAGAAATAAAAAAAATAAAAAAATTTGGCAGCCACCAGTGGGTACTACAGCAGAGTACTAATTGAGCATGGGAAATGTTATTACAAGGAGTAAAGTATTAGCATTTGAGAGGATCTCTGAGTGTGCACTAAACCACTATGCACAGTGTGAGACAGACTTGGCACTTTGTGTGCCTGAGTCAGACGGCAGATCACTTTCATTTGCAGAAGGGTTAGGACTTATTTAGCAAATGTTTTTTATTTCTTTGTGCAATTTCGGATTGTGACTTCAGTGTGGTAGTAGTTGTATGGTGGGGCCCGGGGTCTATAAAAACACATTTTTTTAGCAGCAGTGTATTTATGATTATTTGACAATGCTGTAGAAATTCTATATTTAAAACCATGCAGAAATGTTTCCTCCTCAATACACAAATGGTAGGTGCCCTTTTGGCAGATATGCATTTTATATATATACTGTGTATAAATATATATATATTACATTCCAGTTTACTGCCACTTTATGCAAGGACTTTCCAGATGCAAGGAGGCATTTTATTTAAGAATTTTACATCTGCATAAAATGTTATACTCTCAGAGTAAGATTGCTCAGTGTTTGAAATGAGACAGGTTAACTTAAAACTGTTCAGTTTACACTACAGCTGACAATTTTGAAATACATACCAACAAGCCTAAATCCTGAATTTAACCAGATCTAATGGTATGAGTACCACAGCTTATGGTTCCACCAAGACCATATAGAGTACAGCATTTTCAAAATCCATAATTACAGCTGAAAGATTGGAACATTTGTACACTATAATTGAAGTGGTGCTCTTGGTTGGGGAAAAAACAAACACACATGTGTCAAACTTTTAAAAGTACTTTTCTTCATCTAGCCATCTACCCAGATCATTAATGTACAATTTTGAATTCACAGAATTATTTTTGTTTGCACATTTACAAATATGATTCTTTAAAAAGTGATCTCTTAATTTCTGCATTTTTTTTATCATGCATATCACACAACGTTGATTTAGGGGATGCAAGGTGCATAAATGTTTCCTCCTGTTAGTGTTTCTGTGGGTGTCTGTCTTTATGTCTTTGTGCTTTGGTTTGTGTCTCTATGAGTGTGTATGTATTTTTTTTTTCTGTGGGTCTCTCTGTGAGGGTGGGTGTCTATGTCTTTGTGCATTTTCTTTGGATGTCTGTGAGGGTGTGTGCATATGTCTTTGAGCTTTTTCTATGGGTGTCTCTGTGAAGGTGTGTGTATGTTTGTCTTTGTTTATTTTCCCTGGATGCCTCTGTGAGGGTGGGTGTGTATGTCTGTGTTTTCTGTGGATGTCTCTGTGAGGGTGTGTGTGTGTGTATATGTGTATGTCTGTGTTTTCTGTGGATGTCTCTGTGAGTGTGTGTGTTTTCTGTGGGTGTCTCTGTGAGGGTGTGTGTATGTCTTTGTGTGTTTTCTGTGGATGTCTCAGTGAGGGTGTGTGTATGTATGTCTTTCTGTGTTTTATGTGGTTGTCTCTCTGTGTGTGTATGTCTTTGTGTGTTTTCTGTGAGTGTCTCTTTGTGTGTGTGTGTCTTTGTGTGTTTTCTGAGGCTGTCTCTGTCGGTGTTTCCTTGGGTGTATGTGCAAGTTTGAGTTTTTTTGTGTGTGTGTGTCCATTGTCTGTTCCTTTTTAGGACATTTTGACCTTACTACTGATTATTCACATCTTTCTACAGACTTTGAGACTGAGACCTTTCTGGAAGTCACCAATCCATCATTTAACCTTTAAATTATTGTTTAGGCGGTTCAGGGCCCTTCCTTTCAGCCACTGCATGCTGTTGTCATCATTTAGTTGGCATCTTCCTTTACAAAAAGATAATCAGACCTCCATATTTTGTTTTCTAAATCTCCTTTTTTTGTTACAAAATTTTAGTCTACCTCATTACTTGTCAGGTCAATGTAAACAAGTGCTGAGTGTCTGTTTGGGTGTCTGTGTCTAAGTGTGTTTCTTTGCGTGTCTGCTAGAGTGTCTATATGTGAATCCTTATGTGTGAGTGTAAATGTGTGTTTCAGTGTATGAGTGTGTCTGTGTGTTTGTATGTTACTACCTTTACAACATTTCCAAGTTTAAATAGACACTTAAGAATAAAGTGCATATATGTTTTAGTCACTTGGTCAAAAATTGCATATGTCAAAGGGGGGGGGGGGCCCTGATCAATGGTTAAGTCAGGGGCCCCAAAATTCCTAGTGGCGGCCCTGGGCAATGGACATAGTTCCGTTTGCTCGCTTGCATCTCAGACCACTGCAGTTGTGCATGCTCAGACAGTGGAATGGGGATTATGCGGATTTATCTCTGCTGATAAATCTGGATCTAGAGACCAGAGACTCTCTTCTTTGGTGGTTGTCACAGGATCATCTGTCCCAGGGAATGTGCTTCCGCAGCCCAGCATGGGTCATAGTGACGACGGACGCCAGCCTCTTGGGCTGGAGTGCAGTCTGGAATTCCCTGAAGGCTCAGGGTGTGTGGACTCAGGAGGAGTCCTTACTACCAATAAATATTCTGGAGCTGAGAGCGATATTTAACGCGCTTCAAGCGTGGCCTCAGCTGGCTTCGGCCAAATTCATAAGATTCCAGTCGGACAATATCACGACTGTAGCATATATCAATCATCAAGGGGGAACAAAGAGTTCTCTAGCGATGATAGAGGTTTCCAAAATAATTCAATGGACAGAGACTCACTCTTGCCATTTATCAGCAATATATTTCCCAGGAGTGGAGAACTGGGAAGCAAATTTTCTAAGTCGTCAGACTTTTCATCCGGGGGAGTGGGAACTCCATCCGGAGGTGTTTGCAGATTTAATTCATCAATGGGGCACACCGGAATTGGATCTGATGGCATCTCGTCAGAATGCCAAACTTCCTTGTTACGGGTCCAGATCAAGGGATCCTCAAGCAGTACTGATAGATGCTCTAGCAGTACCGTGGTCGTTCAACCTGGCTTATGTGTTTCCTCCTTTTCCTCTTCTACCTCGTCTGATTGCAAGAATCAAACAGGAGAGGGCTTCTGTAATTTTGATAGCGCCTGCGTGGCCACGCAGGACTTGGTATGCAGACCTGATGGAAATGTCATCTCTGCTACCGTGGAAACTGCCACTGAGACAGGACCTTCTCATTCAGGGTCCGTTCCAACATCCAAATCTAGTTTCTCTGCAGCTGACTGCCTGGAGATTGAACGCTTGATTTTATCTAAGCAGGGATTCTCTGAGTCGGTCATTGATACCTTGGTTCAGGCTTGGAAGCCTGTCACTAGGAAAATTTATCATAAGATATGGCGTAAATATCTTTATTGGTGTGAATCCAAGGGCTACTCGTGGAGTAAGATCAGGATTCCTAGGATTTTGTCCTTTCTCCAAGAAGGATTGGAGAAGGGGTTATCAGCTAGTTCCTTAAAGGGACAGATTTCTGCTTTGTCAATCTTACTACACAAACGTCCCAGACGTTCAGTAATTTTGTCAGGCTTTGGTTAGAATTAAGCCTGTGTTTAAACCTGTTGCTCCGCCATGGAGTTTGAATTTAGTTCTTAATGTTTTTTAAGGGGTTCCAATTGAACCCATGCATTCCATAGCTATTAAACTTTTATCTTGGAAAGTTCTGTTTTTAGTTGCTATCTCTTCTGCTAGAAGAGTTTCTGAGCTATCTGCGTTACAATGCGACTCGCCTTATCTTATATTCCATTCTGATAAGGTGATTTTGCGTACTAAACCTGGATTTCTTCCTAAGGTTGTTTCTAATAAGAATATTAATCAGGAAATTGTTGTTCCTTCCCTGTGTCCTAACCCTTCTTCTAAGAAGGAGCGTCTACTACATAACTTGGACGTGGTTCGTGCCTTGAAGTTTTACTTGCAAGCGTCAAACATCTTCTCTGTTTGTTGTTTATTCTGGAAAGCGTAGAGGTCAAAAAGCTACGGCTACCTCTCTTTCTTTTTGGCTGAAAAGCATCATCCGTTTGGCATACAAGACTGCTGGACAGCAGCCTCCTGAAAGAATTACAGCTCATTCTACTAGAGCGGTGGCTTCCACATGGGCTTTTAAAAACGATGCTTCTGTTGAACAGATTTGTAAGGCTGCGACTTGGTCTTCCCTTCATACTTTTTCCAAATTTTACAAATTTGATACTTTTGCTTCTTCTGAGGCTATTTTTGGGAGAAAAGTTCTTCAAGCAGTGGTGCCTTCTGTTTAGGTATCTGTCTTGTCCCTCCCGTTCATCCGTGTCCTAAATCTTTGGTATTGTATCCCACAAGGAAAGGATGAATCCGTGGACTCGTATCTTATAGAAGAAAAGGAAATTTATGCTTATCTGATAAATGTATTTCTTCTATGATACGACGAGTCCACGACCCACCCTGTCAATTTAAGACAGATTATATTTTTTGGTTTAAAACTTCAGTCACCTCTGCACCTTTTAGTTTCTCCTTTTTCTTCCTATACCTTTGGTCGAATGACTGGGGGGTGGAGTCAAGGGAGGAGCTATATAGACAGCTCTGCTGTGGTGCTCTTTGCCACTTCCTGTTAGCAGGAGGATAATATCCCACAAGTAAAGGATGAATCTGTGGACTTGTCGTATCATAGAAGAAATCAATTTATCAGGTAAGCATAAATTTCCTTTTGTGTCAAGAAGTATATGTTCTCATACTCAATCACTCTGGCTAAACCACTCTGTCACTATTTTATTATAGCATACACAAGAGCTATTTGTTCTTATATGTGATATTTATTGCCAGACTTTTTTGCTACTTTTTTGCCACTATTTTAAAGTATAGTGTTTCTCATGTTAACATATATATTCAATTCAGAATATATTTTAGCAAATCTTGGCACAGTAACAACAACCAAGTGTGATTATTATGGCTAAAAACTAAAACTAGCTTTGTATTTAAATAATATAAACATCTGCTATTACTATTGCAAAGAGGTAGATATATTTTTTACTCTTACATAATCAGCAAATTGTGCTAGGTCATAGCATTACGCTTTTCATAGACACAAGTAAATGCATAAATGTTTGTGCACATATCTGTACAGCATCAAGTAACAACGTTGCATCTTTATTATGACTAGTGAAGAACGTTACAATTAACAAATAACTGTAAGGTTGTATCTTTATTATGACCAGCAAAACAGAATTTATGCTTACCTGATAAATTACTTTCTCTTGCGGTGTATCCAGTCCACGGATTCATCCTTTACTTGTGGGATATTCTCATTCCCTACAGGAAGTAGCAAAGAGAGCACACAGCAAAGCTGTCCATATAGCTCCCCCTCTAGCTCCACCCCCCAGTCATTCGACCAAAGGTTAGGAAGTAAAAGGAGAAACCATAGGGTGCAGTGGTGACTGTAGTTTAACCAAAAAATTTTTTACCTGACTTAAATGCCAGGGCGGGCCGTGGACTAGATACACCGCAAGAGAAAGTAATTTATCAGGTAAGCATAAATTCTGTTTTCTCTTGCAAGGTGTATCCAGTCCACGGATTCATCCTTTACTTGTGGGATACCAATACCAAAGCTTTAGGACACGGATGAAGGGAGGGAACAAGACAGGTACCTTAAACGGAAGGCACCACTGCTTGCAAAACCTTTCTCCCAAAAATAGCCTCCGAAGAAGCAAAAGTATCGAATTTGTAAAATTTGGCAAAAGTATGCAGTGAAGACCAAGTCGCTGCCTTACAAATCTGTTCAACAGAAGCCTCATTTTTGAAAGCCCATGTGGAAGCCACTGCTCTGGTAGAATGAGCAGTAATTCTTTCAGGAGGCTGCTGGCCAGTAGTCTCATAGGCCAAACGGATGATGCTTTTCAGCCAAAAGGAAAGAGAGGTAGAAGTCGCTTTCTGACCTCTCCTCTTACCAGAATAGATAACAAACAAGGAAGATGTTTGTCTGAAATCCTTAGTTGCTTGTAAATAGAACTTTAAAGCACGAACTACATCAAGATTGTGTAATAGACGTTCCTTCTTCGAAGATGGATTAGGACACAGAGAAGGAACAACAATTTCCTGGTTAATATTCTTGTTAGAAACAACTTTAGGAAGAAAACCAGGCTTGGTACGCAAAACTACCTTATCTGCGTGGAACACCAGGTAAGGTGAATCACACTGTAAGGCAGATAATTCTGAAACTCTTCGAGCAGAAGAGATAGCTATCAAAAACAAAACTTTCCAAGATAACAACTTAATGTCTATGGAATGTAAAGGTTCAAACGGAACCCCTTGAAGAACTGAAAGAACTAGATTCAAACTCCATGGCGGAGCCACAGGTTTATAGACAGGCTTGATTCTGACTAAAGCCTGAGCAAACGCTTGAACGTCTGCTACCTCTGCCAGACGCTTGTGTAACAGGATAGACAAAGCAGATATTTGTCCTTTTAAGGAACTAGCTGACAATCCTTTCTCCAGTCCTTCTTGGAGAAAGGACAATATCCTGGGAATCCTAATCTTACTCCATGAGTAACCCTTGGATTCACACCAACAAAGATATTTCCGCCATATCTTATGGTAGATTTTCCTGGTGACAGGCTTTCTAGCCTGAATCAGAGTATCTATAACTGACTCAGAGAACCCACGCTTTGATAGAATTAAGCGTTCAATCTCCAAGCAGTCAGACGTAGAGAAACTAAATTTGGATGCTTGAACGGACCCTGTATTAGAAGATCCTGCCTCATTGGCAGTGTCCATGGTGGGACAGATGACATGTCCACTAGGTCTGCATACCAAGTCCTGCGTGGCCACGCAGGCGCTATCAGAATCACCGAAGCCTTCTCCTGCTTGATTCTGGCAACCAGACGCGGGAGGAGAGGAAACGGTGGAAAAACATAAGCCAGATTGAAGGACCAAGGCGCTGCTAGAGCATCTATCAATACCGCCTTGGGATCCCGGGACCTGGACCCGTAGAGAGGAAGTTTGGTGTTCTGACGGGACGCCATCAGATCCAACTCTGGGGTGCCCCATAGCTGAGTCAGCTGGGCAAATACCTCCGGGTGGAGTTCCCACTCCCCCGGGTGAAAAATCTGACGACTTAGAAAATCCGCCTCCCAGTTGTCTACTCCTGGGATGTGAATTGCTGAGAGATGACAGGAGTAATCCTCCACCCACCTGATTATTTTGGTTACTTCCGTCATCGCTAGGGAACTCTTGTTCCCCGCTGATGATTGACGTAAGCTACAGTCATGATGTTGTCCGACTGAAATCTGATGAATTTGGCCGCCGCTAGTTGAGGCCATGCCTGAAGAGCGTTGAATATCGCCCTCAGTTCCAGAATGTTTATCGGGAGAAGAGTTTCTTCCCGAGACCATAAGCCCTGAGCTTCCCGAGACCATAAGCCCTGAGACCGCACCCCAGCCTAACAGACTGGCGTCGGTCGTTACGATGATCCACTCTGGCCTGCGGAAACATATTCCTTGAGACAGGTGATCCTGAGACAACCACCAGAGAAGAGAATCTCTGGTCTCCTGGTCCAACTGAATTTGAGGAGACAAATCTGCATAATCCCCATTCCACTGTTTGAGCATGCATAGTTGCAGTGGTCTGAGGTGTATCCGAGCAAAAGGGACTATGTCCATTGCCGCAACCATTAGTCCGATTGTCTCCATGCACTGAGCCACAGATGGCAGAGGAATGGAATAAAGAGCTCGGCAAGTAGTTAAGAGTTTTAGCTTTTTGACCTCCGTCAGAAATATTTTCATTTCTACCGAGTCTATCAGGGTTCCTAGGAATGGAACTCTTGTGAGGGGGGAGAGAGAACTCTTTTTGATGTTCACCTTCCACCCGTGAGAGACCTCAGAAAGGCCAATACAATCTCCGTGTGAGACTTGGTTCTTTGGAAAGTTGACGCCTGAATTAAGATGTCATCTAGGTAAGGCGCCACTGCTATGCCCCGCGGTCTTAGAACCGCCAGGAGGGACCCTAGCACCTTTGTGAAAATTCTGGGAGCAGTGGCCAACCCGAAAGGAAGAGCCACAAACTGAAAATGCTTGTCCAGAAAGGCGAACCTGAGAAACTGGTGATGATCTTTGTGGATAGGAATGTGCAGATAAGCATCCTTTAGATCCACGGTAGTCATATATTGACCCTATTGGATCATTGGTAAGATTGTCCGAATGGTCTCCATCTTGAATGATGGGACTCTGAGGAATTTGTTTAGAATTTTGAGATCCAGGATTGGTCTGAAAGTTCCTTCTTTTTTTGGGAACCACAAACAGGTTTGAGTAAAACCCCAGTCCTTGTTCTGCAATTGGAACTGGGTGGATCACTCCCATTGTATGTAGATCTTCTACACAGCGTAAAAACGCCTCTTTCTTTGTCTGATCTGTAGACAGACGAGAAATGTGGAACCTTCCCCTTGGAGAGTCCTTGAATTCTAGAAGGTATCCTTGGGCTACAATCTCTAATGCCCAAGGATCGTGTACATCTCTTGCCCAGGCCTGAGCGAAGAGAGAGAGTCTGCCCCCTACTAGATCCGGTCCCGGATCGGGGGCTACCCCTTCATGCTGTCTTGGTTGCAGCTGCAGGCTTTTTGGCCTGTTTACCCTTATTCCAGCCCTGGTAAGGTTTCCAGTTTGCCTTGGGCTGTGAAGCGTTACCCTCTTGCTTTGCAGCCGGAGAGGATGAAGCAGGGCCGTTCCTGAAATTGTGAAAGGAACGAAAATTAGCTTTGTTCTTTGTTTTAAAGGCTTTGTCCTGAGGGAGAGCATGGCCTTTTCCCCTGGTGATATCTGAAATAATCTCTTTCAATTCAGGCCCGAATAGGGTCTTCCCTTTGAAAGGAATGTTCAAAAGCTTGGATTTAGAAGACACATCGGCCGACCAGGACTTTAGCCATAGCGCCCTGCGCGCCAAAATGGCGAAACCAGAATTTTTTCCGCCGCTAATTTGGCTATTTGGAAAGCGGCGTCAGTGATAAAAGAATTAGCTAGCTTTAGAGCCTTAATTCTATCCATAATTTAATCATATGAGGTCTCCGTCTGGAGCGAGTCTTCCAGCGCCTCAAACCAGAAAGCAGCTGCAGTAGTTACAGACTAGTAGAGTACACAAACAGGCTTGGAATCACTTTAATCAAATAAAAAACACAATTTGAAAAAAACGTTACTGTGCCTTTAAGAGATAAAAAGAGCACACAATTTTACAAAACGGTGAAAAATGCCTTGCCACAGCCTTGCTGT